>NC_139218.1:294321412-294921412 GCF_055691185.1 Crinia signifera | reverse complement strand
ACTTCCCTGGCGTACAGATAGGCCCTTTACGCCACAAACTAAGCCTTTTCGCGGACAATGTGCTACTTTTCGCGACGAACCCTCTCAGATCACTACCCGTCCTGCATAACATACTGTCCTCCTATAGTGCAGCTTCCTACTATAAACTGAATACCTCCAAAACAGACGCCCTACCGATTAACCTCACTAGCTCCCTCCCCGCCTTACAATCAACCTACAAATACAACTGGCAGCCCACCTCCATTAAATACCTGGGCATTCACATCCCCCCAAATACTGCCCATGTCTTTGATGTAAATTTCACCCCTCTCCTCTCCACTCTGACTAGTCTCTCTAAATCATGGCTCGCATATGATATCTCCTGGCTAGGTCGTATGGCAGCTTTCAAAATGTCCCTACTTCCCAAACTGATGTATTTGTTCCGTACTATTCCCTACACATTCCCCAGGAAATCTATCCAACTTGCCACCCGCATGATGACAAACTATGTATGGACATCTAGACCCCCAGCTATGGCCCGGTCTAGGATGTCATTACCTAGGGCTTTCGGTGGGTTGGACCTTCCTGACTTGGCCCACTATCACTCAGCATGTCTCTTAGCCTCACTTAAATATTACAATGAGACCAACTCCCTTACTGGATGGGTAACCATCGAGCAAGCCTCGACCCCTCGCATTCCACTATCCGATGTAATCAGAATCCCAAAGAATGTCAGACCGCCCCAGCTAACTCTACTTCCGTCCACCAGGGCTACCCTACAGGTTTGGGACCAATTACTAGCCACACTCCCCTCCTCGACAGCCATAATAGCTACCGTCTCCATCAGTACAGTCGCTAAACTAATCCCTAACCTCAATCTGAAAATCTGGAGATCCCGAGGAGTGACCACCCTGGGAGACTTATTAGACTCTCGCTCCATCCGCCCCTTTCCCACCCTTCAGAGACAGTTCTCCCTACCCCCCTCTGAGTATTTCCACTATTTACAACTTGCGCACTGGTGGAAGGCACACCTCCCTCCCTACTCTCCCCCCGATGCTTCCGCCCAATCGATCATCTCCAGACCCTCCATGACTTGCACCAAAGGCGACATCTCTGGTATAAAACCTTAATCACCCCGGCCGTCTTCTCCAAAACGTCCCCCCACATGAAATGGGAGTCGGATCTAAATAGGACATTTACCCCTGCGCAATGGCGCCAAATCTTCCTCTCCTCTTACACAATGTCTCGCTGTTTAAACCACACAGAGATGCACATCAAACTGATCAACAGGCTATATCTAACACCAGACCGCCTACACTCCTTCTGGCCCTCTTGCTCTAATCAATGCTGGAGGCTATGCGGTTGTGTCGGCAACATATATCATATATTCTGGTCCTGTCCCAAAATCCTTCAGTACTGGTCCGAAGTCTTCACCCTCATTTCCACGGTGCTCAAACTTCGTCTCCTCCCTGACCCATCTGTGGCTCTTTTTCACTTATACCCTCAGGAAGTCCCCCCTGAAAAAAGGTATGTTCTGGGCCACATACTTATTGCCGCTAGAGCGAATCTGGCCCAACACTGGAAACAACGTCTGTGATACAGGTTACCCTGAAGACTAACCACCATTTCCTTATGGAAACGGACTATACCCCATTCTCCTCTTCTCCGAACTCCCCACACATCCGCTGGCTTCCATGGCACACCTATACCACGGAAGGAGCAGGTGCTCAGATACTCCCCCCGTTACCTCCTTCAGACCCACTCCAATTCAGTTTGAATGAGCCACCAGAGGCCCAACGTCATTAGATTCCCCCATACATATCTCTTCACAATTTCGATGATATCGCTGTTTAATTGATGTACTGTGCTCTGAGCTTAACCATGTTACCTACTAACTGTTTCTGAATCGCTTACTGGTTGTAGTAGAACAGGCCATATTATAGCCATGTTTAGTTCATATGTAGACTGTGTTTTGCCTATGCAATGACTGTATCAGATTTGATTTTTTTTTTTTTTTTTATGTCCAACCCCCCCCCCCCTGAAAGTTCCCCCCTCTTTCTTTTCTGTACCCCATTTAAACTTTGTTACAATAAAAATTTATTGATGGAAAAAAAAAAAGATAGGGGAGTATGGCTCTGTATCTGGCTTCTCCATTAACCAGGACAAGTCACAGGGCCTATACATAGGCCCTCAGACCCAGTCTACTTGGGCTAAGGGAGGTCGTAATTAATAGGCCTCAAGTGCAATAAAATACTTTGGTATTAACATTCCAAAACAAATACATACTTTATATAAACTCAATTTTACCAAACTGTGGAAATCTGCTTTGGATGAGCTGGAACATTGGAAACATCTCATGCTATCCTATTTGGGTCATTTACATTTACTAAAAATTATGACATTTCCAAAACTTCTATATCCATTGCAGATGTTGCCACTTTTGCTAACTCCCACAGATGAAAAAACGATCAATACGGCATTTCGTAAATTCATATGGCAGGATAAATGACCAAGAATAGGCTTGCTGAAACTGCAACAAACTGTTTCTAATGGGGAAATAATCTCCCTAACTTGTTAATATATAACCAGGCTTGCACCTATAGACACATTAGGGACTGGATACATGACACATCTAATCATACGGATACCACCATTGCCCCATCAACACTTACTGTCATTTTTACACTGTCACAGACAAGAAATCACAGATGTCATATTGCAAACTCCCCTGTTGATGTCAGCCTGGATCGTTTGGCACCAGACAAGACATAAACATAACTTGAATAGCCATCATTCCCTGTTTTTACCATTACTAGCCAACCCTGAATTCCAGCAGGACAAGCTTCATGGCCCTTTACATTCTAGAAAACGAAAGGAATATCAAACGTTAGAGCCTTAGTGGATGAGATGGTGTTAGCCCCTATGAAAGTACAAGATCTAGCAAAAATATACGCACTACCTAAATCTAAGGCATTAGCTATGTATCAGGCTCAACACTATGCTAGTTCAGTCCTTACACATCTCTCACCTCAAGACTGGACCAACGCCTTAGAAAACCTTTTATCTCAGTCTACCTCAGATATTGGCACCATGCATATGGGCATATCCACTTAGTTACAGATCTTCCCTTAATACACTATAAAACGATTACTACGATCATTTCAATATTAATGGAAGACGCTGCCTTCGTCTATGTATAGGGAAATGTTCTACAATATCTTTCATAACGGTTACCTTTCCCCACACAGACAATACGTAATGGGTATTTCAGACACAGACTCCTGACCAAAATGTGGAAGACCATGTGCGACATCTAAACACTCAATGTGGGACTGCCCATTGATACTTTTTGGAAGCAAGTACAAGGTTTCTTGGTGACATACTTATTGAGCAGCCTCCCTTTGACGACCGAATGGGCACTTTTGGGTGTCTTTCCTCATTGTTCCAATCTTACCAGATAGCAAAAAGGTCATGCTCATTATATCGGCGGTGGCCCGCAAATGTATCTTGCATCACTGGATTCACGTGGAGCCCCCTCCAAATAAATGTATAAAAATAGGGACAAAATTCATTCAAAATGGAAAAGGTACAATTTTAAAAACATTTAAAAATATCCAAAAATATGGAGGGAACACATTTATGGTCAGGATTGGATGAAAAAAGATAATGGGAGAAAAACTGATAAAAAAGGTCTGGGATGCCATATCATATCCATGGATGGTCAATCTAAAAAACAGATGCCCTGAGGAAGAAACAGATGCCCAGCAGGATTGA
Organism: Crinia signifera; assembly: GCF_055691185.1. NCBI lineage: Eukaryota > Metazoa > Chordata > Amphibia > Anura > Myobatrachidae > Crinia > Crinia signifera. The sequence continues at coordinate 294,917,659 of NC_139218.1, read as the reverse complement.
AACATGTTGGCTGGCAAGGGAGCATTTTTGTGGTAATATCTAACACCCAGTCATTGGATGTTTTTTAATAGGGTTTCTGGGTAAGCTCTCTTTATAAAGGATTATTTAATACCTATATCTTGGGTGGTAAATGTCGGTTGGTCAGTGCAGTTCCTCTTGAGATGCATAAATTGCCGCCTCCATAGCAACTTCGGTCAACTGAAAATAAAAAAAGAATTATTATACAATAAAAAATTATGGGGCAAAATCAATGAAAGAAGTTCCAGGAATAACTCCAAGTGAGGACCATGATAATGTGGATTGTTGGTCAAGAAGTGGCGCATGGTTTGCATTCCAGCTTCATATGGCATTTTAGTGTATAAACTACAAATATCAATTGAGAATATACATACAGTATATCCGTTTGGGAAGTTCCTGTAACTTAAAGAGTAGCATGGTGGTATCAAGCAAATAGCGACTATGATTGTGAATGCATAGTTGAATCAAACTGTCTAGATAAATTGAAACAGGGTGGCAGCAATGACTGGTCTGCCAGGAGGGTCCACTAAAGCTTTGTGAATTTTTTGGATGCAGTACAATAATGGTACAAGAGGATGGGATGGCAATGAAGCATTAAAAAATTAGAAGACATCATTTCAGAATTAACGGCAAGAGATGATACTTTTTGTAGTTCATGCGGGAACGTTATTGTGGGGTCACTCTTCAATCATCGGTAAGTGTTGGAGTCATTCAAGTGGACCATGACTTGATTATGGTAACTGTCAATGTCCTGCACAACCAGCCCCCCCCCCCCTTTAACTGTTGGTCAGAATACCAATGAATGGTTTGATGTCAGACCTTTAAGGCCTATTTTTTCAGCTTTACCGAGGTTGTTAAATGATTGTTTGGGTGATCGTCTTAACTGTTGAACATCCTCATTAACCATTCTTGTAAAAAAGACAAGAATGGCCCATAGAACAATACCGTTTGGCATGGACTCTACACCTGAATTTTTTTTTAGCAAACCTAAGGAACACCAGGATCTCAAAAGTAAATTGCACAAGAGTGATGATATTCCTACACAGCTCCAGAATATCCTTCCCAAGTCGCATTTTGACCCACAGTCTGCAAATGCCTCTATAAAATTCTTTACAAGGATGGTGAATGAGGATCCCTTCTTGCAGGGACCCAGTAGTGGGGAGAGAGATGAAGGACAAGGAGGATCCCACACCCCGCACAAATTACAGGTTTTTTTTTTCCTACGGGGCATGACCACACCCCTCTCCAGAGGCCACACCCCCTCCATTATAACGGGCCCAGCTGACCTGATGGCACCCCTGCTGGATGACAATCAAAAACTCTATGGACAAACACAAGCACAATCCTACATACCCTCATAATTGGACCTAGGGATGACAGCTAAGCACAATTTTGTTAGTTCCTTAATTTTTGTTGAATTTCTCAATAATTCAGGGGTGCTGTGACTAGGGTGTCCTGATTTGGTATAAAGCAGTATTTCTGGCTACCTTTGAATAATAAGTAGACTCCTTGGTTGCTCTCATTCCCTATGATAACAAATACTGGTCTCACTTTTTAGCACATTTGAAATGTATTTCCAAATAATACAGTTTTGTTTAAATAATACATTTATGAGAATATATTTCATATAACCTCTATTTTGAAATTCGGAAAAATTAATTATTTAATAAATACAGAAGGTTAAATGTTTCTATGCTGTGTTAATAAGGCAATATATACCATCATAAAGTGATAATCGTAGCCTGACAGATTTCTATGTAGGTCAGTGGCACAGTTTGCACTGCTGCCGGTATATATATATATATATATATATATATATATATATATATATATATATATATATATACCGGCAGCAGTGCATATGGGAGACCATTGCTGTGTGAAGTTTGTGTGTTATCCATTTACTTGTGTGGATTTCTTGCTGGTGCTCTGCTAGCTTTCTAAATTATAATAACATACTGGTAGGTTAGGTGGTTGCCAATTGAAGAGGATCCTAGCATGTGTATTTGCCAGTTAGACTGTAATGTTTAGATACACTAAAGCATCAAAAAATTAAGTGGAGTTGCCCATAGCAACTAGTCTATCTGTTATTTTCCAGGATGTAAAAGAGAATTAATAGCTAGATTGGTTGATATAGGCAACACCACTAGTTTTCATTTTTTATTATAGAAGGTTTAGTAAATCTACCCCTAAGTACGAATGGTGTAATGGTTAGCGTTACTGCATCATAGCACTGAGGTCATGGGTTCGATTCCCACCATGGCCCGAACTGTGCAGAGTTTGTATGTTCTTTCCGTTCTTGTGTGGGTTTCCTCCGGGTACTCCTGTTTTCTCCCACAATCAAAAAATATACTGTACATGTGGTAGGGAATATAGATTGTAAGCTCCACTGGGGCATGGAATGATGTGAATGTTCAAATATTCTCTGTAAAGACCTGCGGAATATGTGTGCGCTATATAAGACACCCCACCCCCAGATATTCAAAATAGGAATAGGCAAAAATATTGGTGTGTGGCTTAAGGGAAAGGGGGCTTGCCCACAGCATACTAGCAATTTGAATATTACTGCACAGTAGTGTCTTTTAATCACGTTACACCACACAGTAGTACCTCTGATACATGCTACACCACACTGTAGCCCCGTTTATAAATGTAACACTACACAGCAGTACCCATTACACACTTTACAACACAGAGCAGTACCCATTATACATGCTACGGCATACATTAGATCCCCTTATACATGTTACACCACAGTAGAGCCACTTACATATATTGTGCCACAGTAGATTCCTTAATCCATATTACACCACAGTAGATCCCCTCCACCTCACTCCAGCTCATCATCATCAATAGACTCTCGCCTTCAGCCATATTGCTGCTTACTTGAGTTGTGCTCAACAGTAGCTCGGGAAGGTGATGCAGATTTGAAGCAGGGAATAACCCAGGTTGGGGGAGTGGAGTGGTAGGATGATGTGCTGCGTTGCCATGCTGCCTTTCTTCCCCATACTCTGTATGCACCATAAAGGGTCAGTGGGCAGATGCCTGTGGCAGCTGCATGAAGCATGCACTGGCAGTGGCAAGATGGCAGCCACAACCTGGTCCCGGAGCTTACCTGCTCAGACCCACATTCAGATGGATAGTCAATCTGCAGGATCCTGGTGTCATGGTTAGTATACAGACACATTGTGGGTGCAAAATGGCATCTGGGGCACTGAATGGTGTGAGAGGGTAGCGGAGTTCGCAGCACAGCTCCTAGGTCCTGCAGTGCTCTCACTCACAGATCCCCTTTGCAGTGGCAGGTGGGTCAGAGTCTGTCATAGGCAGGCAAATGCAGGTGTATTATTTTTTGCATGATACGTAGCTAGTCACCACTAGTCATTTTTAAGTTTAATGAACTACAGTACTAGATTTTACGCTCATCTCACTAAAGGCAGAGGCTAATCAACTTTTTAAAGCTTCATATTCACAAACTTCATAATTCAAATGACGCAGTTCTCACAGAAGTGTGAAGATGTTGTTGTATGAATTTCTTGGAATAATCCAGCAACACAAAATGTTCTATGTGGGACTGTAATGACTTCTCTAAATAAGCTGCTTCTGCCTATTATAAGTTTTGTGTGCTGAGAACAAATACCATCATCCTCAACAGAACTTTGATCAATGCGAAAAGTTTGATTATTCAAAATGACTAATTCAGCTGTCAGGAATAGGACCAAATATAATGAGGGTTAGATGTGTTCTATATCTAATGAGGTCATGGTCAGATCATGTAACAGAATGCATGGCAGGAGAAAATAATACACAATAAATTAGGATAGGATATACTGTGTGTGTGAATACAGTATATACACTGCGTATATACAGTATATATATCTATATATCTATATATATATATATAGATATATAGCTATATATATATATATATATATATATATATATATAGAGAGAGAGAGAGAGAGAGAGAGAGAGAGAGAGAGAGAGAGAGAGAGAGAGAGAGGGGGAGCACTAGCTTGCTAGCCTAAGATTTTATAGAAATTTCAGCACCTGTATGCCTAATGAGTAGTCCCAAGAATGTCCAATACAAAGCACTAGATCATGGGTCTTCAAACTGCGGCCCTCCAGATGTTGTGAAACTACAAATTCCAGCATGCCTTGCCACAGTTTTGCTTTAAGGGAGTGTTAAAACTGTGGCAAGGCATGCTGGGATTTGTAATTTAACAACATCTGGAGGACCGCAGTTTGAAGACTCATGCACTAGATCTTCTAGTAATTTTCCAGGACCGCTGCTTCCAACCTTTATTGAGTCCTGGGATCCGATCAGGAATAAAACACATCTAGAGGTAAAGATGGAAGGAAGAGCTTCATAGTGCAATTTTATTTTTAATAAAAGAAGATTATTCTTTAAAAAAAGAAGTGCAAGTAATCAAATACTTTTCAGCAGTGTGGGCTAAAATATCACATGGTGTTATAAAATATTTGGTACTTGTTTCCTAGCACGGCGCCTGCGATTTTGATTGTATCCATCGGGTCCTAAAAAATCACGTCAATCGCATCGCATGCGATTTGGTTGCATGCGATGCGATCAACGCGATTTTTTAGGACCCGAAGGATACAATCAAAATCGCAGGCTCCGTGCTAGAAAACAAGTACCGAAGCAAGCATCATAGCAGATCATTTGCTGATAAAATGACGGACAGGAAACGCCCTTGGTTATCATGGTCGAACTCTGGCTCACAAGCCTCTGATCTCAAAAACCAATACACGACAGAGACTTTGTTGGTGTAAGGAGCAGAAAAACTGGACGGTGGAGCAATGGAAACAAGTCCTATGGAGCGATGAATCACGCTTCACATTGTTTCGATCAAATGGGAGAGTGTGGGTATGGCGATTGCCTCGAGAACGCCTGTTACCCGAATGTGTAGTGCCAACAGTAACATTTGGAGGTGGAGGCATCATGTCCTGGGGTTGTTTCTGCTGGCATGGCGTGGGCCTACTCATACAGGTGCTTGGGAACATGGCATAGGAGACCTACCGAGATATTCTGGATAACTCCATGTTACCTACGTTGTGGCATATCTATGGGAATGATGATTGTGTGTTCCAGGATGACAATGCGATGTGTCATGGCCGCTGTTACACATGATGAACATGAGGTGTATAAAGGGATGTCATTTCTCTTTGTATGTTAAGCCTGATGAAAATGTCTAGTAAAAGACATTGAAACATTGCATTAATACCGTTGTTACTCTACTCATTCCACGTTGGAGCTGGGAGTGCCGCTCGTATACTGCTACATACTCTGTCTCAGAGAGGGCACCCGGTGAAGTATACTGTTGTCTGTTGTGGTGTGCCGGTCCCACTGGTTGAATATATATATATATATTTATATATATAACATGCACAATAATATTTTTATATTTTCCTGTTATTATCTCCAGAGATACATCATTTATTATGGGGTATATTCAGTGCCGTGTAGGCGAGCTATGATGGCGAGCAGTGCTGATTGCTAGCCGTCATAGCTCATGGTCAGTATTCAACTGACTTGCGGTGTATTCAACTGACCCCCCTTCACTTGCCTTTTCCACCTCACTGGTTCTTTTCAGCGAGGTGGAAACGGCAAGGGCAGCTGTTAAAACGGTGAGGCCCGCACACTATATGCAACAGGCTTGCTGCATTTGCGGCAAACCTCTTTGTTTCGGGGGAATCCTGATGGAACATTTCATACAGTGAGCAGCTGGAAAGGGGTGAGATGGCGAGGACGGCTTGTTTACAGCGATCCTCGCCGAAAACAAGCCATCCTCGCCTCACAAACCCCTTGCTGCGGCATTGAATACGGCCCTATGGGTCTGATAATGGTCTGAAGAAAAGAAAACAAGTCAGGCCAACCCTTTCTTTCTGTTATCCCTATGTGTTATTTTGTTTTTAAAGCATCACTTTTTTACACCAATAAGCAATTGTCATTTTAATTGTTTTTATTTTATTCTGTGTTTACCACTACACACGTATTAGTTCTAAGCTGCCATCTATCACTTTGGGGAGTGTATATATATATATATATATTTTTTTTTATTATTTTTTTTTTTTCTGTAGATACAAAGGAGTATGAAAAATTCCAGCATGACACAACAATGTTTAGCAACAAGTACATGAAAAACAGAGAATACAATCAATTTAGTTGCATTGCTAAATGACGTAGAATGAAACATGAGAACCATGACAAAACAAAGATTGCTGTTACAGTACTAAACAATATCTATATCTATGAATCTTATTATCAATAATAAAATAATATGTCGTTCATACATACTGTATATAAGCAAATGTGAAAACCATTATGTAACCAAGGTCGGAAGTTTGCAAAGAGAAATACTAATGGTTCAAAAGTCATATTTATAGAAAAATATGTATTGATGAAATTGAGTATTTTGTACCAATATCTTTTGCCTTTTCCAGTGTGAAAGTTGTTTATATTGGGGATGGAATAAGATGAAGAAGGGGGGAGGGGGGGTGTACGTATCTGTGAGCGCTGCCTTTAGCGACTGCTCCAGAGGGAATTGTGGGAGCCCTCTAGGAAATACAAAAATGGACAAGAAATGGTTTTGAGCAGCGCTGGGTTTCTCTCAAGGAATCACAATAGTGAATTTAAACAATTTATTACAAAAACACATGCATACATAATAAAATATAAAAAATGAATACAATCAAATATATGATTAGATGAGTAATATAACTCATATAATCATATCTTTGATTTTATTCATTTTTGGTTTGCTCAAAACCATTCCTTTACTTTGGGGATGTCACGTTCCCACTCTTTTTCTAATGTGCACCACATATTTGGGGAAAAAGTAACTCTAAATATAGAAATCTCATTCTATATGTCAAAGTTCGGAATTGTATAAGAAGTCAATATCATATTTTTATTAGCAACATTGTCTGTAGAACACGGTAAAGAGGAAATGTATTGCATAATCTGAATAAAGGCATATATGTGGCATATACGTAAGGCCAAATCTCTCTAGTAATTCTACAATTGTATGGATCCACCCAACAGGATCAAACACATCCTTGGTAGTCTTTATACCTTTCAGTTTCAATCTATGAAAATACTATTTTCCAACCCAGGTGTGAACATTGAATTGCCCCAGAAGGAAGTATACCTCGTAAAACCAGGGTTCTGTTTAAATTGTTTATTTATAGTAAGCCATGTGGTATAAGTATCTTTAAAAAGAGGTTTAAGAAGGCATTTCTTGACTGTGGGGTATGTAGCAGTGCGTTATGGGGAAAGGTTTCAACAAAGCACACTCTAAATTATATACTACAAATCCAATCCTTTCAAGTAACCGATCTGTCAGATAGTGAAGAAAGAAGGTATTGGATTAATCTGAAAGGTCAGGTAAAGCCATACCTTCGGTCAGCCGTGACTGCACTAATTTTCATCATGCTATCTTAGATTTGCCCCTCTCCAAAAAAATATTTAAATAACAGAATTCAGAAGTTTTAGATCAATTGTCGTTAGCTTGACTGGTAACATCTGCATTGTGTGAAATAATTTTAGGAAAATAATAGATTTAATGACTGCTATCCGGCCGAGCAAAGACAAAGGCAGAAGAATCCAGTTATCAAACAATTTAGTAATTGCGGCAATAAGTGGGGAGAAATTCATTTAATATAAATGAGGTAGGCAAGATGGTATTTGCATGCCAAGATAATTACATTTTTATGGTATTAAGTTGAGGGTTAGAGGATAGAAAAAATTAGTGATCCCGATAGTGACAGAATTTCTGACTTGATATTAATCTTGTATCCAGAAAAACCTCCAAAATCAGATATACTCGAGTATAAGTCGACCCGAATATAAGCTGAGGCACCTAATTTTACAACAAAAAAAACTGGGAAAACTTATTGACTCAAGTGGGACCCTCACTTGAGGGTGGCCGAGGATGGCTTTTTCAGCATAAAAAATGTTCTAAAAAGGAGGTTTATACTCGAGTATATATGGTAATTACTACAGGTAGAAAGTGCTCTGGGACATTCAGGAACAACAGCATATCTGCAAATAATGCCACCCTCAAATCAATATTACCTATCATAATGCCTTGATGGAGCAGGGAATGTCTAAGGGGAATAGCCAGGGGTTCCAGGACATCCCTGTTGTGTGCCACATTGAATCATGAAAGGTTGTGACAAGTAGCCGTTACATGATATTTGTGTATATGGGTTGGTGTATAGGTTTTTTATGAAATTAACAAATAATGGGTTTATTTGAATTTCTCTAAGGTATCATATAAATGATCCCAGAGAACCATATCATAAGCCTTTCGGTGGAATGTGCCCATTAAATCATGTCATATATACACTTTCCTAACATGGAATTACTCCCCATTATGAATCCCGATTGATCAGGATGTATTATTGAGCACCAGGTTTGTTTCAAATGATCTGCTAACATTTTTGTGAGTAATTTATACTCTGTGTTGTGGAGGGAAATTGGCCTGTAGGAGCTAGGCTCTCTCGGATCACGTCCTGGTTTCGGAAGAAGTTTCATTATGGCAGAGTTAAAGTATAAGGGTATTTTACCAGTGATTAATATATTCTTTTATAAATTTGTCAGTACTGGTACAATCCTATTGGACATAAGTTTAAATAATTCACCTTTCTGGACAAAATATTGCTGTCTGAACCGAAAATTCCTTAATGGGGTTAGTTAACAATGTCTTGTATTTGGAATCCAAATATGGGAACGGTAGATTCTCCCAAAACATATTTCCCTCTGTGGTCTACCTTAGCATTTGAGTATAAGTCGGCAGCGGCGTAGCTTTGTTTGGGGCGCCCCCCCGCCGTTTTGTTTGGGGCCCCCCCCCGCCCATCAGTCCGGCCCCCCGTGCCCCCCGTGCCCCCTCCCCCAATTGCCGCATCCGTCCCGTCCGTCCGGCCCCCCGTGCCCCCATTGCCGCATGCTTACCTGTCCGCGCGTCCCGGCTCCCCTCCTGGCTTCAATAAATTCTATGCAGATGGACCACGATAAAATGGCCGCCCCCATACCGCAGACAGTTTCAGAGAACAGTCTGCTTTATGGGGCTGCCATTTTATCGTGGTCCGTCTCCATAGCATTGATTGAAGCCAGGAGGGGAGCCGGGACGCGCGGATAGGTAAGCATGCGGGGGATGGGGGGCGGGGGGATTACTATAGCACTGCTGCCCCCCCTGGCGCCCCCATATGCACAGCGCCCCCCCACGACCGCGGGGGCTGCGGTGCTATAGTTACGCCACTGTAAGTCGGTATAAAATTCGTCCATTAGATCAGCTATTTGCAAGTTAGAAGAGGTAAGATCTCCAGATGGTAACAGTAAAGGATGTATCGGGGTCTGAGAGGTTTGTTCTTTCAGAAGGTTTGAAAGTAGTTTGCCTGCTTTGTTGCCAAACCTGAAAAACATTTGATCTTTCTGGAAGGTATAGAAAGTTCCACCTTATTATATAAAGCATTGAAAAGAGTTTTTGCCAGATTTAGGGTGAGATTTAATAGGATGAGAGATTCAGAAAGTGAGAGATTTGGGATGAAATCTCCAGTTTTTTTAAAGCGGCAATCATTTACACTGCAAAATCAAACTGGTTTTGCAGGGTAAATGATTGCCGGTTTAAAAAAACTGGAGATTTCATCCCAAATCTCTCACTTTCTGAATCTCTCATCCTTTTAAATCTCACCCTTAGTCTCTTCATAAAAGTCAGTACACCAATTTTAGGCAAGGAGTTTGTCCTACCAGCCGCAGATTACCTTTCTTTCTTTTGTTTTTAAACTCTTTATTTATATAAGAACATACAATAATCAGCAATGTGCAACTAACAAACACCTCTAGAAAATTACCTTTATAATAGCAATGATGAGGCCAGATCAGTCACCACAGATTATTGCGTGTGGTATATTTGCCCTACAGTCGGGATTCCGACAGTCATTAGTCAGACGTCGGAATCTCGACTGCACAGCGTGGGGAGCTCAATGTCCCTCTATGGGGGTCGTGGACCCCCACGAGGGAGCAGTCGGGATTCTGACATTGGAGGAATGACTGTCAGAATCCCGACTGTCGGGGAGCCGTCCGGCACCCAGATTATTAGCAACATATGAGAATATGGTTGAAATTTAGCTAACAGTGTCTGAAAGAACATATTTTGTACAGGCTATTTTAAGTTTAACACAAAAAATAGTGGATCAGGGTTGCTCAATAAAAAGTTGGAAGTGGATATGTTTCTTCATTAAAATGGCTACTCCCTGTTTTTTTTTTTAGTTAAATGAAGCACAACTCATAACCTGCCAACCCAACACATTCAATTTAACTATCTCAAGAGCCATTAAGTGTGTTTCTTGTAGAAATACCAAATCAATTTTCTGTTTGTTTAAATATAAGAGGACTGGCAGATACATAGCAATCATAAAGCATCCGGAAAACAATAAAAGAGCAGAGAAAATAATATTTAAGTCTTGCACAATCATGTACGGTAAACAATGAGGGTAGTAAGAGAGGGAGGGACATAGAAATAGAAGATAAAAAAGAGCATTACACTGAAGAACTGTATTATGGGTAATCAACATAGAACAAAATAAAATACTGGGAGAAAGATCCCAGTCATAGTAATTAACATAGACTTCCAGAGCTACAATATTAAGGGATTGTAACTCTCGGGATCACTTTTAGTCCGGCACTCCACTGCCGAACTTCAGAAGCCAGGTATCATTGTTAATAGTAAATAATATAGCATTGAACTGTTGCAATAATAATAATCAATCAATATTGGGAAGGGGAAGTCAATTCCGTAGAAAATGCCATCTACCAGTAATCATGATAGGGAATGTGTATGTCAGTAGGCCCATCGTGGCATAGAAAGAAAGTGAATCAATTCAGAAAGGAATGGAGGCATAACCATAAATCCAATCTACTGAATAAAATTACATAGGTGAAATGATCATAGAGGATAGCTCAAGTTGATATCAGGCCGATGTAGTACACCTCTGACTTGGAGATTGTGAATCATGTGACATATCCTTTTCCTTGAAGTAGACCTCTGCATCAGGGATGTTCAAAAAATACACATGATCAGACCCGTAATATATACGGAAACAGGCAGGGTACATCAATGCAAATTTAAAGTTGTGTTGATCCAATGTAAGCATCAAATGCCAGCAGAAACCTATTGGATACATACACTGGGGATAATTACCAGCACTTATCCTTTCTGGCAGCAGAATTTTAAGGAATCTATTTTATATTGCGGTACATTTCATTTGGACCAGTACATTTTATAAAAAACTGTCAAAGCGGGTGGAGCTCACCTAAAATTACGGAGAATATGGCTATTTAAACACCTAATCCTATGAGGATCCACTTATATTGAATTCTAAAAGGATACATCGATTAAAACCTTAGTCCCCTGAAAAAGATAAGAGACTGATAGATTTCATATAATTATCTGAAGACACTTTTTCCTACACAAGTCTTGTTGTGAGGTTAAAAACTTCTTTGCCATACCCCGATGAAGTCCTGAGGGACGAAACGCGTTGGGTTGATTTTATGAATAAAGAATTATATATGACTGGAGTCTACATCTTATTTAGAAATTGGACAAAATAATGTTTTTCTGAAAATCTGATAATTGCATCAGTGAAATGGACTAACTTTTGTGAATTGGCTAGGTGGTACTCGTTTTAGCGCACTCCGATAACCCCCATTTGCATATATATATATATATATATATATATATATATATATATATATATATAGCGCAACATTTGTAAATTCTTCTCAGCATTGAGTTTACCTGGCAATCAAAAAAGTCCTGCTGAGCCATGCACTAGTCTCTTTATCATTAACCCATGTTTTTGCACCTTGTAAATAACTGCCCCTTTGAAAAAACCTCTGAGTTCGTCCACCATCCTGCACAGGCCACCAGACTCATGTAGAAGCTCTCTCTCTCTATACATATGATCAGGTTTTGTACAGTGTCATGGTTAAGGAGTCCATTGAGGTAGTTAGAAGTTGCAAAATGCCTTTGTGAAATCAGTGTGAACCTCTAATGTCATTACAGTTCTTCATGGACAGTGGTGTTACAAGGGTTGCCACCCCATGAGGGATATTGCCGTAATACATCTCACCACTTATCGCATGTATAGCAGCTATTATAAATAAATGTGTTTAAAAATAGATAAGAGCTCTCCATTGCGTAGTGAGTCCTACTGTGCATACACAGTCATCAGAACAGTCACAAGGGAGCTCTACATTAATAAGTTATTTTACAGTTGGTGTAGTCTATTTGGAAACAATATCCAGAAAACGTCTCCCTTTCCGGAGCTTGCAGTGCCTGTGGGCCATTGGAGATATCTTATACCCAATGCGGACCAAATTTATGCATATGGAGGCATTCCATATGCAAAAACACCTGAACATGGACATTTTCTGTTGTTTGACCACATTATTCCAACCCCAGTACAGTAACTCATGGTCTCAACATAAATGAACAATCAACAACAATAAATGCCCATTCAAATACACTGGTAACTGACAGGAAAGAGCAAACAAACATATTGGCACCCAAAGAAAAAACATAAAACACATATGCTTCACATGAAAATAAAAACATTCACCCAGATGGAAAAAATTGATTGGAAAAAAATTCAAACTCAGTGTCTGCCACAGGGGAAAAAATTGGCATAATTTCACAATTTGACTTACAGGAAGCCGACATACAGATATAGCCCGTGTCATCTTTGTAGGGGCTGGCGATTCTATCGCCAGCCCATGCCAGCCGCCAGCTCCCACCAGGGGGTGTGCACGCCCGTTGCAACTGAGCTCCCCACCAACATCCGCCGCCTCACCCGCCGCCAGTCCCCCTTTCCGCTCCAACCCCCCCTTAACCCTGCCCATCTCCCTGAAGCGGAGACGGGCAGGGTGCCGCTGCCCAGCTGCCGGGAGACAGAGACGTGCATGCGCGTCCCAGTCTGATGGAGTCCCTCTCTGCCTGCTCTCGCCAGCAGGGATGGTCTGGCGAGTGTAACAAAAAATGCATGCACGCCCGGACGCTTTCAGAAAGGGTGTGTGACGTTAGCTTCGACCTCGATCATTCTGTATCTGTCACATACTGTAGTTGTGGATGGGCCAGAGTTACACACAATTGCATAGAACTGGAAAATCGTGAATGGATTTGCAGATGGCATGCAATCAACGAACCATTAGCAGACTTGCACGAAGCCGGATTTCACTCTGTCTGGAATGTGGCTATCTGATCGCAGTCCTCTGCGAATTCACACACAGGTCTGAATTAGGCCCATTATACAAAAATTTTTGCAAGAGAAAAAAAAAAACACATTTTCTACAAATAATCTATATTTAGTGCATTTGCTTTCTCACACATGCTGATACTTCTTAATGAAACATATCTAAGCAAAGACAAGTCATTTGTAATGCTTTTCTATTCAAATTTATGATGTAATCAGTTTGCTCAATATTTTCCAATTGTATAAAAAAAAATTATACTCAATTCTAATGTATTTTATCTTTTATATAAATATGAAAAGTTTTTATCTTATGCAATAATGCCTTTTTCTATACTAAAAGAAGAATTTGGAAAATGGGACAGGATATATTTAACATGGCTTGTAGAAGAAAGGGTTAAGTGGGACACTCCTTTTTTGGAAGCCTATAATGTACACTAAATTGCTCAATGGCACGGTGACCCTTCTTGTAAAATGTCATTGAAAATACCACACATTAAAGTCAAGGTTTCTGTAGGCACAAGCTGTAAAAGGAAACAGATAAAGCATCAAGACTCTCAAGACCATAAAAAATGAATTTTCAACGTTTTACGCTATAAAGGATACTGAAGTTTCATAATAGGAAGGGTAGGGAATGTCTGTTTATGGAAATACGAGATACATAATGTAGCATGCTTTGAAAACTTTTGTAATTTCAACATGTCTTGTCAACATGTAATCTTTCAGGGATGATATTTGTGTGTAATAATTGGTGTGGTATAAAACACCAACAGTTGGGATTCTGACTGTCATTAGCCCAATGTGGGAATCCTGACTGCCAGGACTCAGACAGTGTGGCGAGCACAACAAAGCCCTCACCACTCACCACGCTGAGGTCCACAACCCCCTCTATGGGGGTTGTAGACCCCCACGAGGGAGAATAGCCATTTCCCGTCTGTCGGGTTTTTAACAGTCGGGATTCCGACTGCCGGTCAGTCATCCGTCACCCGTAATAATTAACCTTTCATTATATTGGCTAACAATTTGCTTCATTATTAAAAACACCACCAATGTGAGCTACTCCATTGCTTAGATGATCGTACATTTTATCTTCATATAACTAAACTATAAGAAATATTTTAAATTACAAGATGATATTGAGCATGGATTGGTAGACATGTTCCTCAACGCTCTGAAGGATCAGAAAGTAAGAAGTTCTAAATGTGATTATGTGTTTATTTGTGTGTGTGTTTTAGACTATTTAACCCTTTGAGTTCCACCATCTCTGTGAGAGATGTTCAAAAGATCTTCTAAAAAAGCCAGTGTGGCTCGCATTTGTTATATAAATTCAAATAAATTATTTTTTTTTTTTAAACATTACACTACCGTTCAAAAGTTTGGTGTCACCTAATTTGGTGTTTTACATGAGAACTGGTTTTTATTTATCAAATGATTAGAACATATAGTCAAGACATTGCCAATATTAAAAATAATGATTTTTATTTGAAATAATATTTTTTTTTAATCTTTTTGCAGCAATTACAGCATTGCAGACCTTTGGAATTATACCTGTTAATTTGTTGTGGTAATCTGAAGAAATTTCACCCCACACTTCCTGAAGCACCTCCCACAAGTTGTATTGGCTTGATGGGCACTTATTGCGTACCATACGGTCAATCTGCTCCCACAACATCTCAATGGGGTTGAGATCTTGTGACTGCGCTGGCCACTCCATTACAGACTGAATACCAACTGCCTGTTTTGTGCAGAAATAGTTGCCTAATTTGGAGGTGTACTTTGGGCCATTGTACTGTTGGAGGAGGAAATTGGCTCCAATCAAGCGCTGTCCACAGGGTGTGGCATGGCATTGCAAAATGGAGTGATAGCCTTCCTTATTCAAAATCCCTTTTACCTTGTTCAAATCTTCCACTTTAACAGCACCAAAGTAGCCCCAGACCATCACATTACCTCCACCATGCTTGACAAATGGAGTCAGGCACTCATCAGCCTCTTTTCACATGTTCTGCATCTCACAAATGTTCTTCTTTGTAATCCAAACACCTCAAACTTTGATTCGTCTGTCCATAACACTTTTTCCCAATCTTCCTCTGTCCAATGTCTGCTTTCTTTTACCCATATTAATCTTTTCCTTTTATTCACTCTGCCTAGAAGGCCACCATCCCAGAGTCGCCTCTTCACTGTAGATGTTGACACTGGCGTTTTGCAGGTACCATTTAATAAAGCTGCCAGTTGAAGATCTGTGATTCATCTATTTCCCAAAGCTAAAGACTCTAATGTAATTGTATTCTTGCCCAGTTGCACACCGGGGCCTCCCACTTCTCTTTCTACACTGGATAGAGCCTTTTTGTGCTGTTCTCTGAAGGGAATAGTACACACCGTTGTAGGAAATGTTCAGTTTCTTGGCAATTTCTTGCATGGAATAGCCATCATTTCTAAGAAGAAGAAGAAGAAGAAGAAGTAGAAGAAGAAGAAAAGACTATCAAGTTTCACATGAAAGTTCTCTTTTTCTGGCCATTTTGAGAGTATAATCAAATCAACATATGTGATGCTCCAGGTACTCAACTGTCTCAAAGGAAGGCCAGTTTTAAAGCTTCTCTAATGAGCAAACCTGTTTTCAGCTGTGCTGACATAATTACACAAGGGTTTTTCTAATCATCCATTAGACTTCTAATGCGATTAACAAATATAATGTACCTTTAGAACACTGGAATGATGGTTGAAGGAAATGGGCCTCTATACAAATACAGATGGAGCAGCTCTCATTAGAGCTGCTCCTGGCGATGGAATCACCAACCGCCATTCGCCGCCATTCGCCGAAAGGGGGCATGTGCGCAGAAGGTGCACAAGATTAAGTGCCTCCCTGCCAGCGATCGCCAGCTAAGGGAATCTGGCGATTCCCATCGCTGGCTGAGAGGCACACCATCTGTATGTAGATATTCCTTTAAAAAGCATATGTTTGCAGCTAATATAGTCATTTACCACATTAACATTGTATAGAGGGTATTTATGATTAATTTAATGGTATCTTCATAAGAAGTGCTTTCCCTTAAAAAAATAAGGACATTTCTAGGTGACCCCAAACTTTTGAAGGGTAGGTCATTATGATGAATACAAATGTTTGCTTGCCAATTTTTACACCTATTTTGACAAATTCACTTGGTCCTCAAAGGGTTAATTTATTACCTCATGTACTACGTACATATATTGTAAGTTTTTTTTTTTCCCGTAGATAAGCTACTGCCTATGAACCAGGCTCAGTTCTTTGATATTTATAGATGGAATATTAATCATAATTCAGAATAGAACAGAATGTTATGTAACACATAATCACCTGGCAAAACCCCAGTGTGAGTTCTTATGAGATCCTGGAATCTTATTATATTTTGTTAATGCTTTGTAATATTATACCGGCTTATGTGCACTGATCATGCTTTAATGGATTACAAGAGATTTTGATGTTTTACAACTCTATAATAACAGCATCAATTAGGTCTAAGGACTGGTTTTGGTAAAAGTGCACTAGTGCCATTGTTGTGATTTTTCTCCCTATAAAAAGGTTATGGTCTGGTTATTTACAGTATATAACTGTAAACAGGACCCGACATGTGCTGACGGTGCACTTGAATGTTTGCCAGTCTGACCCTGACCCACCAGCCATTTTCATACAGGGTAGCTGGAGCCCTGCCAATCCACTGTGGGCTCCAGTACACAAATAATATTTGCTCTCTTTTTTTTTAAAGGAGGAAGGGCGGCACCAAACTCCAACTTGCCTCCAACACGTCTGATGAAGTGGATGTGTCCTTTAAAGGTTCAGGAACTGGATGATTTTGTGCAGTTTGATGTGTAAGATGCCGCAGTCTTTGCCGAACCTACACCATAAAGAGCATTTTTTTTATATCATTGCAAACATGTATCTTGTGGGCACTATGCATACTACATTGTTAAATTTAATATAACTGCTCCATCATCATCATCATCATCATCACATATGTTACTCTTCTATGTTAAAGCCATCTTCTGAGTTTCAACGAATAAACAGTAAACATGCATTATATAAGATACAATGGGCCAGATGTACTAAGCTTGAAAAGTGATAAAAAGGAGAGTGCTAAACAACCAGACAATCAACTGCCATGTCAGTCAGGTGCTGATTGGCTGGTGGTTAATCACCATATCACTTTTCAAGGCTTAGTACGTCTCACCTAACACAGTATAATGTAAAAAAAAACATGATTCAAGTGTTTTACTGCATAGTTACGATCCATCGTCTGCATGGTTACACAGCAGCATACTGCTTTGGCATGTATGGGCCAATCATCACTTACTTTTCTCTTAGCTTTGTGTAATTTACACAATTACCGTATTTGCCGGCGTATAAGATGACTTTTTTCCCCTGAAAAACATGCCTCCAAGTGGGAGGGTCGCCTTATACGCCGGGTGCACTCAGTTGGGATAGACATAGCTGCCCATAGTGGCCTCCCGATGCCCACCCACCTCATTCTACATACCATCCAGTATCGCGCAGTATCCAGTGCGGCCACGGAGGGTCATCAGCGTGGCCACGGCTGGTCATCAGCGTGGCTGCGGCGAGCATCAGCAGCGAGACGGGGGTGCCAGCCTTTTCGGCGTGACCGGCCCGTTCTGCTCGGCGGGAAGCAGCGGCTCTCCGGCCCGCCCCTTGTCTACGCAGAGCTCGCACATGCACACTTGCGCACTAGTGCCGGTCACAGGAAGATGCAGGGGCGGGCTGGAGGCGCTGCGGTCGCGCTGCGGCTGTACAATGGTGACAATGACAGGTACTGTAATGGCACTAATACTAATACTAATGGCACTCATGTAATACTGGTATAATACGGTATAATATAAATTAACATGTTGAAATCAAATCTGATGTTCTTTTACGTTTTATTTGGTGTGTGGAAGGTGTGCTTAAGAGGGGGTAGTCTTATACGGCGAGTATATAACAAACTCTATATTTTGAGTGGAAATATTGGGGGGTCGACTTATACGCCCAGTCGTCTTATACGCCGGCAAATGCGGTAAGTGTAACTATTAGGTGTAACAAGGGACTATACTGGAGACAGCATTCTTCATCATTCTTTGTTATATAACAAATAGTTTAATTTACCTAACAATTTCTTATGCAGACTATAATTTCATCTGAATTACAGTAATATACATTCTGTTTTCAAAGCAATTACAATGCCATTGTCATGTAAAATATCGATGATGTGTCTTGCAATAAAAAAACCAAAGCATTAGAGGTATGATTCCCCCTGGTAGTTATAGACAGTTATATACAGGAGTGTGTCTAAATAATATTGGGAGAAATGTGCAGCGTTAAACAGGCAGAATTTGTGAGCATAAAATTACTAAGTTTTCTTCCATTTATTATAAGTCACACAAAACAGAAACCCTTATATCACTGGTAGAACTTTGAAGTGATATTTTATATTTAGCCCAAGAAGGTAATTTTACATGTGGACAAAGTATCACAATGTTGCTAGAATTGCTGCTGCCAAATGCATGTGACTTGGTGTACCCCAGAGCCTACTCTCAGGGTTATTCCTGACCACTGATGAGACACATCCATCAAGCTACAAACCTTGTGATCTCACAATATGAAGGGCATATGCCAAAGAAGAGCATGGTTCACAATGGGCATGATTATACCAGATTGTGGGCCAGATTCTCTAAGCTTAAAAAGTGATAAAATGGAGAGTGATAAACAGCGAACCAATCAGCTCCTGCCTGACATTTTTCAAACACAGTCTGTGACATGGAGCTGATTGGCTGGCTGTTTATCACTCTGCATTTTATTACTTTTGAAGCTTAGAGAATCTAGCCCTTACTGAGCATATATTCTGATATATCACTGTAGACTTTCCCTCTAAAATATGAAATATGGCCATTTATCCTTATTCTAGGAAAAATAAGCAAGGGATTATTAAGGTAATTTACGTATCCAGCATTGTCCAATCTTAAATTTCTCTAGTGTAATGTAACTGTTATATATAAACAGAGAATACTGTGAGTTTTGCTGGTAGAGAAGGGTATACTGTAGTTTGCCATTTATTCACTCTCACTGTGGGACAGATGCACCAAGCTTTAAAAGTGATAAAGTGGAGAGTGATAAACAACCAGACAATTATACAGGAGCTCCTTAGGGCTCTATCAGCTGCTGTATTGAAAGATGTATAGTCAGTCCTACAATTTGATAACTGTAAAGAGGAAAAAAAATGTAAGGAATGATTAAATAAACCGTACTCTTTACCTAGCACGGCGCCCATCGCGGTCATCGCGGGCATTGAATGCACTAAAAAAATCGGGTGCGACGCGACCGACGCGATGCCCGCGATTTCCCATAGGAAACAATGTTAAATTTCTCAATTGACCCGATTTTACTGTTCAATGCCTCAATTGACTCGATTTTTCCATAGGAAACAATGTAAAATGGCCAACAGAGGCCAAATAGCCACCCTGAAGTGTGAAATGGCCCCCACAATTGTTAACGCCACCCCACGATCAACGTGAACCCGAAGTGTGGCGAGCGGCGGCGGTACACGTCCTACGACCTTTTCATACCCCCACTATCCACGTCGGCGTGGAGTTGAGAATAGAATAGTGTGGCGAGCGCAGCGAGCCACCGAGCCCGAAGCGTGGCGAGCGCAGCCAGCCCCGAGAGGGGACGCGGATACCTGTGAAGCCCGCGAAGGGACGCGTTTACCTGTGAAGGTATCCGCGTCCCCTCGCGGGGCTCGCTGCGCTCACCATGCTTCGGGCTCGGTGGCTCGCTGCGCTCGCCACACTATTCTATTCTCAACTCCACGCCGACGTGGATAGTGGGGGTATCAAAAGGTCGTAGGACGCGTACCGCCGCCCCTCGCGGGCTCGCTGCGCTCGCCACGCTTCGGGTTGACATTGATCGTGGGGTGGCGTTACCAATTGTGGGGGCCATTTCACACTTCAGGGTGGCTATTTGACCTCTGTGGGCCATTTAACATTGTTTCCTATGGAAAAATCGTGTCAATTGAGGCATTGAACAGTAAAATCGTGTCAATTGAGAAATTTAACATTGTTCCCTATGGGAAATCGCGGGCATCGCGTCGGTCGCGTCTCACCCGATTTTTAGTGCATTCAATGGCCGCGATGCCCACGATTTTTTTGCCTGCGATGCCCACGATCAAAATCGTGGGCGCCGTGCTAGGTAAAGAGTACCTAATAAACTCAAGGAATTACATCACATATATAATTAACACATGTACATAAAAAATCTGAATAAAAGTCAACTCAAATGGTTAGCAGCTAACATAGACCTGTTCATATTTGGACCTCTTGGGCATGGACACAGTATTGAAGGCGATGAGTCCCAATGAACACTTGCCACTCACTATTACGGGTTTCCATGTCTCAGAATAAACCAATTGCTCGAGAACAAGAATTTCTCTGGAGTGGCGATTGGTAGGATTGGTAGATGGTAAATCTTCTGGGACCAGAAATATTCACCTTTTGAGATGTATAAAGGGGTTTATTCTGGTTCACTCACAAAGGCACAATCTCAGATGGACAAAACCATGTGCACTGCAGGTGGGGCTGATGTAACATGTGCAGAGAGAGTTACATTTGGGTGAGTTATTTTGTTTCTGTGCTGGGTAAAGACTGGCTGCTTTATTTTTACACTGCAATATAGATATAATTTTGAAGTACACACCCCACCCAAATATAACTCTCTCGGCACTTGTTACATCAGCCCCACCTGCAGTGTATATGGTTTTGTCCATCTGAGAGTGAATTTGCCTTTGCAGAATAGCAGAATAATCCTCAGTCCTGAGGTCTGATTCGGGTATTGTTAATGCTGCAAGTTTGATTTTCACAAATTAGATGGGGGGGCAGGATACACATAATGCATTTTGCTGAGTAACCCAGGTTTTTCAATGGTGAGTTGCATGTCCCCCTTTATGGGTGCGCACTGAATAGCTCAAAAAAGGTTTTCATAGGGGGAAATATTTGGTAGAATTTTCCAGGGGAGATGAGCAGCATGAATATCTGAGGACTTCACATCGAAGGACATTATTCTGGTCCACACGCAACACTGCAAAATTTGCAGCATTGCATGTAGATTAAACACCGCCTGCCACTTGCATAGCCGCATGCCCCCCTCACTCGTCGAGTTCCCTGCATGACTGCGAATGACTGTTTTGCATAAACATCCATTTGCAACCTTGGGTGTGGGGGTCAAATCATTCAATGGTCTCCGACCATCTAATAATTTGGAAAACTGCACATTCTGGTGTCTTAGCTTTGGGTGTTCCTTGTACGGAAATGGGCGGGCAGCTGACATACAGTGATGCAGCTGCCAGCTAACAGCAGCCGCATCACTGCCTAATTTCCATGGGAACGCTCAGCATTTTCATGGGGAACATCCAGTGATAGCAGCTGCCTGCTACAAGCAGCTGCATAACTGCCTAATTTCCATGGGAACGCCCAGCATTTTCATGGGGAACATCCAGTGATAGCAGCTGCCTGCTACAAGCAGCTGCATAACTGCCTAATTTCCATGGGAACGCCCAGCATTTTCATGGGAACACCCATGAAATGCTGGTCATTCCCATGGGTGTGTCCCCTTAGTGCCGCCTCATGCCCCCCCTCCCCCCCACACACACACAGAAATGCGCATGTGCATGCAGAGAAGGGAAACATCGCTCCCCCATGCAAATGGGTGGGGGGAGCAAACAAACCAAAATACAGTATGGCCCCAAATCCCTTCCAAATCCCACCAGAAGTTGAACGAATCCTTCTGAAACTCTGGAATCCAAGATCTGTCTCAACTCGTAGTCCTCCTGATGGTAAACTGAAATAGAGGGTGGAGGATTACAAGGTGTTAAATATTGGTAAAGAGATTGAGAAGGGAAATATTGTGGATGTTAGGGATCCTGAGGAATATCAGTCAGAATGCCAAAATATCAATCAGATAATTGTCTGAATTATCTCTAAATGGCCAATATACCGACCAGGTCATAATATGCGATTTTTATTTTTTTCATTGACGGGAAAAAACTTGTACCGAGATAAGGTTTTACTAGATACTATACAGATCTACAATAATAATGAAAATATTATTAATAATAATAATAATAATAATAATTATAATAATAATAATTTACATAAATGTTTTTTTCTTTATAAAATTGTTGACTTGCCGTACATGTGTTCCAACATTATTTACCTATTTATTTATTCATTCATTTTATAATGAAAGTGTTACAATATGTAGGAGCATCAACTATTTATTGCAAGACATACTGGAGCTACGATAGTAAAGCTGTGTACACACGGCAGGGATAGGGGCTGATATCGCTGGGAATATGGTCACTGGGGACCATATTGCCAGTAATGGGAGTGTGCCCCGGCAATAAATCGCCGGGTGCATGCTCCCGTTTTCAGCCCCGTTCTAATCGCTGGTCGCAGGAGCTTATATCGCCCCCCTGTGTATGCACCTTTAGACTGCATATGGCTTTTGGATAGAAGTGACCAAACTAGTCATTAGCTTTGACTAATTATTATTATCCTTTTCTTTATGTGACCCCACAAGTGTTCCGCAGTGTCTACCAATACAAAAATGAGCAAACAACAAATAACGAATTGCAGTATAAAGGCCCATACACACTAGAAGATTTTCATTTCAAAAGACTTTGCCAAAATCTATGATAGATATATCTTTCATCAAAGTAGTGCGTACACACTGAGCTATTTTCCACAAAGAGCAAGAGATTTTCCCGAAGGTGAAAGACTTTGCTGAAAATCTTTCATATAAAAGGCTATTTACTTAATGGGCGGGGTTTGAATTCCAAGGGTGGGAGCAGAGGCCATTTTATTCAGTGCATTCCTGTTCTTGGTGCTGAAATCAGAACTTATTGCTGGGCTGTGTATATACCACATACCGTAATATATGTGTATATACCACATACCGTAATGTCCATTACACATTATACCACATACCATAATGCCCATTACACAATATGTCACCCACCGAACAAGCTCTGTGCCAGGGGTAACATGCTCTGTGCCATGCGTAACATGCACAGTGCCAGAGATTAGTTACTGTGTGCTCTGCCATGTGCAGTAAAGGAGACAGCCAGACAGAGCGGCGGGAAACCCAGCTGTCTCAGAGCAGGTTTATGCATCCATGGCATGGCTATTTCAATGACATGCCGGCTCGCAAGCCAATCGGCCTGGCAGCCAATCAGGCATTGGTAGCTTTTGATTGGCTGACAGGCTCTCATCTTTCAGCCTCTCATCTTTCAGCCCGGCTGCTGTATACACTCAATGATAATGGCTCAAATATGAGCCATCATCGCTAGATGTGCTGGTAAAACCAGCAGATGGACCACCTCGCTGGCGATGATGCGGGAGTGCGCATCATCGCTAGTCGGGGATCGCTGTCCCATACACACGAATCGATTTTCAGCTGAAAATTGTCAAGTGTATATTGGCCTTAAGACTATTTAGGACAAGTACAAGGTAAGTAAAGAGTTGTATCAGGGGACAGGACACTGAAGTAATTTTTGTGGTGGCAGATATATATATATTCTAAGAAAAGCACATGAGGAAAGAGGGCCCTGTATGTGAGAGCTTACATTCTAATGGGGAGGAGCAGACACACAGAAGGGGTAGAGATATAAATAAATAAATAAATAAATAAATAAGTCTACATCAAGAGTCAAGCTATACCAGAAATGTTATCTGCCTCATATTACATATAAATCTGAGGTTTAATGTTTATTTGCTTCTAGTAATATGGATATTAGAACCATTTATGATCTCTACTGGGGTGTGGCAGAATTTATCATTGTACATAATGTCATCATTATGATTGTTGTGGAGATGGTATATCAATCATGAGGATTTCATTAAAAAGGGAAGCATATCTGATCCCTAATTCTAATTACAGGCTAACTCGAACCATAAAACAGTTTTTTGACATTTTATTGCTGAATAATAAAATAATGTCAACATTCTGAATGTTGGCATTATGATGTGTAAACATAGTTTTGTCCATTTGTTTTTATATATATTTGTTCAAGGTTGTAAAACTGTAGAAACATATTTTTGAAATTAAATAAATCACTAATCATTATGATTATTGTGAAAAAAATGAATTGTTGTTAGGATTCTGAGAAGGAGTACCTGTAAGAACCAGATGAGGATAGCTTGAGATAGCAGATGTCCCGGGGAAACGATCCTAGGTGTCGGTCCTCTGAACAGTTGCCCCAATACACCCAGAAGTAAGACTCGCAGAGGTCACCAGCAGGTCTTCTTGCCTATAATAGCAACTTTCCCATAAGGCTATATGCGCCAACCGGTATTAGGATGCCACCAGGACTTACGCCACTGGTGCCAGTGTGAGCTTACCCCCAAATGATTGGGACTTCTGTCGGTAGGGATATAGGTAGATACGGACAGAGGTTTATGGAAGACTAGTGACACTAACAAGGTAGGAAGTAGCAAAGGTAAGTCGGAGTGCTATCTAGTGTATGATTAATACAGGGATGCAGGAACCTGTCTGTGGTTACTGGCAATTTGCCAAACAGGGACAGATGTAAGACAGTACTGTATAGCCACAAGGAGAATATTCCCCTACGACATACCTCCCAACAAGACCCATTCCAGGAGAGATAAGATGCTCTGTTACTGGACTTCCCTGCTAGTGGCAGTTGCAGATGCTTGGCTGCAGCACAGTCCAAAATTCAGATAGGGGAGCCACACCAGCTGCCACCTCAAACACCATACAGGGACAAACCCTGACATAAAAATACGTACACCACACAATAGTCACACTAAATAGCGAAGACAATACAAGACATGAATAAGAAGTAAGAATAGAGTACACCTGATTTCAGCCAGGAGTTTTAGTAGGGCAGGACTGGATCTCAGTAAAGACAAGGCGTCAGCACACAGGACTGGTATTCATCCAAACATGAAGGAACTATCACCAGCACTGGACCTGTGCAGCTGGTGCAGTTTTAAAAGTGTAGTGACCAATCAGCTCCTAACCAAGTAATGCTAAATTGTGTACAGCTGCACGCTTCCCGCTTAATTGAACTATCTAGCAACGGGGAACGCTGCTTGCCTCTGGCATCTTCATTGGTAGGCATCCTGGTTAGAGATGGGTCGTTCGCAAACGAAGCAGATCTTTTGGTCGGATCCCATAAAAGAGTGAGTGAGCCGCTGATCCCAAAACTGTGAACTGTCATTCTTTTACTTTCAGTTTAGTTTTTCATTACAATGCATTTGCCTGAGCTCAGCACTTCCATCTGTGGCAGCTGAGATGTACTAACTCTGGAGAATGAGTACAGTGCTGCGACCGCAAGTGAAAGAAAGAATAACAAGGCTGCTGCTGCTAGGGATGGCCATCGGTGCAGATGCCATCGATGGTTTCCATCGATGGCGATTATGCACCCAGCCATCGTTCAGTGTTTTACTCGGTCATATATGTTATTATTTGTTCAGCACACTGTTTTAAAAAAAAAAAGTTACGAAAAATGGCAATAAATGATTGTAAAACAAATTATGCTTCGTTATTATCAAATTACCCCTTTTTTCAAAGTGAGCCGAGGATCCATCTAAAATATCCGGATCTTTTCGCGGATTGATCGCTTGATCCCAGCTCTTCTTAGTGACCCATTTTGCCCATCTCTAATCCTGGTGGCTTCCCGGCACTCAGCAAGCACTGACGCTGCAGCACTGAGCGGAAGCCGCTCCCCCCAAATTCCGGCCAGCAACACAGTGTCTGTGTTTCCAGGACCCGAAAGCCAGGAGAGAGCCGTCAGACCCCACCAAGGGAGGAGATGCTGCTTCCCGGTCACATAGCAATGGTCAGGAGCTGTGATCTCGGAGAGCCGTGCGGCAGCTCCTAACAATTGTAATTATTTTGCTTTGTAAAAAATTTTCTTTCCTTGTAACCTTTTCACAGGGACATTTATCCATAACTGTGCTGCATTTATAAAATACAAATGTAGCTGATAGAATTTATGTTTAAAAAATTATACTTAGATGTTAATAACATTTTTGATCCACATGTATGTATTAAGTAGGACTGTAAAATATTAGTTTTCTTTCATTTCATAATTTTTTCATTTTCCTTACGATATATCTTTGAATCTTTGGTTTATTAAATGTACTTTGAGAGTGATAAGGTACAAAATGTGTCACTAATTATGCAATTTGCTAACTGTTCCCGCTGATCCATCTGTGCTAACTGCTTATGCCTTTAAATAGCTCAGAAAAATACAGCCTAGCTTTCTTTCTGAACAAATGATTTTCCATCACTGAAAGCTTGTCAAACATTTGAAAGTTAGGTAATTTATGTCTTAGAAGCACAGCTTCCTAAAGTATATTTAGAGGCTTTCCATGGCACCAAAAAAGCATGGACTTATATAATACATTCTGCTAGAACGTAAATTCCTACTTGGCTTTGAACAGCTATAATGAAGAGAGCAACCGTTTATCAAAAATTGTAGTTTGATGGCACTGCATGCCTCAGTTACCTCAATCGATCTCACTGAACCACGTCCGGCTGCTAACATGAAAATAAGTGTCTCCATACTGGCCTGGATGTTAGTTCCAACTTATTTTTACCTCAAGGCTTTTTCCTAAAAAAGTCTATAGGAAAGAAAGACAGCCAAAAGCCGTCTATTGCAAAAGTCCAGGTGTACCCAACGGTACATGGGCGGCACTCAGTGGATTTTCACAAAAAGCAAAGAAACTGCAGACCACTCCACAGTTAAGGTGCGACGTTTCGATAATTTAATATCGTTTTCAAGGACACAGTACATACAAAATACACTTACCTATATAGGAAGAAGGAGACACCCATGTGAACGCCAGCTGTGTCGCCCGGCCAGTGCTGCTGCGGCGCTGAGGATGTGACGTCATCCACTGTCGTTCCGCCCAGCCCGCTACCTCCGTTCCCAGGGAGACGCGCTGATGCTGAAAAAAGATAAACAAGAGAGTGAAAGAGGATCGGCCACATCCACTACATCTCATGTGGTTAGCCCCCCTCACATATAAGAGAATAGGCAATCATACAAGAGAAATAATAAAGGATGAATTAGAAAAGTACAAAAGGCATCAATGAGCTATATGAGCAAAGTCATAAAGATACAATATGTCGTATAACACAAGATCATGTGTCTATATTGCCGACACCAAATAATCACAGAAAACAGCCTAAGGATAGATATTCATTCAATCCAGCAGGATGGATGGTGTTTAATCTGAATATCCATCTCGTTTCAAGCTGAAGCAGTTTCTTGTCGCGGTCGCCACCACGAATATTAGTAGGGATTTGATCAATCATTTTATATTTCAGAGTGGGGAGTGGATGATTGTAATCCTTGAAGTGGCGGGCTACTGGCTGATCGGATGTTGCCCCCTCCAGAGCTGATTTGATAGCCGAGCGATGTGCCGCCATCCGCTCTTTAAAAGATCTTGTAGTTTTCCCTACATATAACAGCCCACAAGGGCATCGAATAATGTATATAATGTAGCGACTGGAACAAGTCAGCACTTGTTTGATTTTGAGAACTTGACCTGTATGGGGATGAACAAAGGAATTACCAATTTCAAGGTACCCACAGGTTACACAACCCGTGCACCTGTAGTTCCCTGGTTTGCGTGACAGAAAGTGTTTATTGCAGCTTTTGCCCAGATTAGTGACATCTGTCTTCACAATCCTATCGCGGATATTGGTCCCTCTTCTGTAGCAGGGCATCACATCGACATTGGTTAATGCTGGTAAGTCGGGATCATGGCTAACCATTGGCCAGAATTTTTTTAATTGTCCCGATAGTTCTGGCACTTGTAGTAGAATAAGTATTGATAAATGGTATTCTTTTATTGGCTGATTTTTTTTAAGTTAGCCCTGTAAGGGTATCCTTTCTTGGGATGGCTAAAGCTTTTTGTTTGGCTTCCATCAGGCTCTGATGATCATACCCACGTTGTTCGAATTTTGTCACCATCTCGTCCATCTGGGTGACTGTGGTTGCTTCATCACTACACATGCGTCTGACACGCAGCATTTGGGAGAACGGTAAACTTCTCTTGGCTGCACTGGGGTGATGACTCCTTGCATCAAGCAGGGTGTTCCTATCGGTTTCTTTATGGAACAACGATGTTATAATCTGATTTCCCTGTCTGGAGATCTGGACATCGAGAAAGTTGATAGTGGATTCATCGATGGTAGAGGTGAACTTGATATATTGGTCACCAGCATTAGCCTGCAATAGCATGGCATCAAGACTGTCCCGTGTCCCAGTCCAGATAAGTAGGATATCGTCGATAAACCTTACATAGAAGGCAATCGACTCTGCAGCTGAGGATTGTGATAGAATGAGCTTTTCCTCCATCCAGAACCTAAAGGCATTGGCATACGTCGGAGCTACGCAACTGCCCATTGCGCAGCCCCGGCGCTGCAGATAGAAGGCCCCATCAAAGTAGAAATAGTTTCGAGTCAGGGTTAACTCCAAAAGGCATATGTAAAAGTCAACGTTCGGACCTTCATAGAGTGCTGTATGTTAGTATACAGACTAACGATGTCTAATGAGCAAAAGATGAACTCTTCTGGTAAATTCCTGAGGGCTTGTAATTTCAATATCAGGTCTGTTGTGTCTTTCAAAAAAGTTTTCTGGGCTTGCACTGCTGATTGTAAATGCTGATCAAGGTACTGCAAAATAGTGTAGTATAATGAGCCCCGCGCCGAGATAATCGGACGCCCTGGGGGATTGGTCGGGTTTTTGTGTAATTTGGGCAGGGTGTACAATATTGGAGTGATTGGAAATTTGGTGGATAGGGTTTCAGCACATTTCTTTGAGATGATCGAGTCCTTCACCGCATTGTTGAGAATGATGTCAATCTCAGATTTATATTGGTTGGTGGGATCACTCTGTAGCTTTAAATATGTGGTTTCATCTCCAAGTTGTTTATAAATGTCCTGTTTGTACATGTCCACACTCATAATCACCACTGCTCCGCCTTTGTCGGCTGCCCGAACTACAATGTCCTCATAGGTGCTCAAGTTCTTTAAGGCTATACGCTCATTTTTGGTAAGATTTTGCTTTTTACTATATATATATATATATATATATATATATATATATATATATATATATATATATATATATATATATGATTACCTTGAGGTTTTGGGTTCTAATGGGTTTTGGCAAAACACCTCCTAAGTGTTTTGTGTTTGGATTTTTTGGGTTTTGGGTTCTGATTTTTTTGTTAAAAACGCATAAAAACTGCTAAAATCGCAGAATTTGGGTTTTTTTTTTTTTTGCTCCTACGCTATATTAACCTCAATAACATTCATTTCCACTCATTTCCAGTCTATTCTGAACACCTCACAATATTGTTTTTAGGGCAAAAAGTTGCACCGAGGTAGCTGGATAACTATGCTAAGCCACACAAGTGTGCGGCACAAACACGTGGCTCATGTAAGAGTGGCACTGCAGTGGCAGACAGGAAGGAAGGCCCCAAAAAGACCTCTATCTGGCTTGATCGTGCACTGTTTACCATGTGCAGCCAAGGAGCAGTGGGAATTTCGTGCAGCACAGAGTT
This sequence comes from Crinia signifera, assembly GCF_055691185.1. NCBI lineage: Eukaryota > Metazoa > Chordata > Amphibia > Anura > Myobatrachidae > Crinia > Crinia signifera. The sequence continues at coordinate 294,887,755 of NC_139218.1, read as the reverse complement.
TGTCTGCAAGTGTTTCGATCAGTTTAACATCCAACAAGACCCCTATCTGGCTTGATTGTGCACTGTTTACACAGTGCAGCCGAGGAGCAGTGGGCGATTGGTGCAGCAATCAATTACTCTCATTAGTGGAATGCAATCAGTTGTATGCATTGAAAAGACAAGTCCCTCATACGAATGACTCTAAGCAGTGGGCACCAGCCCAGACAGGTAGATGAGGCAGTAGTAGGCACCACACGGTAGATACTGCAGTACTAGGCACAAGACCGTTAGATAAGGCAGTACTAGGCAGTACTAGGCACCAGACGGTAGATACGGCAGTACTAGGCAGTGGGCACCAGACCAGATGGTAGATATGGCAGTACTAGGCACCAGACAGGTAGATAAGACAGTACTAGGCACAAGACAGGTAGATACGTCAGCAATACTAGTATTGTGCACCAGCAGAATTTATAATAATTAATTTTATTATTAGGTTCTGCTTGGCAGTGGCACTTAGTGGACAAGCAGCATGGAATTATTTTTTACAGTCCCACACAGCACAAGTATTATTTTTTTATTAAATTAGATATAGCAGCCTAGTATGTAGTTGTACTACTAGGTAGGTACACTTAGGCAGTAACACTGCCAGTGGCAACAGTGGACTGAGTAAATAATACTGGCAACATCTATTCACAGTATTCAGTGCAGGCAGCACCAGTGGACTATATATAATTCAATTAAATATTAATAATATAGCAGCCTAGTAGGTAGAGAAAATAAACTGCTAGGTAGGTAGGTAGGCAGGCAGGCAGTAGCACTGCCAGTGGTCACCACAAAAGGTAGTTATTATATTACACACCACCAGTAGCTTTATGCAGTGCACCAGCAGAATTTATATAATAATTAATTTTATATTAGGTACTGCTTGGCAGTGGCACTCAGTGGCACACGTCAGTGCACCAGCAGCATGGAATTATTTTTTACAGTCCCACATAGCACAAGTATTATTTTTGAATTAAATTAGATATACCTGTAGCAGCCTAGTATGTACTAGGTAGGTACACTAGGTAGGCAGTAGCACTGTCAGTGGCAACAGTGGACTGAGTAACTAAATAATACTGGCAGATTCAGTGCAGGCAGAACCAGTGGACTATATATATATAATATAATAAATTAATTATTAATATATAATATAATATTACAGGCACAGCACAGCACCAGAGGTAGGCCCCAGCACAGAGGCAGAGCCGGCCCTAGCCTAAATTACGCCCTAGACAAGATTTTGACTGTTGCCCCCTAGCACCGCCACTAGTTCCGTCTCTGACCCTGCTCCCCTTTCCCAAGATCATCAACCCTCATCATAGCAGTCATCATTTTGGTGCACCTACCCGCAATATTTTAAATAGAAACAGCGCACCCATTCGGTGCGGAGCCCAAACAGGGGTGTGTTCTTGCTGGGAAGGGGCATGGCCATACAATAGTACCCCCAATTCAAATTATGCCACACAGTAGTGCAACTTTATTCACATTATATCATGCGATGGTGTCCCTTATTCACGTTACATCACACAGTAGTACCACTTTACCTTGTGTACATTACTCCTCAAATTATTCACATTATACCATTAGAAAAAAATCCTGATAAAATATTGTATTTTAAGCACCTCCATGGCCACACTGCAACCCAGCATAAAGCAGGGTGTGCTGGGCAGAGGAGAAGAGCTGCAGCTGCTGCTGTCACTTAAGGGGACGGGGCCCCCACTGGGCCCTTCCATCAGACTTTGGCCTGGGTAATTTGTACCCCCTACCCCTTTTTCTCGGCACCCTGATAATACCACACAGTAATGCCCCTCACACATGACACACCTTATTAATGTCCTTATAACCATAATGTCCCTTATACATTATGCCAACCTTTATTAATGCCCTTCATACACATAATGACACACATAATGCCCCTTACAGATATGTCACACAATACTAATGCCCTTATACACATGACACACATTATGCCCCTTACACATATGTCACACATTATTAATGCATTTATACATGACACACATAATGCCCCTTACACATATGCCGAACACTATTGCACAACCAACCCACCCACAGACAGGACTCGCACAGCCGCTAACAGCCTAACTCACACACACAAAATAGGCATGCTGCATATCATTTTAATCAGCAGAAGCTGCTGATGCCCCTAGGCATTCCAAATGCCCTAGGCAATTGCCTTGTTGGCCTATGCCTAAGGCCGGCTCTGCACAGAGGAGACAGTAGTACTACAGGTACACAGTTAGACTGTTCTCCTAAGCAGCGAGGAGAACAGAGTACACAGCAGCACTGAGGGAGACAGCCCCAGCGAATAAAATAATTAATTACAGCACAGCACACCAGAGGTAGACCGCACAGAGGAGACAGTAGTACTACAAGTACACAGTTAGACTACACAGCAGCACTGAGAGACAGCACCAGTGATTGAAAAATATTGCGCTCAAGCTCAAGGTCAAGCTCAAGTTTAAGCCCCAGCAGCAGCACCAACACACCCTCTCCCAACCCACATAATGCCACACACCATAATGCCCATCACACATAATGCTACACACCATAATGCCCATCACACATAATGCCACACACAGTTATACCCATTACATATAATGCCACGTACAGTAATGCCCATTACACATAATGCCACACACTATAATGCCCATCACACATGCCACATACAGTAATGCCCCCACATAATGCCACACATCATAGGGCATTACGAACATTACACATTATGCCAGGACTTGACAAATTTTTGTCAAATAGGGCCAGTAGGGACAATGTGCGCCCAAAAATAGTATACCATATGCCACAATGTCCATAAGATGTTATGCCACACACTGTAATGCCCATTACACATTACGCCTCACACTGTAATGCCCAGTACACGTTGTGCCTCACACTGTGATGCCCATTATGCCTCACACCGTGATGTCCCTTACAGATTACACCTCAGACCGTGATTCACATTACACATTCCACCTCACGCCATGATGCCCATTACACCACACACCATAATGCCCATTACACAATATGCCACATATCATAATGCCCATTACATGTTGTGCCTCACACCATGATGCTTTTTTCCAATTGAGCTTCACTCTTTGATGCCCATTACACGTTGTGTCTCACACTGTGATTACCATTACGCCTAAGACCGTGTTGCCCCATACATATTATGCCTCAGACTGGGATGCCCAATACACATTACGCCTCAGACTGTGATGTCCATTACACATTATGCCACACACCATAATGCCCATTACACATTATGCCATACACTGTGATGCCCATTGCGCATTATTGGACATGCATGATGCCCATTACACATTATGCACACACTGTAATGCCCATTACATATTATACCACACACCATAACAAGTGTTGCTTACCTATATGTTAATTGCTAGGGGTTTCATGCTTGATGCAGGGCTTTCATGCTCGATGCCATGGGAGATTACATGCTCAGAGGGCTCAGGAGGACTCTGGGAAATCACACACAGGGATGGAGCCTGGAGCACAGTAGCACTGCGCTTGCCATTGACTTCCTGGGGCAGCGGACTGGGCACACTGGGACTGGTTGGACATGGAAAGGCAGCAGCCAGATGTCAGCCAGCCTTGTAAATTGAAATGGCGCTGGCTGCAGTCCCAGTGTCCTTCAGTAGCTGCTGCACATGCGCCGGACACACAGCGAATGGGGACATGGAGACAGGGGCAGAGCGTCAAACAGAGGGGAGACAGAAATTCAGGGAGAGAGGGGGGCAGAGAGGGGAAGCAGTGTCAGGGAGAGGGGGCAGTGTCAGAGAGAGTGGGCAGTGTCAGGGAGAGGGGGGCAGTGTCAGAGAGAAAGGGGACTGAGTGTCATAGGATGGAGGGCAGAGTGTCAGGGAGAGGGGGTGGGACAGAGTGTCAGGGAGAGAGGGGGCAGAGTGTCAGGGAGAGAGGGGGCAGAGTGTTAGAGAGGGGGAGCGGTGTCAGGGAGAGGGGGGAATGTCACGGAGAGTGAGGCAGTTTAAGGGAGAGGGGGCAGTGTCAGGGAGAGAAGGTGAAGAGTGTAAAAGGGAGGGGAGTGTGTCATGAAGAGCGGGGGAGAGTGTTAGGGAGAGGGCCAGGGAGGCCAGCACACTAGCTACCTGATCCAGGGTATCTGATGGGGGCAGGCATTTTGCGGCATTATGCCCCACCCCCTTAACATCTGTGAATTGCTGAACTCTCCCCCCTCTGAGCGACTGCACTGCTGCAGCCTTATTGTGAGGACTGGGAACTGAACTTCCTCCCAGATCAGCGCCAGTCAGTGGTGCAGTGTTGTCCAGTCCAGTCCAGTGGTGCAGTGTTGTGTTTTATCAGTCTGGGGGTTATCTGCTCTGCTATATCCAGTCCAGTCCAGTCCAGTAGTGCAGTGCTGTATATCAGTCCACTTCAAATAATTTTTTTTTTACAATGAAGAGTAGACACACTGGAGTAAAACAAAGGTAGTTTGTGCAAGGCCCACCTCAAACATTGCATCTTTTCCTGCCAAAATACAAGGTATAACATGATTGTAAGCTTGCAAGCAGGGCCCTCCTACCTCTTTATCGATCTGTTACTAGTACTATCCAGTTTGCTTTATCACTGTTGTTCCAATTGTAAAGCGCAATGGAATATGCTGTGCTATATAAGAAACTGTAAATAAAAAATGGACTGTCTTACATGCCTAATTGGACACTGTCACTGAATGAAATAAACAATCTGCGACCATTCTTACAATGGCAAATTGTTTTTCTTTCTGGTAGTGCTGCGCTTTGCTCCTTGGGGTTGTGTGGGTGATAATGAATGGATGATTGCTGAGTGGTTATGAATTACGTTTTATTTTAACAAGGTGCAGGTTTATACAGGGTGCATACAATGTGATTACAAAGTATCGGTTTACCTGTTACATAACGTGCAGTTGTAATTATATAATGAAAAAAATAATAAATACAATCAATGCGTATTGTGGGCTTAATAATGCGGGTTTGGCAGTGGTGACTGTTGTTTTATGTCACCTGCCGGTGGGTCAGGTAGCGGCGTCCCGCTGGCCTGTGCCCTGAGTATCCTCGATATCCTTAGTGCGGTGGTGGTAAGTGGCAAAAAAGTTTCTGGGTCTTTGAGTGCCCAGGTGTGCTTTTGTAGGTGGGGGTACAATTAAGGAGGAGCCGGCGATGTTCTTAGACCTCCTCGTATGTTCTCCTGACGGGTGTTTTGGGGTCAGGGCTTTCAGTTGATGGTTGCGGAATAAAGGGAGGTTTGTTATGGCCGGTCTGGACTCACCGTGTGCGGTTTCCCCGCGGGTGGGTCTCCCCGTTGAAGGCTGGATGGTGTCCTGCCTCCCCCGGTGTAACTCGCCGTGGGTACCGCTAGCGTGGCGTGTCTGGCGGGGGTCGCGGGCGGGTGATGCTTTTGATCGCAGCCCGCCGCCCGTATTTTTTTACTGGCCTTCTTCTTGGGAAAACTCCCAAGAAGAAGGCCAGTAGGCCGAAACGCGTTGGGGCACACACAACAAGAAGCACCCACGAGATTGGCAGCAACCAGAAAAGGCATCCCCGATATCCCCGTCACCTCCGCCATCCCGGACATCTGCGCAACTGCACTGTGCAATCCCACCGGCACAGCAGAAGAAACATCGCAGCGTACAGTACAGACAAGCCAGGAACCGAGACGCCTCCAGACCGGCACGCAGCAAGCCACACACGCCGAACCCGAAGACGGATCATGGGGAGGTGAGTATTGACAGGTCCGTCGGCGGGAAACTACGGGCGGCGGGCTGTGATCAAAAGCATCACCCGCCCGCGACCCCCACCAGACACGCCACGCTAGCGGTACCCACGGCGAGTTACACCGGGGGAGGCAGGACACCATCCAGCCTTCAACGGGGAGACCCACCCGCGGGGAAACAGCACACGGTGAGTCCAGACCGGCCATAACAAACCTCCCTTTATTCCGCAACCATCAACTGAAAGCCCTAACCCCAAAACACCCGTCAGGAGAACATACGAGGAGGTCTAAGAACATCGCCGGCTCCTCCTTGATTGTACCCCCAACTACAACTGTACCCCCACCTACAAAAGCACACCTGGGCACTCAAAGACCCAGAAACTTTTTTGCCACTTACCACCACCGCACTAAGGATATCGAGGATACTCAGGGCACAGGCCAGCGGGACGCCGCTACCTGACCCACCGGCAGGTGACATAAAACAACAGTCACCACTGCCAAACCCGCATTATTAAGCCCACAATACGCATTGATTGTATTTATTATTTTTCTCATTATATAATTACAACTGCACGTTATGTAACAGGTAAACCGATACTTTGTAATCACATTGTATGCACCCTGTATAAACCTGCACCTTGTTCAAATAAAACGTAATTCATAACCACTCAGCAATCATCCATTCATTATCACCCACACAACCCCAAGGAGCAAAGCGCAGCACTACCAGAAAGAAAACAATTTGCCAAACCATCCGGATCGGTCACCGGATAAGTGCAGCAGCTAGCACCGCGCCCCCCCCCCCCCCCCAGGAAAACCCCAGTGCGCAGGACCCACCCCAAGAAAACCATTCTTACAATGGCGACAGCATCATGCGCAGTGACAGTAGACATGTCCGTCATTTTAGTGGGTGTGTTTTGAAAATTGAGTTGTCTCCGGCAGTTGCTGGAGAAATGTAAATGTTGCCGTGTCAACATAAATTATCCCTACAATGAATGTGTTTGCATACAATACATGTCGTAAGGGAATATGGATAATAAGCTCCACTGGGGCTGTGACTGGTGTGAATGTACAAATTGTCTTTGTAAAGCGCTGCGGAATATGTGTGCGCTATATAAATAACTGGTAATGACTAAAAATAAATAAATATTACATATCCCCAGGAGCGTCCAAGTGGGGAAAGACATTGTGTAATGATGTCCCTCAGTTTCTCTAAAAGTTTCTCAGCTTTCTCATCTTGATGAAACCGGTCATACCTACCATAGCCTGCTTAGGAATGAGTTGTTATTTGTGAGATGCTGCTGCTACTGTTGGTGGTGAGCCAACATCCGTCATTAAGGACTTTGTCCTGTTCCACTTGTCCACATGTTGGTGGTTAAGTGGACAGTGGGTACAACGGCATTTCTGAGTGAAGACACTAATGAAACTTTTTTTAAATGTTCATTGTACGGTCTGGGAATTGCATGTCTAGTGAAGTGGAATCTAGAGCAGTGACAACATACGTCAATCAATTGTGTAAATCCTAATGCACTAACGGCGGATCTTGGATGCACATCTAACACCAGCATAGTTGCTATGGCTTCAGTAATCAGCTTTGTGACTGGGTGACTGCTGTGCTGTCATACTTTACCTTTCTTGTCCCTTGTAAATAAATAGTAAAATTGTAAAGATAGGTGAACTCGATGGACTGATGTCTTTTTCAACCTCACAAACCATGTCAGTATGAATTAGTCATGCCTATGGTATTGTCTAAAACAGTGGTCAGGGAACTCGGTCCTCATTACCCATGCAGTGCATGTTTTGCAGGTCTCCTCACAGAATCACAAGTGAAATAATTAGCTCCACCTGCGGACCTTATAAAATGTGTCTGTGAGTTATTAGTACACCTGTGCACCTGCTGGGTTACCAGCAAAACATGCACTGTGTGGGGTAATGAGGACTGAGTTCAGTGACCACTGGTCTAAAGGATTACTTCCAGTCCTGATTGAGGTGGCAATTGACGATGAGGGTGTTGGCACTTGGATACAACAGAAAAAAGGGATCTAGGTGTCGCTGCATTGATTAAGCCAAAGTTTCTGAATTTGACAATTACTTTAAGTTTTGATAATTGCGCTGCAAGTGACATATAAGGGAAAAAATACTTTCTCAGTAGTTGACTTCATTATCCCTTCTTACTATGGCTTTACAAAGGCTTCATATAGCTTGACAGTTGTAGTCTGGATTTGGGTAGAAATTAAATAATTAATTTCAGACAAAAGAGGTGGATTATTGGATTTTTTCATCCCATGGGCAACAACGGTCTCCAATGTTGCCTTATTTAAACAAACCAACTCTTCTCTACTTTACACTGCAATCACCCCATGTTGTGTCATTTCTTCTAGGGGTAACCTATTCTATCCAGAGTAATCCTAAACACTGCACCCAAGATGGTTGCCTCACCTTGTACCATGTTAGTGAGGAATACACAACTGGTGGAAATCATTATAAAAAATGCCTGCACCAAACCTGCATGTTACTTACACTCAAGGTTTTCTCTTATGTCTCTGTGACCTACCTATTGCTGTACTACCCAAATCCTATGTGCTGTATTGTGTGCATTGTTTTGTCTGTAAAGTGCCTTCAGAAAATACGCTCTATAATAAAACTTACTTATATCCTCATCATCAGAATCCTCATCATCAACATTCTAATTAGCGCCAGCTACACCAATATCCTCCTCATCCTGGTGTTCTTCTACAGTGGCATCCTCAAACTCAATGTCAGCATGTTGACTGGTGCTACTCCTACCAACATTTGCAGAGGTTATGCAAAATATGTCTATCAATTCAGGGGAGGAATTGCTACCATCAGTATTGCTCCATGTCTCTGAATGCCTTTCTGCCATTTCATCTTGGATGTCATCTTGCCACTTCAAACTCAATATTTCCAAAACATAATGAATAATTTTCCCACCAGCCAAGTGTGGTTACCATAAAGTATTGGTAGGGTCAGGCCTAGACATCGCAAATCGTGCGTGGGGATTTGTGATATCTGAATGCGCAGTTAGTTCTTGTGCTTTAACAAGCTTTATTTTTTTTTTAGTTTTAGAGAGGGAGGAGAGCTTCCATCTTCATTAAAAGCTGAACCACCAGTCATGAACATAGGTCAAGGCCTTAGTCTTTCCTTGCCACTTGCTTTTATTACACTCTGTTTTCTTAAATACTGTTATTATTGCTGCAGATGGCATTAGCTTGTTGCACAAGGTACTAGCCATGGCGTATGAGGCCTACCCTTTGCGCTAAGCAGCGGGTGTTTGTCCGAAGCAGCAACCATTTTGTCAACTATGACTTGCATAAAAAACATTACAAAATGGCTTGAACAGTGCTGGAAAATTGATTTCTTGTAGAAAACTGTTTTGATTTTATAAGTTTAGGAATGCAATATTGACAGTACTGTATAAAGAGCGAGTACAGACAGCTATTTTCCACATTATTGTCAACAACATGAGAACTACCTGATACCAGGCCCACACATGTGTAGACCCCAAGGACACTCAAACTTTCCCTAGTAACAAAGAAGTTGGGTGATGGGTGAATTATGACAGTATGATTGAAAGCAAAGCTTGCCAATAAGACTCAATGCTTATGAATAATTAATTAAAGTGAGTATAAATATTAGAGCTAGAGAAGGAAAAAGGAGGCAGGTGAGGAAGAACAGGCAAGCACGTACAGAAGGGCTCGAGGTAACTAATAATGATTGTTTAAGGGCTTAACACTGTCCTTGTTAGTTTTCCATTTTGATTTTATCTAGAATTGTATGTTTCTTTTGTTAGTCTGCATTTGCAAATGCCTGTAATCAAGCTACAGTATCTTTCAAGTAAAGCATTAGAGTCATTAATTTTTTTTACAAGTTTGTGTTGGTGTGCAATTATTTCAGTGTTTGCCTTTATAAATAAAGGTTATAGAGTAATTAAACCTAAGTATGTTTTATCACCATACACAAGAAGCAATCCGTGCTCCATTTCTAAACAATCTAGTGAGATCGCTTTGAAATGGGGCTCAAATCGCTCCGTGAGTTTGTCCCTTTAGCTCATGGATTGGTTAATGCATTTAAGCTTGCAACCCAACATCAAGGGGCCTTATTTTACTGCAAGTCCTAAAAGCTAGACATCAATATTGTTAATGATTTCCCTTGAATTCCCTGGATCTACAGAATGATATAATGCATACACACTGAGCAATTTCAAACAATAAATGTTTGCTTTACCACTAAACAGAAGGATCTGATAGGGCGCTCCCACTTGAGATACAGGGGGAAATTTACTAAAGGAAATTTGGAAAAAATAGGTGTATACAAATTGCCGTATTTTCGGAATAGTAAATGTCAAAAATAAGTGTATTTCTAAATACAAATACACCTATTTTTTTACAAATTTTCTTTAGTAAATTTCCCCCACAGTATGAAGGATTTCAATGTCGATAAGTCCTGTAGAAATGTGATACCTCAAAAAAAGAACAAAAAAATCGCAACTTTCATAGTGTAGATTTTAAAATAGATGTTTGCTAAAATCTCTCTGGTCAATAAATATTCTCCGTACCTCAAATTAGCCTTTCCTTAGGCCACAAGATATCTTGTATAGTATCGTCTGATGTTCCAAAAAAGATTCCCCTTTTCTTCCTTTGCATACCTCGGTTTAAGATTAAATATTCCACATAGAGCAAAACTGTAAACATTTATTCAAAACAATAATGCACACAATAAATTGTGTGTGTGTGTGTGTGGGGGGGGGGGGGATATCTAGTACATACCAAAAGCATGTCAGCTCCCAAAAAGTGTGGCCTCACAACAAGGACTTGGTTTCAAAAGGATTTCTGTTTTCATATAATGGGAAGAGATTGGAGGGGCAGTGGGTGACAGAGATAGTGGGATAAAGGGAGAGGCTGACAGTGAGAGGTAGTGGGTGACACCATTGAAGGGTCACATGAAGAAATTAGGTGCTATCAGGGGGAGGTGACAGTGGGTAAAAAAGAGAGGGAGACCGGGAGAGGCAGTGGGTACCTAAGGAGTAGGATGGAGTAAAGGGGGTAAATTAGGTTGAAACGGTTTACTGACAGATGAAGGGAAAGTATCACTGGTGAAACAGGCAGAAGAAAACATGGGGTTTAACACAATAGCTGAGAGGATAAAGAGGGAGAAATAGAGAGATAAAGAGGAAGAGTGAGAGAGAGGCAGGGTCTCCTAATACCCACAAGCATGGCATATCGCGGACCGGGTGGACAGATTACTGGGGAGGGGCTGGGAAAGACACAGCGGTCATGGTCCATGTTGGCACAAATTACCAAGTCAGTGGCAGGTGGGGTGTCCTCAAAAATGATTTCAGGGACTTAGGACATAAGTTACAAGTGAGGACATCCAAGGAAATGTTCTCAGAAATATTACCTGTGCCGCGTGCTAGTCTAGGGAGACAGAGGGAAATTATGGAGCTTAATGTGTGACTAAAGGGATGATGCAGGAAAGAGGGGTTCGAGTTCCTAGAGCACTGGTCAGACTTTTCAAACAGGCACCATCTATATGGCACAGACGGATTGCACCTGAATGGAAAGGGGGCAGCGGTGTTGGGAGGCAGGATGGTTAGAAGGTTGGAGGAGTCTTTAAACTGGGCATAGGGGGGAAACAAATAGAAACTATACGCATGAAAACCAGAGCAGCGAGGAACAGATAAGCAAGTGACTGGAGGTTGAAGAAGGGGGGTTGGGAAGAAAAAATAGATTTAGTAAGAAAGCAGTAGCACATCAGGAACACAATCACACCTTAACAATAAGAAAAATAGTAAAAGTAAACTGAAATGCTTGCTGGCTAATGCGAGAAGCTTGGTAGGAAAAATTGGGGAACTGGAAACTGTGGCCACAAGGGACGATTATGATATAATTGGTAATGAGTCCCATGATTGGGCTTTAAACATGGAGGGATATACCCTCTTCAGAAAAGACAGAGAAACCAGAAGAGCAACTATTTATCTAGTTATTTTCCATATAACACTGTTAGTGCTGCTCTTTGGTATGGAACAATTGGAAGTAGATGTCTGCTGGGTTCTCAGTATGAACTGATATGTGATGAATTCATGGCTAAGGAAAATATAGTATCAAAGTGTACTTGTGAAATATGTTACTGATTAGGTTTCTTTGAAACATCCGTTCCTTAAAACACATTATGAAAATGGTTGTGTAAGTGGTTCAAACAAGTTGATAAGAAAGTGTAATTTTACATATGCTGCCTGAGCATAGCGACATGTGATATACATAAATTGTTACTTAAGTCATTCTTACATAACTGCTCATCACCAGCTGCAGGCATTATGCAGGTGCAGACTGACACATAGCATACAACAGACAATAAAAGTCAGTCATTTATATTGACTAGTGCTGTCGCTGTGGGTGTGAGATAACATGTTAGAATGATAGATCAAGGATTTCCAAACGATCAGTGGGCTATTTTCCGAAGAAGCCTAATCGTGCAGTATCCACAATATATGTTATGTGGCAATAGAGACTAATTACTGTATATGTGCAGCCATGTTGTGACCACCTGAATAACTCCATGTGGCAGGAAGTACAGAGAGGAAGTGGCACAGGTTTACAGCTAGTCTAGTAAGACTTGTATGTGTGTGTTACGTGGAAATTGCAGTTTTGCTTTTACTCCAAGTGTAATATTCATGTTAGATTTAGCAAAACAAATGTACTGTATCCAAGGCCCTATAAAAAAGCACACCTGACAGAACATGGCACAGAGTTCACAGCTACAGATGGAGCCTTCTTCAACTAGTCTTCACTGGAGAGCCATGGTGAGCCAAGGCTTATTATCATCTATTGTTCTCAGCTGCAATACAAAACATAGAACAATACAGTAGGGGATTAGCAAAGGATTAAGTCCAACAGCTCTGGCTCACTTACTCCTATTAAAGGGCTAGATGAGGATGGCTCTAACTGTAGTTTACTGTATACTCTGTAGGAAGATAATGAGTGCACTATAGTACAGATTGGTATGTGGTATGAGGTAGATCTGGAAACTCTTAGAAAAGAATGATGAGATCAAAGTCAGTATGAGTCCTGCGATAGCGTAGATTACCAGTTCAACCATGTTAAAGGTTGTGCATACAGTAGAGCAGGGGTTCTTAAACTATTTTGTTCTGGGACCTAATCAGACAATAAAAATTATTAGAGGACCCCGGCAGGTTTACCACAGAATGGTCACCACACATGTGGTCAGTAAATCGCAAATGTATAGCATTATTGCAGAGGCACAATACAGAAGCAAAGTGACCACTAATGCTATCTCTTAATTTCTTAAATAATTGCAGAGAAGAGCTCCTTTCAGAGTCCTTGGACTACATTTATTTTTATATATTCATGTGAATGTTAAAGCGTATACCGGCTGTGAAGGCTTTGGCAGTAAGAGACAATGGGAAACTGGGCAGGCAGTGAATGACAGGGAATGGCAGTTGGTGGCAGGGAGAGACAGAGGGACAGAAACCTCAGGACAAGGGAGCACACTTGTTGTCAGCCATGTGCCTCCTATGGATATCTCCATGTAGATGAGGGAGACAGGATTACAGAATGCTGGTGGCAACAGAGGCTGCTGGGCAGGACAGAAGAGCAGAACACAGGGGTGGGGGCAGAGCTGCCCGATGACTCCTCAGATCTCTAAGCCAATGCTGCAAGGAGTCTGAAGTAACAGACAATTCAAATGATTTTTCAGGCTCCTTGGGTCAATGACTGAAAGATGTGAGAATTCATCAGCCTGATGGTCAGCAAAATAGAGTCGTGACCCCATGATGAGATGGATGCAACCAACTTTGGGGTCAGGACCCACAGTTTGAGAGTCCCTGCAGAAGATAAAGAATAATACATATGGATTCAATATGGAGTAATGACCATTGGATTAAGCAAGGAGTAGGTCATTGGTTATATTAGTAAGAACTGTATTTTGAAGTACTGAGAGCTGAAGCCCATTTGTTGAACTTCTAATTGGAAATAAAAGATGTAAAGCTCTGATGATTATTCCAAATCAATATGCAGAGAGAAGTGTTAAGGCTCCAGAGTTGGTTTTCAATTTATGAATTGATGAGAGTACACTGTGTCATATGAATATATGGAATATGTCCTAAGGAAGGTGACAGTTACAGCTAGGTGCACTGGATAGCAGCTAAAACAGGAGACTAGCTAATCTCATAGCAGTTACAATCCATTCTTTAATGACCTGGCTTTGGACTATATCTTTTCATTTCTTAACATTTACTTTTTGAAACTGACAATAGCTCTCGTGGATGAAACGCTCTCTTTGCTCTGATGTGTTCCTTGAACTGTCTAATAGGGCAGATACTTGTCATGTAGAGAAAACTTTGAAATTTAGTTTTGGCAGTTCTTTAACATCAAAGCCTTTAGCCTATATATTTCATAATTCTTAAAAATTAATCAGAACCTTGTAAAAAGAAAACATTTACTTAATATCACTGATTTATGAAGAAAAATATGATAAAAGAGAAATAGACACCATTATTCCTTTGCTTGTCAGGGGTGTTTGGTTACACTAGTTACACCGTAAATTTCAGATAATGAGAATGCACCAGAAGAGGCTGACACATGGTAACAATAAAAATTGTTATTATGCAAATGTTAGAAACTTGAATTATGTGTACATTAATTATGTTTATTCATAACTGGTTGTTTTAAAAATGGACAACTCAATTAGGGGAAATCACACCTGGGGGGGGGGGGGGGACATTTAATAGGATGAGAGAATCAGAAAGTGAGAGATTTGGTAAGAAATCTCCAGTTTTTTAAAGCGGCAATCATTTACACTGCAAAGCCAGTTTGATTGAGAAGTGTAAGCTGTAAAAAAAATTTCAATTTCTTACCAAATCTCTCACTTTCTGAATCTCTCATCCTATTAAATGTCACCCTTGGTGTCAGCATGTATCTTTGTTATTTAACCAAGTGGTCACCATTTTCCCTAGTTCAATATACAGTACATCAAGGCAATGATTCACTTACTGTATGTTTGCCTATGCTCCCTGATTGTATGGGGCACTCCTGAATTTCACTTTCAAAGTCCCGCAGTGTTATGCACATTTCCTCTGTCATGTGTGCAGTCCGGAGGCTTGATGATCATCTGGTCTCTGCCTTTCACTGCTCATAGCCACAAATCATGGCAATGAACAGCATGGGAATCGCTGCAATGATGTAATGTACAACACTACAGCCACTGCACCCCCAACTGGCCCATTATCATATGCCACTAGGGAACTGTGATAGAGTCCTGGGGTCTGGTCTTCCCAACAGCAAGTAGTGGTAGGTTCTGAAAATAGCTCAGGTGATCTTGTTTGGAAGATAAATACCATTTCCAGGGATATGGATTCAAGCAAAATACTTGCAGACCAGTGGTGGTTGCATTCTGTGAACCTCATAGACAACCAACACTATTAGCAGCCAGTAAGTTTCCTTCCTGATTACTGTATGTGGCAACACACTCAGAGTATGATTGCATGTTTCATAAACCACTAGGGGCTCCACAGCAGCAGCAGCAGGTTGTTACAGCTATAGTTACCTCTGGCAACCTATGGATAGGCAGTAAGGCTAATGATCCCATGCATCTCATCGCACAGTACAAAAAGTAGGTGCTGCACCTACTTTTTGTACATTGAGGTAAAACTTCAAAAATAATATCTTACAATACAACATATTAAAATATGTTGGATATACAAACTATGCCCCTGACTCAGTAAGAATATCATAAGGCGCCTGAGTATTGCTGATCACAGAGTAGATAGCCACTCCCCAGACACAAAGATTGCCGATCCCATTAATCTGAAAATGAATTGTGAGTTATCGCAGATCGCTATACACTTGCAAACCCAGACTCAATTCCCAAACCATCGAATATTTTTTTCCAGTCTGTGCAAATGTGAGAAAATATGACCCTACTGGTCAGCTGTGACTAAGACAGGCTGACCGAGGCCGGAGCTGACATCACAGACCCTCTCTGTAAATGCCTGGGCACACCTGCGTTAGTTCTGACATTCCCTGAAAATAGCAGGTGACCATCCCCTTGCGGGGCCAAGCACGCTGTGCAGTCGTGCCGCAGTTTTTGCCCTTTCCACTCTTGGAAAAGGGGGGCAAAATGCCCCCATTTCCAGAAACTCTGGCAGCCTACATCTTTTCCTGCAAACTCCTCTGCCTTTCAAACAGGCACAGGTGATTGCAGTTTTTCTATGCGACAGCAGGACCTGTCCCCATCAGGGAAACTGTCCTGTGGGTCACATAAGCGATCCGTAGTGAATTAGCCCCTACGTTTGGCATTGTGATCTGAACACCCACATTTTCCTGTGTTTGTTTGATAAGGGCATTACATTACAACTGTCATGCTTACCTCACTGTCACATGTAGCCCTGTCCTCACTGATATAATCACACAAGTGGACAAGTCAATTCCTCCAATAAAAGCAAAGTATAGTACTCATTCAGGGCCTGATTCGGAACTGATAGCTAGACTGCATATATTTGCAGCCTAGCGAGCAGGTAAATGTGACCCACCACCCTGCTGAATGCCCCCCATCTCCCCCGCCACCCGAATACACTCATTAGCAGTGAGGGACAAGGTTCAAGGTTCCCATACACGCACCGATTTTCCCGGTGCGATGCTATGCGATGAGATGCGCGCTCCCGCTGCATCTCATCGCACAGTACAAAAAGTAGGTGCTGCACCTACTTTTTGTACTGTCTTTTGATTGCATGGCATTGCATCGCACGCACATCGCATGCACAACGCATGCAATGCAATGCGATTTAGCACAAAACGCAAATCGTGCGTGTATGGGCACCTTTACTTCTGTTTGTCCACATACTGTATTTTATGATTGGCAGCCACAAGCACTGGTTTGAAAATTACATTGACCATAATTAATTTGAATAGGTCCTGGACTACCAAATAAAGGCGGCTGACAGAAAAGAATGTAAGTGTCCATCGGAGCCATCGCAAAGTCCTTATTTGTACACATACACAGCATTGATGCAGAAACAAGGCATTCTATGGTCACACATCATTGCAGCTTAGGGCAGAAACAAAACTACAAGCAGCCGTAGCACCACTGCCTTTTTGCCACCACCTATGATTACCTCCTTTAAATGGTTTGTTTACTAAGACTGGAGTTCTATTGAAGATGGGATGTTGCTATGGACAACCATCTAGATTCTATCTATTATCTTCTAGAAGGTACCAATTAAATAAGATTTTGATTTTTTTTGCCCATAGAAAAATCCTATCCTAAATAGAACTCCCATCTTAGTAAATAAACCCCTTAGTGTCAATCACTCTACGAATAAATCGGTGCTGTGAGCGGCATTGCAAATGTACCTTGGTGCAGACCCAGTGCCGTCGTGGCTAAAGTGTAGAATCAAATTTTGTTTATTAATTGTTTAAATGTATTATTAAGAAACCATATCTTACATATAAGGTAGAGTTTTTGCATATATTTTAGGAATATGCTGTACCCAGGACCTACTGTATTATTAAAATGTTTCATTGTAAATAAAAGATTTTGGAGAGTGATAAAGTAGAGAGAGAGAAGTTACCAACCAATCAGCTCCTGTTTTTTTTCCTTCAAACTCAACCTGTAACATGACAGTTAGAAGCTGATTGGTTTATCTCTCTCCACTTTATCACACTCCAATACTTTGTACCTTTTCTCCGTAGAACAGCTTTTGATGTAGCAGATGCCTATTGAAAAAATAACAGGTATCACCAGTGATGTATGCAGCACACTTACTACTATTTGTATATCTAACGCAAAATAAAAAACTCCACTCCTTATGAGTTATGCAAGCTCTTCTCTGCACAAACTGTGTTACTGCATATTGTGCTGTCTGGCTCTACACCAAAGTAAGCCAGCTTGATTCAGTCTCATCCATAAAATACTAAACATCTTTCAAGACAAACATACATACCACCTGTGAGCACAAATGTTCCACATTGCTTCTCCTGTGAGGCTATTTTGCAGAGCATTAAATGTAACGTTGTGGAACGATGATGACTAAGGCCCTTATTCTGATTGACGCGGACTTTACCGCGTACTTACGGATCGCGTCTTTACGACGTCTGCGCATGCGTGGAGAACGCTACGCGCATGTGCCACGCCTTGACTCGGTACCAGTTCGGGCAAATCCCGTCCAAAACTGTTCACCGCTATCAGTCTGGAAATAGGGGCGTATTATGGGCGTCATGCGGAATGACACATGGGCGTAGTTTCAAAGTGGGCAAAACGGGGCGGAAACATGGGCGGACACGGGGGAGTACACTTATGTTGGGGGGCGTACATTCGGAAACCACTCCGAATGCACGCGATTAAAAAAGGGCAGAAATGTGCGGTGTCCACAAGTGTACTATTGCTTTGCGGACACCACTCGTTCATGCGGTAGGCGAACGTACGCCTAATGACTACAACCATTAACACCTGAACCCAATAGAATCTACTCCTTTACTCATTACTCACTAATAGGCCGCTTGTCAGTGCTTTAATAGAAACCATTGCACTTACATTGCTGTAAGGGTTAATGTGTGCTATGCATGTGTTAGGCATGCTTGTAAGGATATATTGGAATCTAATTGATTCCAATTCCAAATAAGCTGTTTTTTATGAGGGTAGGTAATTGAATAAGTGGGTCATGTGATGTATTGCAGAAGATACTTCATAGTGGGTTGTTTGGCGGAAATCCTCCGCTTACGTGCGGTAGCACCGCTTGGCTCCCGTTCGGATGCGGTATTCCCGAGCATACTCTGTAATACTCTGTAATACCGTGACGAATCGGAGTGTTTCTCCCGCACACGCATGATTTGTATGTCGTCCGTAAACACGCCCTGTTCTTAAAGAGTGAGTCCGTCCGAATGCGGAGGACACGTGGGCGTTTCTACGGACGATGGCCGCATGCGGAAAAACACCGTGGCGTGCGGACCGCTCCGTAAGAATGCGGGAATTTCCGCACAGATCAGAATAAGGGCCTAAGTATGGAACAAAAAAGCACCAGTTACATGCCAGGTCTGAGTCAGACAAGCACATCAACATAACAAGGATGCTTCACCAACTATTCTTGATGAATGTGACTCAAGTCTGTATCTGAAGAAGTAGAAATTCCAGCTTCAGCCCATTAGTGAAGGTCATCTACGATACAAAGCACAAATTGGAAGAGGCGGATGAGGGATGTTGGGTGGAATAAATGGGCACACAGCCATTTTCTGCAGAAGATTTGAACTTTCCAATTATAATAATAGACCATGTCTTGTACACTTAAATAGATAGATTTTGGACAATCTATTAAAATGCACACACCATGCTGATTTTTAAGGGCACTTTTCTAAAGCTTCTACCACACAACAATGTGTTTTTGTGTATGTCGTTTTTGTATATGTCATAGACTGGCAAATATTGCATGGTATGCAGTAGGCTCATCAGTAACTGAACCAATATCTCTAGACTGACATTACTAAGCTAATATTCTTGAACCATGTTGCATACAGTACATAGCTTCCAGTAGATGCAAATGAAATGTATCCAAGATATGTTTTTTTCCATTTTCTTTTTTTAGTATTTCCGAGAAACCACTTAAGTAGCCCTGATAAATTAGATGTAAACATGGACCAGGGCCGGAATAAGGCTAGTGGGGGCCCTGGGCAACAAATGTGTGGGGGCCCCCACCATTAACATTTTTTATTGATATTTGTAAAAAAAAAATTAAATCAATAATAAAAGAGATTTTTTTTCAAACATCAGCCGGGTACATCGCGACCATTGGAAAATCGCGACCATTGCAAAATCCTTTTTTTAACAGCAGGAACAGCCCAGGTACACAGGGGGGCTTGGGGGGAGGTTAATTTATACTTCCCGGGCGGCTGCTATTGTCTGCAGCCCCTGGGACTGGGGTCCTGCTGTGCTGACCGATCAGCAATGATCGGCAGCAGGGCAAATGCTGGGAGAGAGCACGGGGAGACAGAGAGACCTTCCGGTCAATGGGGGCCTTTTTTAAGAGACTGCTCCAATTTATATATCTAATGTGCGGGGGGCCCCAGGATGACCGGCCCTGTTGCCCCTCTAATAATACGGCCCTGACATGGACTTTGTAAGGAATTCATTGCCTTTTGTAATCCATTGTAACAAAAACTTGTAGCTATCTACCGATTTTGCTGACAGTTGTGATCAGGGCTATTTTTCTGCAGGCTCCAGCAGGAACTGTGGCCCTTATTCTAGTTCACTCTTTCTGACAAAATATTTCTTAGATGGACAAAACCATGTGCACTGCAGGTGAGGCAGGTGTTACTTGTGCAGAGATAATTAGATTTGGGTGGGGTTTTACACCTGCCTCACCTGTAGTGCACATGGTTTTGTCCATCTAAGAAATATTTTGTCAGAAAGAGTGAACTAGAATAAGGGCCACAGTTCCTGCTGGAGCCTGCAGAAAAATAGCCCTGGTTGTGATACTCATACTTCAATAAGGCGACACCCTGTATTAGCGATTTAAAAAGAGGAGATTCAATTCCTAAGGTTTTATCTAATTTCCTTCAGACTTTGGATATAGCTTTAATGTCCCTCATCATTGTGCTACAGCAGAAGTCACCATACTGTAAGTCAGTGACAATAAATTCTAAAGTATTTCACAGTAATTTAGAGATGGATGGATGACACTCACTGGAAACGTAATCCATTCTATTTAGTGGAGTTCAATCATAATCTGGCTTGTGTGGACCATACTAATGAATGTATTGCTCAGTGTGTCATCTTCCATGTCCATCTTGGTTAATGATGCAAGGGAAAAGGAAGAGCTCTACACTATGTATAGCCACCTCCACTTTTAATCATGTGAACCACCATGCCACTCCTAGAACTGGTAATTCTGAACAAGAATTCATACACATTGGTGAGATCATGACCAATGCACAAAGGAGGGACAAACCACACACTAGAGCTGATCGTTCTTCTATGAAGGCCCTTACATAACGAATGAGGAAGGCAAATAGATGACACAGAGACAGAAAAGGGTATTGCCAGGGACATTTCAAAACCTTGTTTTTGTGTGTATAGATTTAGGCCCTTATTCTGGTTCACTCACAAAGGCAAATTCCTTCTAAAATGGATAAAACCATAGGCACTGCAGGTGGGGCAGATGTAACAGGTGCAGATAGAATTAGATTTGGATGCGTTATTTTGCTTCTGTGCAGGTAAAATACTGACTTCTATATTTTTACACTGTAATATAGATCTCACGTTGAATTTAAGTTACAAGGAATTTGCCTTTGCGCGTGAACCAGAATAAAGGCCTTAGTTTGCATTCTTCAGTTATGGCCCCCACATACAGCACGATATTCAGGCATTTTCTGAGCGATTCTAACAAATCGCTCAGAAAATGCCTGAAGATGCATGTAAATCGCTGTGTATATAGCCCACACAGCGATTTACATGCGCGCACCCGCCGTTCTGAATCTGTCCAAGATTCAGAACGGACGGGCTGTACAATTCAGAGCAGTCGCTCAGAAAGCTCTCCCGCATGTGTGGCTGCGGGCAGATGAGCAGGACTGAGCGACTGCGGACGCCGCAGACCCGCCGCACCCCGCACCGCAGAACCGCCGCACCCCGCACCGCCGCCACCCCTGACCTCCCTCCCCCACCAGCAGGAGCACCCATCGCCACCCCCACCTCACCTCTCCTCTCGGCGGCAGCGCGGCGGCATCGGGACGGGTCACGGAGATGTTAAAAAAAAAAAAAAATCAAATTTCAAAATGGCCGCGGCCAGCCAATCACGGCTCGCCGCGTCATTGCCCCGCCCCCTAGAGCTGGCTATATTAGCCAGCTCGAGACAGGGTCGGGGCAGTCAGTCCGACGGCGGAGGAGGAGTGAAGAGCTCCTGAAGTCCTGGGAGGCGCGGCCAATGCAAAAGAGCTTAAAAGGCCGCCGCCCCCCAGGTGAAGAACACAGATGAAGAGGCAGAAGCCCTGGGAGGCGGTGGCCATGCAAAAGAGCTTAAAAGGCTGCCGCCCCCCAGGTGAAGAACACAGATGAAGAGGCAGAAGCCCTGGGAGGCGGCGGCCATACAAAAGAGCTTAGGGGGCCGCTGCCCCCAGGTGAAGACCAGATGCAGTTTAATAAAATACTAAAAACTCAGTGTTTGTGTTTTTATTAAATAAAACATTTAAAACCAGTGTTTGTTGTTTTATTTTAATATTTCCTTTACAGGGGGGCTATAGGTACCGGCGGGCCTTTAATGCCCCACATGCTGGTACCTGTGGTTCTCCCAAGTGCCCACATGTGGGGCAGGCTTGCTGGGACCTGTAGTCCTACTGTAAAAGACAATATTACTGTTAAATAAGCTATCAACCCTGCACCCACAGCCCAGGGGTGCAGGGGATAGCCCCGGGCTGCAGCCCAGGCCTGGGGTGCCCTGGAGAGGGGGGACCCCCTTATTTGGGGGGTCCCCACCTCCCCAAAAACTCCCGGCCTGGGCTGACTAGTTAGGGTGGGTAATGCTTTGGCCACGGGACACCATCAAGCGTGTCCCCTGGCTATGGCATTACACCCCCTGCTAGTTGAGCCTGGTGCTGGTCTCCAAAATATGGGGGACCCCTATTCATTTTGTCCCCCGTATTTTGGAAACCAGGGCCAGCTCAAGAGCCTGGTGCTGGTCCCCAAAATCTGGGGGACCCCACGCACTTTGTCCTCTGGATTTTGGGAACCAGGACCACTCAAAAAGCCCGGGGCTGGTCATGCCTGGGGGGGGGACCCCATGCCATTTTTTTTTACAAAATTATTGTCTGTATGACAGCGGATGAGACGCTGGACCCCGGACTTGGTAAGTATTTTTTTGTCAGCTCCCACTGTACCACCAACGTTTAATAGTTTGCATATGGGTTTGCATTCTGTTCAGGGGGAACCACTAGCCACCATGATTTAATTTTTTTTTTGGGGGGGGGTAGCATATTAGGGGAAGTGAAAGAATACTTATTAAAGAAGACGTGTTCAGTAATAATAACATTTTTGTGATGAAGTGCAGTGTTTCACTTTCTGTGACAGATTTGAAATCTCCCATGCTGAATCTCCCATTATGAATCTCTGACACAAATCTCTCTGTATGTGGCTCATTGTCTGAAATGAGTCACAAGAGTGAAATCTCTTGTGCTGAATCTCCCGTTATGTATCTCTGGCACACATCTCTGCGTATGTAGGGGCCTTTACTATCCCAAGATGCTTCATCTACTTGTCTATTGAAGCTAAAATTCAGACCTGTACAATAGACTTATTAGCCGTGATTGGATTGCAATCTATGGAAATTTACTGAACAAATCTTTTAATCTTTAACCCCAAGGAGTTCCTTGATCTCAACCTTGTCCAATTCCTATATTCACCCCCTATTGTCCTGCTATATTTTGGATGCTATGGCTTATTCTTTATCAATACAGTATTAATTAGAGAATCAGAACAATCATATTTCCCTGCAACAATACATAAGGTAAGACTGTCTGTTTCCTCTTCAGCTACCATTACCACTACAGCATTTGAGCTTGCAGCAGCATACTGTAGCTTGACTTTTACGAGGGTTTTAACAATAATAAGGCAGGACAAATAACACTGATCCATCAACCTCTTACCTGGGATTAATATTCAATTTGGAAGATCTATTGTTTGTCAGTCTATAGATAATAATTATATAATAAACTTAAATGGGGTTTCATACAGAATTCAACTTTTCATTTGGAGGACCCCATCATTTGCCCAAAGATACATTTTTTATGTCCCTATATTTATGGCCATTCCTTACTGGTTTAAAGACTTAAATGGTTTCCACTTTTTTCCAAATTGTTCAAAATGGAGGGCCTATAATCTAGTCAGACCTCACAAAGACTAAAAAACAGCAATATGCACCCCGTATGTTCATTTGGGGAGAAGCTTAATGGGTTGTTTGGTTTATCTGAATAAATATCACTGGCTTCTTGACTTTCATTGATTTCAAGGAATTTTTGGATGTCTGCCATCGACACAAAACCAATGATCATTGATGGCAAACTTTTGATGGTCTCTAGTGTACAGTATATTGCACTGTAGCAGGATGATGGACAGTCCTCACTGCTGTGAAATACTGTAGATGCAATAATCTATTAGACTTTGTGCTCCATGCTTAAAATGAAGATTTATTTTTATACAATGTAAACTTTAGTATAGTTAAATGATCTTGTATATATTCCCCAGTTGTTTTTATATTCCAATATACAGCAGAATTCTTATATGCACAAATTGACCTGAAGCATAATACATTGGAAGAACAACAGAAACATATACATTGATCAAGTCTTAGAGCCTCATCTTCAAATCATTTTCAAAGAATGAGATGAGGATGCAAGAGGACAGTGAATAATCACCTGCTGATGTGGAAGTTTTACTCAATAATGATAAATGATAAATACATATTAACTTTATAAATAGGTAAAAAATGCCCAAAATTAAGAAGCTTTAGATTAAAACATTTTTCAAGTAAGACCAAATAATATCTGGTTCAATTACAGTAACTCAAACAGAAAGTAAACATTTTAAGTACAGTATGTAATAAACTGCACCAATTTAAACTGAAGCAACTCTTATTAAAATACCCAAGGATTTATATGCAGTATTTAGTATTTAGTTTTTTAAATAAATACACATTATGCATTTATTTATTTTATTACTTATTACCAGTTATTTATATAGCACACACATATTCCGCAGTGCTTTACAGAGTATTTCATAAATCATTAATATCGTGGGAGCTGTTCAGTGAATATACTGCAGAGGATTATTTATTTTAAAAGGATTTTCAGTCAATAGTGTTTTGATAATATATCAAACTTCAAACATCCACAAATTCGAATTAGTCAATGCTGCACTATCTTTCCCATGAAATGTATAATTAAATAAACATGTGTTACCCGCAGTAGGTAGATAACCTTAGGAAAGAACAATTCAAATAAGCAATCTATTATTAAAGCCTTATATAAACTGAATATGAAATTAAGGAATATACAACTCCATATATCTATTTTTATTATTATTATTATTATTATTATTATTATTATTATTATCATTATTATATCTATTTTTATTATTATTATTATTATTATTATTATTATTATCATTATTATTACTCCTCACAGAAAAAAAGCCCTAAGCACCTTAAGAACTTGGGGGTAGATGTATGAAGCAGTGATAAGGGAGGATAATTGAGCCAGAGGAGTGGTGGCAACCAATCAGCACTGAAGTAGCATATATAATTTGCATAATATAAAATTATACAGAGCAGCTGATTGGTTGCCATAGGCCACTTCTCCCTTATCACTGCTTCGTACATCTATCACGCTATACTCTAATGGTGTACACCAGTAAAATCTGCCAGCCGCCGATATAGATTCGATATCGGTGGCCGCCAGGACCCGGCAGGGTGCCAACATCTGCAGGCAGGACGGGGAGAAGGTGCCAGTGGGCATGCTGCATTGAGCTGCATTGTGCTGCACAGTCTGTTTCTACATTCGATTCCGATGCTGCAGAGCAGCGCATCGGGATCAAATTTCGGGTGCTGCATAGCACAGTGCGATTTGCACTATGTGCTATGAAATTTTGACTATATAGTGAAAATCCCAAGTGCGAATTGTACTGTGTGTACATAGCAGAAGCATACTATAAGAACACAGGTAATTAAAACAATTCTAATACACTCTACAATTTAACATGGAGTAAAATTGAGATTCACAAAAATATGTGCCCACCTTCCACATCACACTAAAGTGTTTCAAGGACTGTATGCAGGGAAGTCAGCCCAAAGCCCTGCATACAATCCTTGAACCAGCTCCCATCCTGTGGTGGACAGAACTGAGCAACAGTGAGATGCCAATGCATGGTAATACTGTTCTGAATAATAAATCATGACATGCATTTATTCTCAATTAAACGGTTACATTTGTAAACCATTTTAGTTTTGTTTGATACATTGTACTGTATAGTGTCTAAAAGTGTTGTATGTTTCATCTCATATTTATACATTGTTACATGATTGTTACTCTTCATTTAAATCATTAATTTTTTAGAGGACTTGAAGAACTGTGATAAGAAATGTTTGAAATATTAAGTGGGTAGGACATTTTAGGGGCTCAGATTTATCCGCATTCATGTATTTATCAGTTACATTTCAGGGGTAATCCATATTTTCTTCAAGGTCTGCTCTCAAGAGATAAGGACTTAGCAGCCATTTGTGATGCGTTTAACACTGATGGAACTCTTTGTTCCTTTCACACTCTTAAAGAAAAATATGATTTATCCCCAAAACACTTTTTAATGTCTGTTTGTCACTTCATTCTTATAATCCCGCCACCAATTATTACTCCTCAAGAGCAAGACTCCTTGAAATCATTATTGTCATTGCTACAATACAAGGTTCCTTCATTGGGACTTGCCCTCCCACACAAAACCTGAAACACAACGTTTCCACACACACACGCCAAATCCATACTTACTGTATACCAAACAGGAGGGTTCCTAAGCACCATCACACACAAAGAATAAGGACACATCTGTATCCCTGAAACATAATTCCAATAAGTCTACTTAAGTCCTAATGGTACTGTACCGTCCATAATTAAAGTATTACGTGTATGAATTGCTGAATGTTCTGAATTTTCCCAATATATTACACACCAACGAAGTCTTCATGAGAAGGATGACAGAAAGCATTTAATATGCCTGCTGCTATTTAAACCTACTGGTTGTGTCATTATACATTTTTGCAAGGAAGTACATTTTGAAGGGGTTTGGCCTAGTGTGGTATGTGTTTGGTGTATAGTTGGGGTTTGCGTTTGGCCTTGAGGAAGAGCCAATATCAGGGGTTAAAGTGTGTGTGGGGGGGTGAATGGGGTGGAACTGAGTTCCAGCACCTGTAATGATAGGTG
The DNA here is from genome assembly GCF_055691185.1 of Crinia signifera. NCBI lineage: Eukaryota > Metazoa > Chordata > Amphibia > Anura > Myobatrachidae > Crinia > Crinia signifera. The sequence continues at coordinate 294,861,008 of NC_139218.1, read as the reverse complement.
GAACTAGCTCCACCTCCACAATGGCCATACACAGAAATTCCAACATAAATGTCCATCCCACCGTCCATGTCAATAGATGATGCAGGTGGTATGTCACTAAGGAGTTCCAACTATCTCTTTTCTCAGGTCCTGGCTGCTCCATGATTCTCCAACACCTGCGGCACGCACATCTTGGAACTCACACACATACTGTGTCTGTCTGGTGCTATTTGTCTCCTCCTCAGGTCACAATAGCTTTCTTTTTCTGTGATGTCATGCTGTCACTGCCACTGAAGTGTAGACAAGCCACTAAGGAACAAGTTCTGTGCATTCTAAAGACAAGGTGAGAGGGACACAGAGAGGTGTGGGAGCTGCTGCAGGGATGAGGATTTATATATCCTGTAGTGTGGACAGTCTCTGTAATAATCATGCAATATAAGCAGTTTACTCCATAGTACTTGACATGTTTCTCCACTGACTGGCAAAAGTGTTTTCCTAAGAAGGTGGATAGATATGAAATATCACCTTAATCGTAATAGTATGGAGACAGTGGTTTGTTTTTTTAACCCCTGGGATGATACATGGAACAAAAAGGACATGATCTACACTGGAATGGATGGTAGGTATAATTTCCTTCCAAAAGGTACCCTATGGATTCTGCTGGAGAAGAGGATGGGCCTACAGTGGAACTTATAGGCAAGTATGTCTGTGTGACTTTAGTATGAAAGTTTTGTGTATTATTTGACTATTGGTTAAATTGTAGAACTACAAGTACCAGCTGGCCCTTTAATGCCCTGCATGCTGGGACTTGTGGTTCGGGGATGGTTATAGCTGGGCCAGGGAACCTCATGCCATTTATTTATTATATTTTTTATACTGATAAGCCTACACTAATCTGACTGATCCGTGCAGGTTTCTGCAACACTCAAGCAAACAGATGTTCTACTTGTCATTCGTATTTACTGGTGAATTCATAGTTGAATTTACCAGTAAGAATCATGGTAACACTGCGATCACATAGAACACTATGGCCCTTATTCTAATTCGGACGGTACGGCCCGCGTGCGGCCGTACCGCCGATGTTTTTCTTCTGCACATGCGCAGAGGTCAATCTGCGCATGTGCAGCCCCCTTCGCCGCAGACGTATTTCGTCCGCCGCAAAGGGGGCGTATAGGGGCGTGAGAGGCTTCATGCCCTCATTTCCCTATGTGTACGCCCCGCGTTTCATGGGCGTTCCCATGCAAACGCGGGGCGTATGCATGGTAATGAGGGCATGACGCAACTCATGGGGGCGGAAAGCTGACGTCGCCGGATGTCAGCTTTCAGCCCCCATACAAGCTACCACACGGACGATTGTCCGTGTGGTCTCAGCTTGCGGGAGCTGCCGGGGCGTGCGGACCTGCCTTCGATGGTCGACGACCATCGAATGCAGGGGGCAGCTCCCACCATGGTGGAGGCGTACGCCTCCACCATTTTTATGCGGATCGCCAGCCGTCCGACTACGGACGGCCGTGGCGATCCGTAGGGTGGGCGGGGATTGGTTTGTGCGGCCGGAGCCCCGTGTGCGGCTCTGGCCGCACCAACCAGAATAAGGGCCTATGGCTGCATAAGGCCCTGTTCTATTGATGATGTAGCCATTCATATCAGCCGATTGCGTCTGACCTTGCCTATCACATACAGCCGATCAGCCGCATTCGGCTGACTGTAAATCAGCCGATGACCAGGACCCGGCCGTATTATAGATCGAATGGGTACCAAGGACTGCCATTCCTGTACCCATTCAATCTTAGTCAATTTCCCCCTCAATCACACACAGTTATAGAAATGTCATATATGAAATCAGAAGTCTCTTTCTGCGTCCTAATCGCATCATGTTGCGACTACATTTTCAGCAAAAAAGACATCGGACATTAACAAAGTCTAATGGAACCGGACCCTCCTAGATGGGATCTTTGGTATGAATGCAGCAATTGATGTACGAGTGAGGACACATCTGTATAAATAAAACCAAAATGTGTCCATAACTACTTTTTCCACCGATAAAAGGTGAGCAGGGAGAAAAGCTACTTTTATGATATAAAAGTAATGAGGGCACTGTTGACGAAAACATAGAGTCTGAAAGCAGACGTGATAACCCTTTAAAAGGATTTTCCTCTTCAACTTCAAATGAATTTCAGTATCCTAGAGATATTGGTTGTTATGTTGCTTTTACACATTAAAGACTTGATGAAGAATGTTAGTGTAATTTGTGACGTTCATTTCTGAATCAATTGAAGTGTAAACATTAACGTTAGTGTGAACAATGTTAATTTTCATGTTTCTCATCATTTACACTGAAATAATCAATATTTGATACACAAATACTTTAATAAAAACTAAAATATATATTTCAAGATTCTTTATCGAATAAATATTAGTAATTGGTCTAAATAAAGATATTAACATTTTCAGGAAGATCGCTACTGTACTTCCTTTTCGCTACTTTTTGAACTATCTTGAAAAGGATGGAAAGTCGCTACAGTATATTATTATTTGTAATATGGGCCCTTATTCTGATAGGTGCGGATATATCCGCGTGCGTTCGGCCCGCCGATGTTTTGTGTCTGCGCATGTGCAGAGGCGTCTCTGCGCATGTGCGAGCGGGGCGTACGGCCAAATCCTGCATGATCTGTGAACACTCCGAACAGGGGGTGGAGAGGGGCGTGAAGGGCTATTTGGGCTCATTACCATATGCATACGCCCCGCGTTTCATGGGCGTTCCCATGCAAACGCTGGGCGTACGTATGGTAATGCGGCCGTGACACACGTGTAGGGGGCGGACATATGACATCGCCGGATGTCAGCTGCCCGCCCAGATCCCTGCTTTTGCACGGAAACATGTCAGTGTGGTCTGAGGTTGCGGGAGCTGGTGGAGCACTCAGTCCTGCATTCGATGGTCTGCGACCATCGAATGTTGGGGGAGGTTCCCTGAGATGGAGGAGGCGTATTCCGTGAAAAATACACGTGCGGTCCGTTCGGCCAGCTTCTTACCGCATACGGACGGAGTTGGCGATCCGTATGGAAGGCGGGGTTTCGCACGCACGTCCTGGCCGCATATTCGGCTCCGGCCGCACCGATCAGAATAAGGGCCATGGTGAAACTCAATATAAGATGATTCTCAGACCTGTGCACAGCTTAGATCCACAGGCCCTTGCTGTGTTTCAGCTGCCTTTGGAGCTGTGCACGTGCACTATTACTTCACTGTTGCCACTGGAAAATATTTAGATAAATACATATTTATTTCTATTTTGCAACTAATAAATATATATTTAGCCTCATTTTTATATATTTCTTATTTATCATGTTCATGTCCTATGGGGATGTTCAAGCACAGTTTGTTCTCTATTTCTGTTAATATAGGGGCCGATTCAGCCTCTTCATACAGGCCTTCATTTCGACCATCACCGTTCACTGAAAAGTACAGTAAGTTCTGGATTACTTTTAACAGCGAACAGAGGGAAAGTAATTTGCTGGTGAGAAAACATTGAATGATTGTTCCTCTGTGGGGAGGCATGGGAGTGGAAGTGCGTTTTGTTTGGCTAGTGGGAATGATAACCATTTCAAGCAACCTCCCCAGGTAGAGAGAAGCTGAGGCTTGACACAGTTAACTACAATACTAATCAGAATTTATATTAAGCATTATCTACAGACTGCAAGACTCAATAATATTATTTAAAAAAAATCCTTATTTCAACTTTAATATTACTTTGTTCCAAAAAGAATTAATAGATACTGTACATGTACAGAGAGTGTGCAAGAAAGCCACATGTACAGTATACTGCATCAATAATAATGGTCCTGATTCAGCTTCAATCGCAGTTTTGCTTAAAAAGCAAAACTGCAACTGCTGTCTCCTGCATGTGAGGGCCGCTCAGTACAGAGCAAGGCCACCCAGTATGCAGAGATCCTCCCCTTGATGCAATTGATGCAGTATAATTGCAATCAAAATGCAGAAATGCGATTGCATCACAGAAAATCAATGTGGTTGAAATTCTAGGGTATTTATTTATTGATTTACAGTTTCTTATATAGCGCAGCATATTCCCTTGTGCTTTACAATTGGAAACAACAGTGATTAAACAAACTGGGTAGATACAAACCAACATGGAGGTAGGAGGGCCCTGCTCGCAAGCTTAAAATCTATAGGGATAATAGGAGGGCTGCATAAGGATAGAATTCCATAGCATGGCAGTCTCATCAGATTACTAGACGGTCATGATGGGATGCAATTAGATATGAATGGTACTGGAGGTTATGTGGGGGTCCTGAATATGATAAGATAGCCTGAAGAGGTGAGTTTTCAGGGAACGCTAGAAATTTTGGAGGCTAGAGGAGAGTCTTAGCGTCCCCGACAAAAATCCTGCAAGTGTAAGTGGGCGCGAGTAATGAGTGTGGATGAGAGACGCAGATCTTGTGCAGAGCGGAGAGGTCGGGTGGGGATATATTTTGAGATAAGCAAAGAGATATAAGTCAGTGTAGTCAGAGTAATGGCTTTGTATGTAAGTAGAAGTATTTTATATTGAATGCGATAATATACAGGCAACCAATGGGGGGACTTGCAGAGCGGATCAGCAGACATGAACGTCTAGCCAGGAAAATCAGCCTCGCAGCTGCATTCAAAATGGATTGTAGTGGTGAGAGTCTTTTCTTAGGAAGACCGGTATGAAGGCTATTGCAATAATCAATGCGTGATATAATGAGTGCATGGATTAGAGTTTTTGCAGTGCCTTGTGTAAGGTATGGACGAATTTTGGATATGTTTTTTAGATGCATGTAACACGATCTAGAAACAGATTGAATGTGAGGAATGAAGGACAGATCAGATGACCCCTGGGCAGCGAGCTTGTGGAGTAGGATTAATTGTGTTGTTCTCAATAGTGATAGAGATATCAGGTTGGTAACTACTCTTGGCTGGTGGGAATATAATTAATTCTGTTTTGGAAATGTTGAGTTTGAGGTGGCAAGATGACATCCAAGATGAAATGGCAGAAAGACATTCAGAGAAACAGAGCAATACTGATAGTGACAATTCCAGGGAGGATAGATAGATTTGAGTATCATCAGCATACAGGTGATAGTGAAATCCAAAATAGTTTATTAGTTTCCCAAGTGAGGAGGTATAGATGGATAAAAGCAGAGGACCTAAGATTGAAACTTACGGTAGAGGTAGTGAGGAGGAGGTAGAATCAGAGAAGCGAACACTGAAAGAGTGATTAGATAGGTAGGAAGAGAACCAGGAAAGGGCTGTGTTCTGAAGACCTGGGGATTGTAGTGTTTATATGAGAAGAGAGTGGGTCGACAGTGTCAAAGGCAGCTGAGAGATCCAGAAGAATAAGAAGTAAGAAATGGCCTTTAGATTTAGCAGTGCCCAGATCATTGACAACTTTAGTCAGTGCTGTCTCAGTGGAGTGATAGGAGTGAATGCCTGACTGAAGTGGATCCAATAGGTTGTAGGAGTTAAGAAAATGTGTGAGGCGAGTGTAGGCAAGTCTTTCAAATAGCTTGGAGAGGCATGGGAGCTGAGAGCTGGTTCTTTTGCATGAATTTTCTGAATTGTTGCTCTTTAGTTGTCATATAAATGGTTTTCAGATGAAAGATTGACAATGCATAATTCGGCAGTCAAAAGGTCAATACATATATATTTAATATGTATTAGGTAGAAAAGGTCAACAAGTTTAAAAAGACACAAAAATGGTTGATAGGGATATGGGAATGGTCTAGGGAGTGGGGTAGGTGGCCCAGGGCTGCCTACCTGGAGTTTGGTGGGGGCTTTTGCATTCTACCCCCGCAGTCCTCTCCGGCTACCATCATCTTTAATTCTGCTACTGACCTGTCCTGGCCAGCAGCAGCACAGCTTCCTTTGTTCTTCGAGATGGCGCTGCGAATATTCTTTGTTGATCCCGACATCTTCTGGCCTCTTTAGTGGCTGCTGGTGCTTTTCACGCCGCCTCTGCCATCTTCCTCTCGAAGCTCGCTCTCCGCCCTTGCACCTCCCAGTGGTGTCTCACATCATATGCCGGGGGCAGGGCTGAGTATGGAGCAGAGAGAGCTGGTTGGCTTGCCGTTTCTTCAGTGCCGGAAAGTAAACTAATAGGTTGTCCCAGACACCCGATGCTGCAGCCCAGTCAATGTAGTGCTCAGACAGCTGATCCCTGTGGCTGCTGCTGCTCCGGTGCTGGGTGCAGAGAAGTTGCCTAGCACAGGGGGACAATCCTACATTCAGGGCCGGCGCCACCACTAGGCAGCTTTAGGCAACTGCCTGTGGGCGCCAGCCACTGGAGGGCGGCACCAAGTCAGAAAGAAGCCGCGCAAGGAGCATCAAAGCAGCCACTAGCCCATTAACCACTATCTTATGGAACAAGTAAGTACATCCCCGCACTGACAAGCACCCCCCCTTTAGAGCAGTACAGTTGTAGTGCAGCACCCTCACCTCCACAAAGCAGGTCTGTGGTGCCGGATTCCCCCCTTGGTCAACAGCGGTGGCAGCTCCCCGCCTCGTGGAGCAAACCTACAGGATACCCCCCGACCCTTTGCTGGTCGGGGGGGGGGGGGGCAGCGGGCGCATGCTGCGGAATCCTGCTGTGTGCAGCACAGGGGGTGGGCAGCAGATTGCCGCTGACTACCTGAGGGAGGGGGCAGCCATTACCCACTGAAGATTGCTGCGGATTGCTGCTGTGAGCCTGTGTCCAGCAGCACGGGGGCAGCAGATTGCCACTGACTAAAATGGGGGCCCAACAAAGACTGAAAGTATGAAAGGAGCCAGTCTTTCTTTATCTGAAAATTCTCAGTAAAAGCACTTTAAATTCTACTCAATTATTCTTGTACTAAGCTGAAGGGGAGTAGTGATTACCATTTTGAGGTGGGAAGTACCATCCAGTGTTAAAATTACTTTCAAAATAATGTAATTGATGCTTGCATTTACAAGGCACCAATCTGACTTGGACGAATTAGAGGAACATCTTCATGTATTGCTGCCGGTGAGGGGGGGTAGCGGGTGCATGTGTGCAGCAGGGGGGGTAGGGGTGGGAAGCATATTGCCGCTGCCACCTGCCGAAGATTGCCGTGGATTGAAGTGCTGTGTCCAGCTGGGGGGGGGGCGGCAGCGGACTGCGGCAGACTAGCTTGGGGGGGGGGGCGGCCTCCGAAGATTGCCTCTGTTGGCTGACAATGACCAGCCAGGGATGGGGGCAGCGAGTTTAATGCGCCGAGTAACATGGGTGGGCTCCGGGGGGGGGAGCAGGGCGTACGCTCACTCACCGGATAGGTACATAAGTGCTTTGCAGATGTAGCTGCCAGCTTCCTTCCTCCTGCTCTCCTCTACGGGAGCTTTCCTGCGGCTCAATATTGCCCTCCAGTGGCCGGCGCCCTAGGAAAATGCCTAAAGCTGCCTAGTGGTGGGGCCAGCCCTGCCTCCCTCCCGGCGCATGTCTTTACCTGGGGCACTGAGGTGCCTTGCACCGGCCCTGCCTACATTACACACTTCCATACATGCAACATGTGCAGATAATGTAAAATAAAGTACTGTGCTTACAGTTCTATAGAAAATGTAGCAGAAAGACTTGTTTCTATTATGATTTCAATAAAACATTCTCAATGCATAAAAATAACAAGCTACAGTCAGTGTCATTTCTATAAGGAGCAATCCATATGTTGTTGTCATCATGCTGTTATTACTTTATGTCCGCCTCCGGAAAATATTCTTGTTACTGAGTTCTCAAAGTTCATGACACCGTGTATACTGCACAGTGTGGTTAATGGGAAGGCTAATGACTTCCGTGAAGTCATGTCTTCGTGTACATTAATGTTTATAATGTATGTGCTAGGATCATAATAGAAGTACTTAGAGATAAATCAAGGTAAGGGGAGAGTGTGTTAGACTAGTACATTTTACTTACTGGTAAATTGAATGTTTTGTATTTGCAGCAATGACTGACAATGATCAAATAAGAATTTGTTATTTTCCAGGTATCATAAAATAAAATAATTTATATTTATGTGCTGAAATTAGATCCCAGGGATAGTGAAACTGTTACGTGATGCATAACCGAATGGAAATAAAGCATTTTGTAATCTTTATTATTTATAATATGCATGCCTGTTTGTGAAAAACGTGTGTCACAGGTGCTCTAAACTCTTTGTACTGGCCACAGACTGCATACAGCCAGAAAGCCTATAGAGAGGAGGGGGGAGTGTTGGGACAATGGGCCTGATTCAGTCCTGATTGCAGAGCTGTGAATTCACAGCCCTGGCAATTATCAAACGACCATATATGCGCATGGTCCGCAATCTGCACGCGTGAGCCATCTGTGCTATTAAAGCCAGAGATTGCCGTTCACAAGTTGAGTGACAGGTGCGGCATGGTGGCGTTGTCTGGGAGTGCTCTGGCGTTGCCCGGCCATTGAGAGGGAGGTTCGCTGAAGTCAGCAACGGCCTCCTTCTCCCCACGGCCATTGCAGCGCTGAGTAAGACAAGGCTTACTCGGGGGCTGGGAACATTGCAGCTGAGCACAGGGGCGGGGGAAACTCTGGCGGAACAGCTTTTACCTGATGGCTGGGCTCACAGATTCCATATGGACAGCATAAAATCTGCAAAAATGGCCAAAAATGACAGACATTAGAGGTCCAACTAGACCTCCAGCATCTGCCAGGAGAAGGCAGCACGCTAAGCGCTGCCTGGAGTAACACCTAACCCCCTGGCAACAAGCACTAAACCACTGGCAACAAGCAAGAAACCCCTGGCAATGAGCACGTTATCCCTGGCAACAAGCATGTAAATAAAGCATATTATAATTGATGTGGGCGAGAGGCAAACCCGTTGAGTAACATCATATCGCTATATGCGGACAACTTACTGGTCAGAATGACCGACTACACTCAAATAGACGATATGGAGGGGTTGATCAATAAGTGGTCGGTTAATATCCCAGAGATCAGTGCTGAAGACTGGATATTGGCTCTGGATGCTCCCCGTCTGGCTACCAACTCTCTAAGAAACCAGCAGGTTCAATTAAACATTCTATATCGCATTTATCTAACACCAGATAGGATCTCTAGATTCTCACAGGATTATTGTAGTTGATGCCCGAAGTGCCATGTAATAGGTTGTGATTTTTGGCATTTATTGTGGGAATGCTGTGTTGTACAGAAGTACTGGTCGGAATGACCGACTACATCAATCAGTTGCCCCTGGTTATTGAAAATATGCGGGAATTTGGGTGTTACTCCGGGCTAACCATAAATTATGGTAAATCACAACTTTTAATAACCAAGACAACAAATGAAAGTAGCTTTAACTTTGATTTCTGTCCTCCCGTGGTTGATAAGTTTAAGTACCTGGGAATAGTGGTGTCAAGTAACCCAGCGGATTATGTTAAGCACAACCTAGACCCCACAATAGAAGAAATTAAAATAAGATGTAAAAACTGGATGTAAAAACCTCCCATTAACAGTTATAGGTCGGGTTAATTTAATAAAAATGGTGATCTTGCCTAAGCTTCTTTATATATTCACACATTCTCCAATTTTAATAAAAGAAGCAACGTTCCGTAAAATTCACCACGTGATTTCATCATACGTTTGGAAGAACAAAACTCCCCGAATTAAAATGTCTTTTATGTGTAGAGAACGTAGCAATGGAGGCTTTGCCATGCCTAATTTTAAAATATACTATTATGCGGCCCAATTAACTCACCTTGTAACCTGGATAAACGGCGATGAATACTCTGTGGAGCTGGCAAATTACATTGCTAGTGTTTTTCCCAATCATTCTCCTTTACAGGCCATTCTAAAACAGGGGGGCCACTATAAGCTTCCCCCATTTTTCAAACAACTTCGATATATATGGCAGTGGGCATGCAGGAAAATGGGGTTTGATAGTATTGACCCCGACACATATATCTTTCGTATGGCCCAGTTCTCCAGCTTGAACGCAAGTCAAGGAGGAAGAATATGGGGGCACTACGGAGTTGGCTCCATCGGGCAGATCTTCACTGACAATGTGCTGAAGCACTTTTCTCAGCTGCAGTTGGAATTCGCACTTCCCAAACATATGTTTTATAGATATCTGCAGCTGGGGAGTGCCTCAGCACAACAAAACCGTCTGAAGCAAATCGTCCTGGCAGAGTCCACTATGAAAAAATTTATTAAAAACGTGGGCAACAGTAAATGCCATAGTCAAAATGTTATAAATTCCTTCTGATAAACACTCAAATAGACGATATGGAGGGGTTGATCAATAAGTGGTCGGTTAATATCCCAGAGATCAGTGCTGAAGACTGGAGATTGGCTCTGGAGGCTCCCCGTCTGGCTACCAACTCTCTAAGAAACCAGCAGGTTCAATTAAACATTCTATATCGCATTTATCTAACACCAGATAGGATCTCTAGATTCTCACAGGATTATTGTAGTTGATGCCCAAAGTGGCATGTAATAGGTTGTGATTTTTGCCATTTATTGTGGGAATGCTGTGTTGTACAGATGTCGGGATGATACTGGCGAGTATCGGGTTGGCAAATGAAGATTTTCTTCCTCTGGAAATCATTCTTGGGGTGTGGCCCAGTGATGTTCCATCGGGCTTCCGACAGTTACTGATAAATCTATGCGCGATTACTAAGGTCATTATAGCCCGTAGCTGGATGGGGAAAAAAGTCCAGGGGTCCAGGAATGGATTGCTTTGGTTAATATAAACATGATACATGAGCGGTACGTGTATTCTTCCAGGAACTCTATAGATAAATTTTTTGTTATATGGGAGAAATGGTATTATTCAAAATATTACACTACCAACAAATAATTGAACCTAAGTCCTTATTTTTTGTTTTTTGAAGTTGCATCCCTTCACACTGCAAGATATTCACTAAAATAGTTGACACTGCACTAGCAAAAGCACTTTTAACTTGTATCGTTTCTATATGATCACTACTTTGGTCAATGTAACTTTAGCTCTGCACAGATATAATCTTTATCACATTCTCTGGCCAAAGCCGGCCTGGTAAAATCACCCAAAGTATAAATCTTTGACTCAGCACGGGGAGGTCTCTGTAATCTGAAGCACTTGACCCTGATTCCGTACTGGATGCACTGTATATCTGCTATTGACTATACACATTATCAGAGCACTGGGAACCTGCCTCAATTAATATAGGCTCTTTATTCACTTTTTATTCTAGCTTACTGCACAGTTTTCTTTTGCATAGATAGAGCTCCTAAAACGCAGCTTAATTAAATTCAACTCCTGATAAGACAACTCAAGGCGAAAGCGCCCTCCTTCTTGTTCCTGGAACAATGCCAACATTTATTAAACTATGGCCCTGGTGACATGTCTGGCACTAGCTATAACCTGGGAAAAACTGAGTGCTACAACTCAAGTTATTCGAATTATTAATGTAATTGAAAAATATTATCACCATATGCACTACCTATGTCTGTAGTATGTTAGATGATTTGTCTTGTAACAAAATTGTATTTGTCATTGTATTCGTTAATGTAATAAAAAAAAACTTTTTCAATAAAGATATATCAGTATTTAAAAAAAAAAAAAATTGATGTGGGGGGAAGAGGGCACTTCTGTATTAGTCTGGGGCAGCTGGAACCCTTAACCATGGTTAATGGTCTATGGTTACACTTGATTAATTTTCCAATTTCTGATAAAAGATAAATGTGCCCTTCTCTTTGACATTTATATATGTTTAAATTTTACTTTTGCACAGCAAACTTTTACATTGTCAGAATGCATATAAATGTTTTAGTTTCCATTTTGAGATATTTTTTATTTTGTAGTAAAAGGATAAAAATACAGTAATATAATGGGAAATAACAAATTATATTCTTCTTTCTTTTCCTTAACAATAGCTATTGTAACTCAAAGGGTATTACATATTGAATCATCCCATTGTATAAGATGAAGCGAATACAGAAGAGCTGCAAAAGTGACAAGTGTGTTAAGCGTACAAGGGATTTGGTAAATGGCAGCGGTCACAGTGGGTAAGCGTTTTCTCATATTCCTGACCTATATTTAAAAGTGATGAAATTGATGCTGCGCAGTCCCACTGGCATTTTCATTGCGTAGGTAACACAATACAAAGCTGTCTCATGAACACTCATCTGTCAAATTTAGCTATCAAAATGGATACAAAAAGTTTTACCTACTGTACAGAAATAACTGAGCAGTGTTTAGAAAATAATTGACGCCACTAAAATAGAAAGAAAAATATAACACACTACAGCTAATGCTTACAATACTAGACCGTGGATACAATAGATGTGAATGATGCAAGACATAGATATAAAAGAATTGCTGCATTTGGAGTACATTATGTTACTCAGCCAGGGATAAATCTATTGGAACCTACTGTAGTAGTTAATGTTTCTGTAAAGTCTACTTAGATGCCGTGTAACTTTGTCAGTAACTATTTAAAAATAGTTAAAGTGATGAAAAGGTACATGTGTTTGGGGAGCATAGCTTGATTGTTTTATCACTGTGTAATCCTGCTATTAAATGGGTGAACTGGGCTGTTCCATAGCATTGCCACAAAGATCATGGCGGGTATGTCAAAAGTACTGCAGGCTATGCAGTGGGATTCAGTACGAAATCCCAGCGGTTGAAATACAGATGCCGGAATCCCGAAATATCAACAAGGGGAGGCCGTGGATTGCTCCCCCTTTGCGGGCTCGCTGCACTCGCCACACTCGGCACACTATTTTATTCTCCCTCTGTGGGTGTCGTGGACACCCATAGAGGGATAAATTGCCGGCATTGCGGCAGTTGGGATTCCGGCGTCGGTATTTCGACCGCCGGGATTTTGACTCCATCCGATGCAGTGCTGTGTAATAATGTCAGACATATTTATTGCACCTTATACAGGGCTGCTGTATAGTATAAGGATATGAGCAGTCGGCTCACATACAACTGTGAATACAGGCAAATACTGTATAATGCTGTATGCTGTTATTTCTGTGCAGGCCATGCAGGCAAAGGTGGAACTAACATTGGTGCAGCAGATGCAGTCCACCGGGGCCCCGGAGGACTAATGGGCCCATTGCTGCCCTTATCACCCTCTTCCCTGACACACTCTGCCTCCCCCTGCCTCTCCTTGTCATCGTCTGCCTCCAGTAAATACTGTCTGCTTTTGCATGTAGTCCACAAATGTTAGACAGCTTTATTTGTACACTACAATTTATATTTAAGTTTGAAAACCCTTTTCCCAAATCTAACTCTCATGTTACCTCTCCCCCCCACATGGTTTTTCCTAGGTGCAGGTACTTGCTTTTTCATACTTTGATTATAAATCAGAATGAGGCCTGATGAATGGACAATTACCAAGACATGCACAAGACCTTCATATGCACAAGCCCTAGGAATAGAGCACCTATAATCATCAGCAGTGCATTTGCATCCATACAATCAGAAATGGTTCACTAGTGCAAGTGTCAGACAGTTTCATTTTGGTGAGTTATTTTGTTCCTGTGCAGGGTAAATACTGTCAGCTTTATTTTTTACAATGCAATTTAGATTTTAGTTTTATCACACTCCACCCACATCTAATTCTCTCTCTCTCTTTGCCCGCATTACATTTGACCCACCTGCAGTGCAAATGATTTTGCCTGTTTTTGAGAAGTAATGACCCTACAATCAAGCCTGAAGGCCCTGTGTTTCTTTCTGTACACAATTGCAAGTGTATGCTTAATGCACTCAGCCTACTCCCCTCACCTTCCCATTAACTAAGGCATATGCTGACATGAGGGACAGAATCACACATACAGTATCTGAATAATAGGCATATATACACGCAATCACTTTTCATGTAAGATCCACTAGTTCTGCTTCAAGTCCTTATTTTACTTCATGCCCATAATTGTTAAGATTGAAAAATGAAAACAGATCCATTGAGATTAAAGTTTTGTAAATGCTATCAAATTGATCCAGAGAAAGGCTGCAGCAAATGTTGGGTTTAACAGTTGATCATTGTGACTCACAGAGCTGGAAGATTCCAGACAAGTGCTAATAACACTGATGACTAAAGGCACATCAATATATTTCACTGTGGAAAGACACAAAGCTATCTACCACCTGCAGGCAGCTCCAGGCAGTTTACTTCACTTTTCTTGGACAGGAGGCCTTCTTTGTATATATTGGGTCAAAGGTTGGTCTTGTTAATATGACATTTGTTGTCCCTACTTGTTATGTCTAACAGAGACATGCTAGGTAAGGTCATTTGCTGTAAATGGTAAAATCTTTAGAATATTGATCTAAGTAGGTTTAGTGCAGAATAACTATGAACATCTCTGTAAAGGACTAGGAAATTGTACCAGCAGAACTCTACAAACATGAAATTGCTGTGATCTTCTCAAATATTTTTTATTTCAAATTAACAAAAGGTTAATGATTGGAAATAGAAAATGTATTATTAATATGATATGTCCAACTTAATAAAGATCATTATTATCTAAATGGAGAGAGGCACATGGGAGAGGTCATTGACATAGGATAAATGTGACAGTAAATTCTATATGTTTTATAATTAATAAAAGTCTTTCTTAAATCATCTGTAGGTGGTACTGTTTTTAGTAACATCATTACTTCATGCAATATGTCACAGAACATATAATTTATTATAGAAAATATACTACTTTATCCAGAAACCAACATTATTCGACCTTCACTTACTTTATGTGCTATATTTTTGATCGTTGACTGCCTTCCACCAAAGACCCCAAAACATACAACGTCACTCTTTGCACATATTGTATAGAAAATTTTTGGGGGAATATATAACAAGCATTATCCATAACAACTATAAAAATGTATATGGTCTGCCTATATTTCCCATTATAAGGCCCCTATCCACGCATCAACAACTTAACTGTTCAGCATATTAAGGACATGCAGGTCCACTTTACAGTTGAAAAATAACTTACTACCAAAAGAAATATCAAGGTAATCACCTGAAGTATAAAATATAATTAGTGGCAAATCAGATTTGAAAAAATAAGGGGTTTATTTACTAAGCTTTGCAAGGAGATAAAGTACCAAATAGCCAGCTCCTGTCATATTTCAAACACAGCCTATAACATTGCAGTAAGGGGCTGATTGGCTGGTAGGTCATCCCATTTCAGGAAGTTAGATAGCCGTCCAGGTTGCCAGCTGAACTCGGACGTTTTTTTTTTTTCAAAGGGGCATTCACCCCTTTAAAAAATGTCCAAGTTTGGCCAACAACCCATACAGCTGCTGAACTTAGGCAGCATTACATCCTGCCCCAATAGACTCCGTACTTTCTGTTTAGCCTGACCAAATACAGTTAAGTCTACATAATATTGTCAACATTTTATTTTTGTCTATATTGTTAACAAACTTTTGTCAAGAAAAATACAATAGAGGGTAGTGCAAAATATGTACCAAAACTATGGCAATTAATCAGCAATGCACGCCCATCTAGTGGAAGTTTTGAAAAACTTCAAAGGTCGCCATACACTGCCCCTAGCAGTATAGAGTCAGCTGATCCATCTTGAGCTGCCCAGGAAGGTCCTTTTGCATGTGATATATGGATGAGATACCCACAAGTCCTGTCGAAGGCTGTCTAGGGGCTCCAATCCGATGAGTATGGGACCGTGCATCAGATCGGACTGGATTTAAAACACATTTAATTTACCCGATTCCACCTATTTCTTGGCCTGATCCATTGGAATCAGGTAAAATCGGGCCAAATCGCACTAGTATATGGATAATTATTACAGTAATTATAAATTAAAAAGTTTAAATTCAATCTTTAATTGCTGAAGCTTTGTGTATTTGGCTCAATTGTTCTCTGTAACATAAACTACTTTTCAAGGTCAAGCAGAGACACTGCAGTGATTTATGCCATGCTGGAGAGGATGCTATGTATGCTAATATTTACTGTTGTAAACACCCAAAGCAAAAGCATTTGAGTTATAGCAAAAAACCCAAACAAAACAAAAAATCATTAAATATTTAGTGCCTTTGCTGTATCTTATTTGTAAGGCGGCTTCACCCTTGAGCATAGATAATAAGAAATTAATATAACACAGGCTTCAGCAGCATATGTATTAACTGGTAATTGGAAATCAATGGTCACATGAAACCTGTCTTGAAGGCAGCAGGAATTAGAACATCACTATTACGAATGAAGACTATAAATAATAGGTAAAAGACATTTAATGGCACAAATTGAATTAGAATTTTCTAATTTATTAACCTATTTTCCAAATAATCCATGTAAATAGGTCCTGTGTCTCCTATAATTGATGCTAACATGTATAATAGAAGTTACATCAATACCAAATGTCTCATTCCTAGAAATAATCAAATTGGCTAGGGAGTACTGATGTATTTGTGTTGGACAGCAAATTGTACTGTTTTGGAATTGTTGGGCAATAAATTAGGTACAGCTAGACATTTTGTGTAAAGATGGAGTTTTACAAGGTATTTGAGATCACATTTACAAACAGTTGTACCAACTCAAAGACACTTAGGCCTTTATTCTGGTTCACTCGCTAAGGCAAATTCCTTCTCAAATGGACAAAACCATGGGCCTTATTCTAGTTCACTCTTTCTGACAAAATTCTTCTTAGATGGACA
Source organism: Crinia signifera (assembly GCF_055691185.1). Taxonomy (NCBI): domain Eukaryota; kingdom Metazoa; phylum Chordata; class Amphibia; order Anura; family Myobatrachidae; genus Crinia; species Crinia signifera. The sequence goes on along the minus strand of NC_139218.1, from coordinate 294,844,397 downwards.
AATCCATGTGCACTGCAAGGGGGCAGATGTAAAATGTGTCGGGAGAATTAGATTTGGGTGGGGATTTACTTCAAAGTGAGATCTATGCCACTGTATAGGTCATTGGTACGACCTCATCTAGAGTATTATGTTCAGTTCTGGAGGCCATATCTCCAGAAGGATATAAATACATTAGAGACTGTACAAAGAAGGGCGACTAAAATGGTGCATGGCCTACATCACAAAACGTACCAGGAAAGACTAAAAGATCTTAATATGTATACTTTAGAGCAGAGAAGGGAAAGGGGGGACATGATAGAAACTTTCAAATATATCAAGGGTTTTAACAAGGTACAGGTGGGAGACATTCTTCACAGGAAGAGGAGCAGCAGAACACGAGGACATGCACTGAAACTAGAGGGAGGAAGATTCACGGGAAATTTGAGGAAGAATTACTTCACAGAAAGAGTAGTAGATAAGTGGAATAGCCTCCCATCAGATGTGGTAGAGGCAAATACAGTAGTACAATTTAAACATGCTTGGGATAGGCATATTGATATCCTTACAAAAAAATAAGGATCAAATATGGTTTGAGGTAACATGTTTAAAAAAGGGGCAGACTAGATGGGCCAAGTGGTTCTTATCTGCCGTCAAATTCTATGTTTCTATATTGCAGTGTAAAAATAAAGCAGTCAGTATTTACCCTGCACAGAAACAAAATAACAGACAAATTTACTTCTCTCTGCACATGTTACATCTGCCGCCCCCAGATTGTATAGATTGCAATCTTGCCTCTTGCCTCATAGTCTGTCTGTTATTGCCTAGCTTTAAAATCGATGGGCGGAACAGGTTTCCGCATAAGCACACATTATCCCTCGCATTAGTGGAATGGTTACTTGCACTAGCGTAGTAAAACAGACTTCTGTCAGGCCCTGAGTGGGCAGTCTGATTGTTATAGTTTAGGGTGTGAACCCACAGCTGGGACTGCTGTTTAGAACTGCAGCTACCTGCAAAAGGAACTGGAAACTATCATCAGGGGGCAGTGCTGGGGAGAATGCCTTAAGAAAGGCTCAAGTGGGAAAAATAAAGACCAGCTCCCAGTCCTAATGCTGCCAGCTGAAGCTGGGATAACGAGGTTATTATACCACAGCCTTGTGGATCGAGTACTTCACAGATTGAGCTGCAAAGGCACAGACTCAACACCAGAGAGTCCATTACCAGAAACAGACTGGAAAGACCACAGAACTGATATGAAAGTAATGAGCCATAATAATGGCTCATGACTAGGGTTACCACCTAGTCCCTTTAATTCCGGACACATGTTAATTACACAGGTTCTGTGGCAGTTTAAAATCAGGTGAAAAGGAGTCTTGAAGTCAGCCAGCCACAGAACCTGTGTAATTAATATGTGTCCGGAATTAAAGGGACTAGGTGGTAACCCTACTCATGACATTGATGGTCTGTCATAAATCTACCTTAAATATTATGGCCTTGCATGTTAAGGAAGGATATATAGGTTAGGTCATATTCAGTTTATAGTGAGATTTCCAAGTTAAGCAGTATGATCTAAATTTAGGAAGCAGGCTCACAGCACTAGCCCATGAGTAGTGATAGAACATTGGCTGCAGTCAGGATAAAGTTATTTCTCAGGAGAACAATTTAGCAAAATAGTGATTACAATGCAGTAGCGCACGCAGGGGGGGTTTCTGAGTACCCAGAAACCCCCCCAGGAGTCTAAGGGTCCTAGGCTGAAAGCTGAGGGTCCCCTCTTTCCATGGGTGCAAGAATTTTAAAAATCGGCCCTTGGGAACCGGAGATATCTGACTTTAAAGCAGTGGTCCCCATCCAAGCCTGTTAATTGCTCTTCCCAGTCAGATATTTCAGGTTCTGTCTGACTTAAAGTTTTTCTGAGGGTATATTCCAAAAGCTGGGACTCTCCTCCTTTGATGGAAACTAGTAGCTTGTCTGTACTGTTCCCAGAACCAGCGATATCAGCCTTCCAGCAGCTGGTTACTGCTCCAGCTCCACACACCTGGTATGTAGTTTAATATTCTCGTTGGCAGATTGCTCTGCCTCCTGAACTCTCCTCCTCTAGTGCCCAATACCATTTGGTAGGTGTAATTCTTTAGTTTTTAATTCCATTAAAATCTAAGAAATCTATTTCTGGGAACTGGATATATCTGCAGTCAAGCAAGCTGTCCTCCCACCAGAAAATTTTGAATAATAAGCCCACTCCATTATACACCCCTCCTCTGCGTATTAAACATCCTCTACCACCCTGGAAGTTATGTATCAGGGCCCCTTCATATAGACCAGTGCCCCCTTCTCCCACCCCATCTCCCACTATCTGTGCAGTAAAGGGGTAATTAGTGGAAATAACTGATCCAGGACCTACATGCTGAGCGGTTGATGTAATACCCCCTACCACCCGGGGGACATCAAAGCTTCCCCTACCGCTGGAGGATCGGTAGGTGCCCTAATACATTGCTATGCCCAGGGGTCTACAGTGCTGATGACGCCCCTGTATGTATATATATATATATATATATATATATATATATATATATATATATATATATGTGTGTGTATATATATATATATATATATATTTATAAGTATATATATATATATATATATACACATTATTTTTACTATTATTATTATTTTATATACATTTGGTCTATCTATAATACTTTAACTGACCCGGCATATACTTGGTCACCTAAGTGTCCATCTCCGTGCTTTGCTCCGCCCCTCTGGAAACCCCCTTCTGAAAATCCTGCGTTTGCCACTGCAATGCTATCACTGCGGCTTCCTGGGTGATGCAGAAGTCATCTATTACTTGCAGGCTCCTGCTGCAGTAGTGATCCCACCTGTGTCCTAGGATCCCTACCAAAAATAATTACAATGAATTAGGCCCAATATGCCTTAATATACCTGAATTAGGCCCAATATGCTCAATATCATATGTAAATGATCAATCCATAAAAACATTGACCAATTTGTATATCGACAGTTCACCAAATTAGATGGGCCAGGTTTTGGTCTAATGGCATGTTCCTATAGTACCGTGCAAGCAAGTGGCTTCTACATTTCTGTGTTTGACATCATCTACATGTATGTGCTTGAAACCATACAAATCTGTGCATTTGGGTGCAATTAATTAATCATTTTATTTGCATTCCTAGATTGCAACACTGTCTCTATGGGGGGGATACAATTACTGTAGCGATGGTGTTTATGAGCATTTTGTTATTTTGACTATAACGCGTCACTGTGCCAGGTTTCTATAATGCGCATATCTGCTTTGAGCTCTGTCCAATTAGATTTAAATGTTGCATGGAATTAGTATAGGGAGGTGAGCGGGGCCCTTTTGCTAGTGGATTGCTGATATTGCTTGCACTCCACATTTTACATCCCATCAACCTCATGCCATGAATATCTTATAAATATTTTTTATTCGCTGCACCCTCACTCAAATTACCTATGTTTTTAGCGATGTAAATCCGTTACAGATATATCTGTACATTTCATTTATATTTTTTGTGTCACTTTCTAAGAATATGATTCAAAGACTTAGCGTTTATATTGCCTTGCAGACAAGGAATGTGCTGTCTAATCCATTCCCCATAGCACACACACAGAAATAGAATTGTACCATTTGTGCGTTCAAACCTATCTTTTATATATAGCTTTTTTTATGTTTTTTTATATCCAGAGAGAATTATCTAAGGTTAGATCTTTGAGTATACTCTGTCTTCAGATTTTCTCTAAAATCCCAAATGATTTGATCTTTGATCAGAGCATTCCAATTCTACAAAGACATAGCATTAACCAGTGTTGTGTTGTTTAATGGTTCTGTTCATATTAAATCCTACTCAGGGCCGTTTCTAGAGGCGGACAAGCCGTGCAGCAGCCCGGGGCGCCGCACGGCTTGTCCGTCTCTAATAAACAGCCGGGGCGCCCGGCAGTCCCCTCCAGCGCCGCCTCCCTTCCTCCCCCTCTCGGCTCCCCTCTCACCGTCCGCCGCCGGCGCCGCTGATTGATTTCCCAGATGAGGGGAGGGGAGCGCATCGTGCGTATCTCCTTCCCCTCTCTCACTATGTCACTGGTCTGTCAGCCAATCAGGAGACAGCCCGCGATGTATGAATGGCTGACAGCTCAGTGAAGGGGAAGAAGAGACATGCGATGCGCTCCCCTCCCCAAGGAAGATGAAGAAGAGGCAGCAGCAGAGGCGATGGCAGCAGGGGGAGACGCAGAGAGTGAAACAGTGAGTCACTGTATGCTGCTTCCGGCACTGTGGGGCATATTTGGCACTGTGGGGGCATATATCTGTGGCACTGTGGGGGGCATATTTGGCACTGTGGGGGCATATATCTGTGGCACTGTGGGGGCATATTTGGCACTGTGGGGGCATATATCTGTGGCACTGTGGGGGCATATATCTGTGGCACTGTGGGGGCATATATCTGTGGCACTGTGGGGGCATATATCTGTGGCACTGTGGGGGCATATTTGGCACTGTGGGGGCATATATCTGTGGCACTGTGGGGCATATTTGGCACTGTTGGGGCATAGCTGTCACTGAGGGCATATATGTGTGGCACTGTGTGGGTATAGCTGTCACTGTGGGGGCATATATGTGTGGCGCTGTGGGGGGCATATCCAGCACTGTGGGGGCATATATGTGTGGCACTGTGGGGCATATTTGGCACTGTTGGGGCATAGCTGTCACTGTGGGGGCATATATGTGTGGCGCTGTGGGGGCATATGTGTGGCCTTTGGGGGAATAACTGTCACTGTGGGGGCATATATGTGTGGCGCTGTGGGGGGCATATTTCTGTGGGGGCATATGTGTGGCACTGTGGGGGCATAGCTTTCACTGTGGGGGCATATATGTGTGGCGCTGTGGGGGGCATATCCAGCACTGTGGGGGCATATATGTGTGGCACTGTGGGGCATATTTGGCACTGTTGGGGCATAGCTGTCATTGTGGGGGCATATATGTGTGGCGCTGTGGGGGCATATGTGTGGCCTTTGGGGGAATAACTGTCACTGTGGGGGCATATATGTGTGGCGCTGTGGGGGGCATATCCAGCACTGTGGGGGCATATATGTGTGGCACTGTGGGGGCATATATGTGTGGCACTGTGGGGGCATATTTGGCACTGTGAGGGCATACCTGTGGGGGCATATTTGGCCCTGTGGGGGCATATTTGGCACTGTGGGGGCATATGTGTGGCACTGTGGGGGCATAGCTGTCACTGTGGGGGCATATATGTGTGGCACTGTGGGGGCATATTAGTAAACGGCATCAGTGTGGCATAATGTGTAATGGGCATTACAGTGTGGGGAGTATTGCGTAATTGCCATCGAAGTGTGGGGTGTAATGGGCATCACAGTGTGGGGTCTAATGGGCATCATGGTGTGCGACATAATGTGTAATTGTCATCATGGTGTGCAACAAAAATATGTAATTTTTATCACGGTGTGCGACGTAATATGTAATTGGCATCACAGTGTGCGGCATAATGTGTACTTGTCATCACGGTGTGCGACGTAATGTGTAATTGTCATCACAGTGTGCGGCGTCATGTGTAATTGGCATCATGGATAAATAGTGTATAATGATTTAAGTAGCCTGCAGTGGCGGAACTGCGGGAGGCAATGGAGTCGCTTGCCGCCGGGCTTTTTGTCTTAAGGGGGCGCTTCTCCATTGCCTCCCACTGGCCGCTGATCCATCCCCGCAGATGAAAATATTTATTTGTCATCAGACGGAGGAGCTGTGTCACGCCAGCTGCCTCCTTGTATTCATTTTCACACAGACAGTGTGAGTCGGCAGCTGGCTGACACCAGGGGGAGCTCCTCCAAGGCTGAGAGCTGTCCCGGAGTGTGTGGAGACGAATTTTGCTCCATTATGGGGAGATAGCTGCAGCCTGCAGGTAGGCACTGCAGCGCTGTTGCTGCACTGTGTGTGGCACATGTGGGGTGGGGGTATTAAATGTTGGCAGCAATAGGATGTTTAAGCATTTTTGTGTGGAGTGTTTGTGTGTATTTTTTTTTTTAGAATGTTGTTTTTGTTTAATTAATATAGGTGTGTGTGTGTGTGTTTTTAAGTAAAAGTTGTGTGTATGTGTGTGCATCTGAGTGAATAAGGCATGTGTGTGTGAGCATCTGTGTGAATAAGGCATGTGTGTGTGAGCATCTATGTGAATAAGGCATGTGTGTGTGAGCATCTGTGTGAATAAGGCATGTGTGTGTGAGCATCTGTGTGAATAAGGCATGTGTGTGTGAGCATCTGTGTGAATAAGGCATGTGTGTGTGTGTGAGCATCTGTGTGAATAAGGCATGTGTGTGTGTGAGCATCTGTGTGAATAAGGCATGTGTGTGTGAGCATCTGTGTGAATAAGGCATGTGTGTGTGTGAGCATCTGTGTGAATAAGGCATGTGTGTGTGTGAGCATCTGTGTGAATAAGGCATGTGTGTGTGAGCATCTGTGTGAATAAGGCATGTGTGTGTGAGCATCTGTGCTTCCCTACTAACTAGGCTACTGATAAGTCACCGGGACCCTGCAGCGTCTGGCAGTGCTGGACATTGCGAAAGCCACTTGGAGGTCCCGATAGTCATAAAACATCATTGACTGTAGCAGTTGTGCCAGTGGGATTGTTTTTGAAACCATGTGGTAATTATGTCCACAGCTGACGGATGATTTGGTATGGGTGCTATGCTATACCCCTACTTTTTATGAATGATCATTACTCTTTTTAAAGAATAAAAATGGTAATACCATCAAGTGCCCCCTCTGTTCCCTATATATATATGTATATATATATATATATATATATATATATATATGTGGGGGGGGGGGGGGCACCAGCATTTATCATGCCTCCGGGCGACTGGGGCAAACTTACGCCACTGGTAGCCTGTCATTGTTTGGCCTTGATCTGTGAGGCGTACTAGGTCACTGTGTGGGCCTTTATATTTTTTATGTCACTGTGTGTGGCCTTCAGCCCGCCAACTTAAGTGCGGGAGGACAATGACAACTCCTGCAGTAACCAATGTCTGGTCATGCAGGTCGCAAAAGTGTGATGTAAGGTAATTGTTTTCCTGCCAGGCCACGCCTTTATATTAAACCACACCCCCTTTTAAATTAAGCCACACCCCCTATTTCGGCGCGCGCCTCAGACGCGCGCAATTTCTTCTATTCCCTGTTATGTATTGGGGGGGGGGGGGGCGCATTTTTTTTTCTTCGCCCTGGGAGCTAAATTGTCTAGAAACGGCCCTGATCCTACTAAACCTTAAAGTTGCATTTGAAAATAATCTCACTTACTTTTATTTTTGCACCTACATTAAACTCTGTTAAACACTGATATATGGTATAATTAAGCAAAATAGTATTTTAGGGCAGTCGTTCCAAAACTTTCTTGAGTTACAGTGTCCCAGATAATCAGCATTTTTTTCCATCACACCCCTAAACCAAAAGTTTGCTGTTGAGAAATGTATTCAATTATTAAGTGAAATAAATGATGTTTACTTGTGGTCCTTAGGTTCAGCTGTGTGATGGCAGACACCTCTGTCTGCCCATATATTTTATGACTAGTAAGCCTGCTCTAAGAAAAAGCTTCGAAAGGTAGTCTGCTACCTTCTGCGTTTGTGCATGTGTGAGAAAGAGATGTAGTTTCACTCTCTACCAGCAGGTGGCAGTGTTTCGTAGACTCACGGACACTAGAGTGGGGCAAAAAAGTATTTGGACAGCCACCGATTGTGCAAGTTGACCCACTTAAAAAGATGAGAGAGGCCTGTAGTTTCCATCATATGTACACTTCAACTGTGATAGACAGAATGTGTGTGTGCGGGGGGGGGAAGGGGGTGTCAGGAAATCACATTGTATGATTTTTAAACAATTTATTTGTATATGCTTGTGGAAAATAAATATTTGACAATCAAAAACTTAATCTCAAAACTTTGTCATATAAATTCGGTTTGCACACACTATAGCAGGTATTTAGGCTCATTCTTCCATGCAGATCTTCTCTAGATCTTTCATGTTTTGGGACTGTAGCAGGCAAACACGGACTTTCAACTCCCTCCACAGATTTTCTATTGGGTGGAGGTCTGGAGACAAGCTATTTGGAGAGTGGGCCTGGAGCTGTAGCTCCATCAGGCCCATTGTTAATTCGGCCCTGCCTACAAGTGAATGCCACATTGCTACCAAGTTGCTCAGGTGCAACTGGAGATAGAACTAAGGTCTGATAGACTCTGAATAGGCCATAATTGATCAATGTTGCGTATGTACTGTAAGACAACAAAGGGTTAGAGCTGAAGGAGCATTAATGCAGGACATCAGCACTAGTTTCATATGCTATAGAATATGCAGAGAACACCAGAGTGGGAAATATTGTCTTTGAGGCGTGGATAACATCCCAGTGGATGGGATGCCTATTCGCACCCTGACTTGCCAGTATCAATCCCAGCATCAATGAGGATGCTGATGCCAAAATCCCAACTGCTGGCATCCTGAATGCAAGTATGTGGGAGGGTTAGTGTTAGCCTGGGGTGTGGTGGGTGTGGTGGTTAGAGATAGGCACTAGAGGGGACTTAGAGTTAGGCTGTGGGGTGTGCGTGTGTGTAAGTTTATCTGGCATAGAAGTAGGATTGTGGTTAAGCTCCATAGCCGGGGATTAGGGACAGGGCTTAATATATTATTTATACCCAGTCATCATCATTAGCTGACAATAAAGACTGCTGTCTCCTTACTGCAGCCGCATCACGATATGTCTAGAGAATGTCTGGACGTGTCTGCATACTGGGCCTGAATCTGGTTCACTCGCAAAAGCAAACTCCTTCTTTAATGGACAAAACCATGTGCACTGCAGGTGAGGCAGATGTAACATGCGCAGAGAGAGTTACATTTGGGGGAGTTATTTTGTTTCTGTGCAGGGTAAATACTGTCTGCTTTATTTTTACACTGCAATATAGATATCAGTTTGAAGTACACACCCCACCAAATGTAACTCTCTCTGCACATGTTACATCTGCCCCACCTGCAGTGCACATGGTTTTGTCCATTAAAGAAGGAGTTTGCTTTGTGAATGAACCAGAATCAGGCTCACTGGACTTTAAGTGTGTCTTGCATGTATAGTAAGAAATGTATATATATATAATTTACATTTGTGGTTTGTACATAAACAGGCCCGTACGCTAGATTTACGCTGATTTATGTTTGCACCTATTTATGTATATGGATGGATCTTGCATTTTTTAGTAAACTGAACATGCCTCAGAGCCTACAGTATATGCTGCTGCTGTATCTGGTTAATAAACTAATTCCTGCAGTGGCGTAACTATGCTGGCAAAAATAGGACAAATATGTAACCTGGCGTGAAAAAAGTACACAGAATCAAATGAATGATAAGCCGCTTAAATGGGTCCAGGAGACCATCAATCTCCCAATATAGCAACACAAAAATCCAAGATTGGACCGTCACTAGCGCTGGGTGTAAGAACAAACACTGATCTCCTAGTGTGTATGACCCAGGAGATAAGCGTTGCAATATGATCCTCACTCAATTGAAGAGTCTGACCGGTTAACCTGATCACCTCCCTGGATATATGTAACAGACAAAGAACTTACTTTAAAGTTCTGTCTCGTGTTCACATAGCGGGTACTTGGTCAGGGAAATAAGTCTTCAAATATGCGTCTGTGTGTCAAGTGGAAACAACACTTACTTTTTGGTTCAAACTCGCATGCACGTAGCAGGTGCTTGAAGGGACCAGGTAGTCACTCGGTAAGGGGTAACACACTTTTATTCCACACGATAAAACACACAAGGATAGCGGGATACAGGTCCAAGGCAGGAAGCGCAGATAGTCCGGCGGGATAGCGCTGCAGACGCAGCCGCGATAGGCGCTCCTGAACGATCCTGGTTCCCTTCTGTATAGATACTGCTGTGTGAAGCAGGTAAGATGGCGTCAGGACTTCCGGTTCCGCCCTGGGATGAAGCAGTAGCAGGAGAAGTGAGCTCCGCTGCCAGGCTGCCCAGAACACCGTTTCACGGCGAAATAGCCTCCCATCAGCCCGCTCGCCACCCTCCCTACCTCCATCAGGAACCCAGCGCTGCATGAAACGCTACTACAGCGCCATGCCAAGCACCGCCAGCAAGCAGAGAAGAGAGAGAGAGCCCCGGACCCCTGCATCCAAGATGGCGCCGGACGCCTCTTCCCGCAGCGCGGCTCCACAATCACTGCAGCAAAATCCCCAGCATGATGCCACATCGATGCCTGCTGCCCACCACACGCCAGACTGGGTCACAAATAGTGAGTACTCTCCCCCAGATCAACCTCTGCCACCCTCCAGCGCGCCAGTCACATATGGTGACATGGTCGCCGCCATAAGGACTGCAATAGGACCCCTGCTTAAGGAACAAACAGCGGATATAAACCGCCAAATTGCTAACCTGCAGCAAAGGGTCCTTGTCACTGAGCAAACTGTAGGAGCAACCTTTGCTGATGTAGCTGATATGAAGCAAGCACTGCACACTGCCCATAAGGATATCAACTACCTGCATAATAAGGTGCAAGACCTTGAGAACCGCTCAAGAAGATGTAACTTAAGAATTATAGGACTCCCTGAAACCATGAAAGGACAGGAACTTTTTGATTTCATCAGACTGACATTACCTGAACTTTTACAAATAGCAGATAGATGTAATGATCTCATAATAGAAAGGGCTCATCGCCTAGGCACACTCAGGCCACAAGAGGGAGCCAGACCCCGAGCCGTGATCTTTAAAACCCTAAATTTCCTCCATAAGGAGTTGATCTGGTCAGCTTTACGTAAAATACGTGACATCACCTGGCAGGGGAACAGGATCCTGATATTCCAGGACTTCTCAGCCGAATTGTCCAAATCCCGGAGAGACTTTGCCCCTCTATGCTCTCAGCTAATACAGAAAAACATCAAATTTGCTATGTTATATCCAGCCAAGCTTCGTATTTTCCAGGGAACGTCCCACAAGGATTTTACCTCTCATCAAGATGCTGAAGCATATATTAAAGAAGCAGATGCTGCTACCCACCAAAACACTGATTGGGCAGAAGATTGATACCATCCTGATCTCTTACCCTGACACGTACCCCCCCCCCACTAAATACGTCCCCTTCCCTATTCACTGGAATTCAGATCTGCCTATCTACAGCTGAACAATCCCCCCCCCCTCTCCTTTCCCCCCCCCCCCCTGAAGCAAAAACGGTGACCCTGAAGCATCTGAACTCAGAGACTAATATTGGAACTTAACCTAAGTCACCGCCTTACCGCCTCAACCAGACCTCTTCGCCTACGAGACAAGACCCCCAACTGAACGCCCCGGCTGTGCTCCAACCCGACTTACCCCGACCGCAGATTTCATCCCCCCCCTCCCAACTACTGGAACCTGATTAGCTTTACTACAACTGAATCTTACACCCCCCCGAAGCAAAACTGGTGTTCTCGAAACATTGGAACTCAAACGCATGCTTTGAAACCTTACCTTAAAATACCAAGACTCTGGAGCAACGTTGACACCACCAGATCTCTACTCCAAGAACCAAGCCGCCCATCATGACACTCCATTTGAAGACCAGCCAGACGCATCTTTACCGCAAGACTAAACCCCCCCCCCCCCATCACCCCTCTCATTAAGAGATATGACACGGGACCCTCTCCCCATCCCCCCCCCCCCTGACACCCTACCCCCTACCCTAGCGCTTGTGGCGAGCGCACTGATTTAAAATGTTTCACCTATTAATGTTTGGGCTTATCCTGGCCTAGGAGCCGCCCTCCAGTTTGAAGTTACACACGCTCAGAGAAGCGTGCATCTTTTGCACTTTTCCACTTGGAAGTCGTATTTGTTGTTTGTGTTATCCTTCCCCATGTTTCTTCTCTCCCTTCACCCCACCCTTGCGATGACTAATCACATTAACAATGTTCTTTCTCTCTCTAACCACTATTTACTTCAAGAATTGTACCATATTCTAATGCCAATCTTGTATTATGATGTCTTCCCTAGCTATCGGTAGCTGGAATGTGGGGGGCATCAACTCCCCCCAAAAAAGAAAGCGCATCTTGATGTATTTGAACAAGCTCCGACTGGATATCGTATGCCTGCAGGAAACCCACCTCACTCCATCAGAAACAGCAAAATTACAGATCCTGCAGTGGCAAGTCCTATCCTCAGCCTCCTATAACTCAAAAGCCCGAGGGGTCGTGATCCTAGGTAAGAGGCAGACACCAATGACCGCTGAAACACTACACTCAGACACTGCAGGCAGATATACACTATGCCGCATCACAATAGCACAAACTCAATACCTCATACTCAACATATATGCCCCAAATACCTACTCAAAACTATTCTTTCTTGAGATAATTAAACTACTTACACCCTACTTACACCAACCCATAATTCTCTGCGGAGACTTAAATTTAATATCCCACCCCATCCTAGATAAACAAACACAACACACCAGACCCCTACCCAAATTAGGCATCCCAGCGATGGCTCAAAAACTGCACCTACTTGATATTTGGCGGCTTCTCAACCCCACAGAACGAGACTTTACATGTCTATCAGCAGCCACTGGAAAAATGTCTAGAATAGACTACATATTAACATCCACCACTTTACTTCCCAAAATCACCTCAGCAACAATCGAACCAATAATGATCTCAGATCATGCAGTAATAACAATTTCCCTCACAATCGCCCAAGAGAGAAGCTCCTTTATCTCATGGAGATCCCCGTCCTCTCTAGCCACCTCAGAGTCCCTGCGCACCACAGTCGTAAAAGCTTGGGAAGAATATTCCTTAAATAATAAGGACACAGCCGTATCCAATCCACCACTCTTTTGGCAGGCCTCTAAGGCCACAATAAGAGGGAGGATAATCTCACACACCTCCTACCAGAGAAAATCCACAGCTAACGAATTCTCCCAGGCCCAAGCTAACCTGACCACTGCCTTTACAAACTACAAGCAATCCCCTACCCCACAGAACAGAACAGAATACTGGACTGCCAAAACTACCTTTGAAGGCCTCTTTATTAAATCGGAGGCCTCCTACACCTTTGCAGCCAATGCAAAATTCTATAAATACGGTAACAAAACCAGCAAACTGATGTCTAATCTCCTCAAGGGCCACCATGCTCCTACCACCATCCACCCTTTAAAACGCCCCGATGGCACAATAACAAAATCTAATGCCCAAATAGCTGAAACCTTAAACGGCTACTATAAATCCCTATATTCAGCACCCACATCTGACAATACCCAAGCTAATGCTTTCTGGGACAACATCACCACACCCCACCTTCCCCCAGACTCAGCCAATTCCCTTACCAAGGACTTTACCCTAGAGGAGGTCCAAACCGCTATAGCAGGGCTGAAACCGGGGAAAGCGCCTGGCCCAGATGGCCTAACATCAGAGTATTATAAGCTTCTCTCCCCCCATATAGCCCCTACACTTACAGCGACTTATAACTCTATACTCCATAGTGACATTGCCCCGCCGTTCTTCAATGCAGCTACAATCAAAGTGATCCCCAAACCGGGACGAGACTTAGCAGACCCGGGCTCTTACCGCCCAATATCCTTACTCGACATAGACTATAAGATATTAACGAAAATTGTCGCAGAGAGACTGAAGATTTTACTCCCAACACTTATACATGGAGATCAGACGGGTTTTGTAATGGGAAGAAACCCAGTCACTAACATCCGCAGAGTCCTCTCAGTCTTACATCAATCCCAGTTGGCCATGTCGGGCGCCCCGCTGGTGATACTCTCCCTAGACGCGGAAAAGGCGTTCGACATGGTCCACTGGGATCACCTGTACTCAGTACTGCGAAAATTTTCCTTCCCAGAAACATTCATTAAGCTTTTAAACACACTTTACGCTGGCTCAGCATCCAGAATTCAATGCAACGGTACCCTATCAGAACCTTTCCCCATACTTCGAGGAACCAGACAAGGATGCCCCCTCTCGCCCTTATTATTTGCCCTAGCCCTCGAACCCTTAGCCATAGCTCTTCGCCAATCCCCTACCTTCCAAGGCATTCAAATAGGAAAAGTAGACCTTAGGGTTTCTCTATTTGCAGATGATATGCTACTCTTCCTTACCGCACCTGAACACTCCCTTCCAGAAGCCTTCAAAATAATTGACCAATTCAGCTCCTTTTCAGGATACAAAATTAATATGAACAAATCAGAATTAATGACCCTAAAAGGCCCCCCACCCCTCTTCCCAGACAGACCGGACCTCCAAAAAATCAAACTCCAACATGTACAGATCAAATATCTAGGCATCCAAATCCAAACAAAAATGTCCAAAGTATACTCATCAAACTATGACCCCCTACTCACCTCTATATTTAAATCTATGGAAACTTGGAAAGATCTCCCTCTATCTTTACTAGGTAGAGCCGAGGTCATAAAATCTATGCTGTTACCAAGACTGCTCTATATGATACAAATGCTTCCGTTACGTATATCCAACAAAGACATACAACTCCTAAACTCTCACATCGTAAAATTCCTCTGGAACTCAAAAAAATCCAAAATTGCACTAGCTAAGCTTCAGATACCCAAGCCCCTAGGAGGATTGGGCATCCCAGATCTAAAACAATATTCTAAAGCCTTGCTATGCCGCTTTGCTTTAGGCTGGTTAGCTGAACTCAGTACCTATTCAGAATATGAGATAGACTGCGCAATGTTTGCCCCATATTCCCCAGGAGCCCTCTTGCATATACCTCAAAAACACATCCCACCCCACATCCTACACAACAGACTATTCGCTGACACACACACACAGCATGGTGGTCTGCCTCAAAAGACCTGGGTCGCGACCCCGAGGTCTCCCCTTGGCTACCAATATGGGGAAACCCGATGTTTTCTCCTGGAATTGATAGCTCCATCCTCCTTAGACTTCGAAACAAAGGACTAAAGATTGTTTCCAAGGTCTTTGACCCAGGGGGCAAACTATATTCCACTGCAGAACTCCAAGCCAGATTTAACCTGCCCAACAATAGTTTATTCCCACTTTACCAGATACGACACTTTGCAAACTCACTACCCCCACTCATCCCATACACACCAGCCACACTAGTATTAAAGAAACACATAGCCTCCTTACAATCAGCATCTTTCAAAACCAAACACATATATAAACTACTCGCTACCCTTCCAGTAGAAAAGAACTGGAAACAAACCACATTTAGATGGATGAATGATTTTCCTTTATTGACTGACAACAACTCACTTCACAAATACCATCATAACACTTTACGCACCCTCAAGTCCTCCATCTTACAAGAGGTACACATCAAAGTACTTCATAGGGCATACACATCACAACATCGTAGAAGCTTCTTTGTAGAGGAGGAAACAGGTATGTGTCCAAAATGTCGGTTCCATACGGCCTCCTTCATACATAATTTCTGGACCTGCAGGCATATAAGAAAATTCTGGTTCAAGCTTGTTTACTACATCAACTGCAACTTCAAAATAAAGGTATGTTTAGACCCTCTCCCATTACTGTTTGCTAATTTTGAACCTTGGGCACTCCCACCTGGATCAGTGCACCTGATCCCGATTTTAACACTTACCGTTACTATTGCGAAAAAAGTGATATTAAACTCGTGGATCTCTCACCACATACCCAACATAAACGAAGTTGAAACATTAATGTTGAAATATATGTACTATGATAGATATGACACACTAAGGCACTTCGATGCTCCGATCTCCCGCTTCTATAGAACCTGGGGCCCATTCATACACAGTCGCGACCCTGATTTGAAAGATAAAATTTGCAAACTTTTCGAAACACATATAGATAATTTTTACGTATAACCTAGCAGAATATTCTTCTCTTTACCCTCCGAATAGCTAAAAGACACAAAATCAGACTAAAACTGTTGTCGCAACACAACCCCCCCCCCCTCCCCCCCCCCCTCCTAGCCTTCCCTACCCCCCCCCCCCCCCCCCATTTATCGCTGTTCTGGAAATTTGTATGTTAAATAGTATATTTCTATACCACAAGTTCATATAATGTAAAAATGAAGGTTGCATGAGTCCAAATACTTGCTGCAAGACTAGAAAAATCCAAGTTTTCTAAGTAGTAATGTGAATGTATGTAAAGGATTAAGCCTTAAATGTAAATACTACTAACCCATTCAAATGTATACACTGTCTATGCAAAATCAGTTCATTTGATGTAAAAACCATTCTTATGTGACAAATGCAAACCTGAATAAATATATTTTCAAAAAAAAAAAAAAAGATGGCGTCAACGCGTTTCGGAACCGGAGTTCCTTTTTCAAGATAAGCCATCGATGGTTCTTTGATCCTTTTAACAGGTAGCCTCTGGATCACATGATTGCCAATTCTCCAATCGGAACCTGAATCGCCCGGCTTGTATAATGTATTGGTGTCACAACTTTCACTAACAGCAAGCATTACCAAACAGTCTGGGCAATAGTTATAAAGTGATACAAAGAGTTCTACAGTACTTAGGATACACAATGCGATGTATGATATATAAAATTTATAAAATTAGCATACAATACAAAAATGGTGAATTATTTAAAACTACCATATAAAATCACATATAAAAAAACATATATAGTACTCCTAATCTTTCTCCACAATATAAAAAGCCGGGCATGGGGAGATAAGAAAATGAGAAAAAGGAAGGATTAGTAGGGGTAGAGTAAACCTAGACAGGACATAATGGTTATAAATAGCAGCAACAACAAATTTAAAGTGCATCATCAGTATAGCAGCATCAAAATTAATTAAAAAAAACCATTTATACTCGAAATCAAGATTTAGGCCTCTGGGTGCCAATGTTTTTAGTTCGAAGATGGTTCTCATTTCGAGTCTAGCGAGATCGCTCTCTGCATTGCGGGTTCTCCAATTTTTATTACACACTTTGATGCCGCAGAATGATTTTAAGTGTTTGATGTTGCATTCATGTTTTACTTTAAAATGCATAGACAAGCTATGTAGCTCGTAACCTTTTTTTTATGTTACGGCTGTGTTCGGCAAGCCTCTCCTTCAGCATCCGGCTGGTGCGGCCCACATATTGGCAGCCACATTGACACTCTAAAAGATATACTAAATTCATGGAACCACAAGTAATAAAGTCTTTAATATCATACGACTTATTAGTTGTATTGGACTTGTAACTGGTGATCTTGCTGGCGGTTTGGCATGATTTGCACATAATGCATTGTCCGCATCGATAAAAGCCCTTGGAGGTTATTCTTGATGGTCTCTTATCGATGGGGATAGCACTTTTAACAAGCAGATTCTTCAGATTGTCCGCTCTTCTATACACGAAGCGGGGCTTTATGCCCAGATGATGTTTTAGTGCGGGATCTCTGATAAGAATTCCCCAAAACAGGAGAGATAACCAATATAGGGTTAATGCCAACAACCAATATGCAGAATCCCGCAATCCATCAAGGTCTAACTGGAGGAGAAATAGGGGGGAGGATAGACACCACACTTACCCAGCAGAGAATGAGGTTCCCCATTTTAACGAGAGAGAGAACCGTTTTTTAGAGAGACGACGACCACTAAACCAGCACAGATAATTGTACCCCCGTATAAAAGGGGGAAACGGGGAGGTCGGTTCTTGGGCATGTCAAAGAAAAAAAGAAATAAACTTAAACGTAGCGAAACCCCTTGTCCCGCGGGAGTGGAGAATATCGCTATTGACGAAACTACCATGCTTCCCAAGACCAAAATATTTAATCTTAGCGACTACACCCTTACTGTTGAAGAGCAGAAGGTGCTGGAAAAAGGTTTAAAATTCTCACCATCTAGTCGGGCTAATGAGTTTGATGTATTCATCGACCTCCAACGCTTCATTAGAAAACTCACTCTAAAAAAATTCTTCGATGAACAACCATCGATAGAAGCTTCATCGCCTCAACCAGAGGGGGTGAAGATTTTTAGAAAAAAATCCACCTTTTTCCCTCGTCATAAAAAAGGTTCACATATTGATGTTTTTGAAAAATTGGTTAGGGAGGATTTGGAACATACTTCGTTCAAATCCATTAAAACACCCAATCTCACTAAAATACAACGAGATGCACTTATTTCCTTAAAAAACAATCAACAAATTGTAATAAAGCCCGCCGACAAAGGCGGCGGGATAGTCATCTTAAATAGAGATGATTACCATCTGGAAATAATGCGCCAATTAACAGACAAAGATACCTATAAAAAGCTCCGTAGTGACCCCACAGTCATGATGCAGAAAAAAATGGAGGTATTCATTAACCTGTACACTACTGAACAAGTTATTACGGAAAAAGAAGCTGGTTTCCTGTTTGTAGACAATCCATCCACCCCGGTACTTTATGTACTACCTAAAGTACACAAGTCTATTACCAAACCCCCGGGAAGGCCGATAGTCGCCAGCATAGGATCAGTCACCTCCAACTTATCGAGTTTTCTAGATAATAGGATACAACCCATGGTCAAAATGAGTCGTTCCTATGCTAAAGACACTATTTCTGTCATTAACAAAATCGATGGAGTCAAATGGGATCCTAACTATCGGTTGGTTACAGCCGATGTTAGGGCACTGTATACAATTATACAGCACAAAGATGGCCTAGCGGCCATGCAGTACCATTTGGACAACAATGGAGTAGTCGAAAAAGAAAAGAATTTCATTTTGGACGGTATTAATCTAGTACTCAATAATAACTTTTTTTGGTACGCAGGAGACTACTATCTACAAGTAGCAGGAACGGCGATGGGTGCCAAGCTGGCACCGGGGTATGCCAATCTGTTCCTGGCACATTGGGAAGACCAAAGTGTATGGACAGGGCACCCCTGGGAAGCCAGCTTGGCACTCTGGACCCGTTATATTGACGATGTCCTGTTTATTTGGGGTGGAGACGATGAATCACTGGGTGCATTCTGTTCCCACCTTAATAACAACAACCTGAACATTGAGCTTACATTCACCATCAGCCCCCTTGAAGTGAATTTTTTAGACCTCACCATTTATATAGAAGGGGGTCATATAAAAACCAAAAACTTCATAAAACCCACGGACTGTAATTCGTATATAGGGTTTGACAGCAACCACCATCATAACTGGATACGCAGCATCCCCAATAGCCAGTTTCAACGGCTAAGGAGGAACTGTAGCGATGCTGACGTATTTAGGCTTCAAGCCAAAAATATGGAACTTAATTTTAGAGAGAAAGGCTATGAGCCCAGAGCTATTAATGAAGCCTTGGAAAGGTGCAACAATTTAGACAGAAAAGAGATGTTGCAAAGTAAAAGGCCCCCTACACAAGGCAACAATGAAGTTCTCTTTATCTCTAAATTCTCTTCTCAGCATCGTGTGGTTGAGCACATTATCAACAAACATTGGGGAATTCTTATCAGAGATCCCGCACTAAAACAACATCTGGGCATAAAGCCCCGCTTCGTGTATAGAAGAGCGGACAATCTGAAGAATCTGCTTGTTAAAAGTGCTATCCCCATCGATAAGAGACCATCAAGAATAACCTCCAAGGGCTTTTATCGATGCGGACAATGCATTATGTGCAAATCATGCCAAACCGCCAGCAAGATCACCAGTTACAAGTCCAATACAACTAATAAGTCGTATGATATTAAAGACTTTATTACTTGTGGTTCCATGAATTTAGTATATCTTTTAGAGTGTCAATGTGGCTGCCAATATGTGGGCCGCACCAGCCGGATGCTGAAGGAGAGGCTTGCCGAACACAGCCGTAACATAAAAAAAGGTTACGAGCTACATAGCTTGTCTATGCATTTTAAAGTAAAACATGAATGCAACATCAAACACTTGAAATCATTCTGCGGCATCAAAGTGTGTAATAAAAATTGGAGAACCCGCAATGCAGAGAGCGATCTCGCTAGACTCGAAATGAGAACCATCTTCGAACTAAAAACATTGGCACCCAGAGGCCTAAATCTTGATTTCGAGTATAAATGGTTTTTTTAATTAATTTTGATGCTGCTATACTGATGATGCACTTTAAATTTGTTGTTGCTGCTATTTATAACCATTATGTCCTGTCTAGGTTTACTCTACCCCTACTAATCCTTCCTTTTTCTGATTTTCTTATCTCCCCATGCCCGGCTTTTTATATTGTGGAGAAAGATTAGGAGTACTATATATGTTTTTTTATATGTGATTTTATATGGAAGTTTTAAATAATTCACCATTTTTGTATTGTATGCTAATTTTATAAATTTTATATATCATACATCGCATTGTGTATCCTAAGTACTGTAGAACTCTTTGTATCACTTTATAACTATTGCCCAGACTGTTTGGTAATGCTTGCTGTTAGTGAAAGTTGTGACACCAATACATTATACAAGCCGGGCGATTCAGGTTCCGATTGGAGAATTGGCAATCATGTGATCCAGAGGCTACCTGTTAAAAGGATCAAAGAACCATCGATGGCTTATCTTGAAAAAGGAACTCCGGTTCCGAAACGCGTTGACGCCATCTTACCTGCTTCACACAGCAGTATCTATACAGAAGGGAACCAGGATCGTTCAGGAGCGCCTATCGCGGCTGCGTCTGCAGCGCTATCCCGCCGGACTATCTGCGCTTCCTGCCTTGGACCTGTGTCCCGCTATCTTTGTGTGTTTTATCGTGTGGAATAAAAGTGTGTTACCCCTTACCGAGTGACTACCTGGTCCCTTCAAGCACCTGCTACGTGCATGCGAGTTTGAACCAAAAAGTAAGTGTTGTTTCCACTTGACACACAGACGCATATTTGAAGATTATTTCCCTGACCAAGTACCCGCTATGTGAACACGAGACAGAACTTTAAAGTAAGTTCTTTGTCTGTTACATATATCCAGGGAGGTGATCAGGTTAACCGGTCAGACTCTTCAATTGAGTGAGGATCATATTGCAACGCTTATCTCCTGGGTCATACACACTAGGAGATCAGTGTTTGTTCTTACACCCAGCGCTAGTGACGGTCCAATCTTGGATTTTTGAGTGGCGTAACTATGTTTAAGTCTTAAGTTTAAGACACACCCGTACCTGATTGATGTCAGGGAATTGCCTCCACTACCATCAGTCCTGTCATGCTTGCCCCCACTGAAAATGTTTTGCTCATTGTCAGGGGATACCTCCCCTCTGGCTAACGCCTCCGACTGTTAGGTTTCGGGTGTGACCCCACCGCCGGGACTGCTGTTTAGGACAGCCACGGCCAAACCCTATACTACCTCTGTTGTACCCCCCAGGCTGGGTGACCGACTCCTGCAGGTGTTACTAGGCTTCGCCTGTAGCCGCCACGTTTGAATGGGTAGGTTAAGCCCACCCAAGCTCCGGTGCAGCCAGGTGTTATGAGAGGACAAGGAGCCGGGGACCCCCCTAGGGTACGGTCAAGAGGAAAGCTGACTGAGGGGCCTAACTGAAATTAACAAACGGCGACTTGCCGGGCCCTGGCTAACGCAACTAAGCGCCCGCGACCTGGTCGCCACAACCCGCGACAACCGTCGCCCAGGGAACCATACAAAATATAAGACACAATACCAAAGTATACAAAGAGCAGGAGGGACTGGAAAACCCCAGACAAACTGGGAGACAAGGGGAGAGAATGAGTGGGAAGCAATGGACCTTCCCAACATAAATGACCTGCCAATGCGGCAGACAGAGAACACAGGTAATGAGTAAGGTAAAGACAATAAAGAAGGTGTGAATGAAACTACCCCAAAGGGGCAACTCACGACACAGGAGGAACCAATGGAAGAGGAGACCACGAAGGAGCCGCTGGGAACAGCAGGGAAACGGACCGGAGAGCAGCAGACAGATAGGTCCAAACAGGAGCTATCACCGGCGAGGACTGCAGGGCTGGCTTCCTAGATAAGAAGGCTAGGAGCCAATGAGAATGGAGGCCTGAGTCCCGCCTGTCATAACGAGTCCTTTCCGACACCTGCGGCCTGTTGAATTTCGCGGCTTTTCCTCTCTGCCTAGCAGCGTCTGCCGTTGCTAAGCAACGGCGCTGCCGCGTCTCAGGCGCTGAGAGACGTGAGGAGGGAGGACGGGCGTCACGCTCCGACGCTGCGTCCTCCGGCGTCCCTGGTTGCTAGGCAACCGGACGTCAGAGCCGGAAGGACAGGCGGCTAAGCGTACATGCCGCTCTGTCCTTCCAGAAGCGCTCCCACGGCGCCTAACAGTACCCCCCCCTTGAGGAGGGGTTAAAGAACCCCGAAGCCTTGTTTTCTGAGGGAAATCCCGAAAGAAACTTGCTTTGAGGCGTGGGGCGTGCAGATCCCTATCGGGAACCCATGACCTCTCTTCCGGGCCGTATCCTTTCCAATGGACAAGGAAACATAAAGAACCTCGAGAGACCTTGCAATCCAAGATTTTTTCTACAAGAAATTCTGACTGTCCATGGACATTAACAGGTGGTTTACCCAGGTCTGCCTTTCGAGGAAATTTCCTAGACGTGAAAACGGGCTTGAGCAGAGAGGCATGAAAAGTATTGGCTATCTTTAAAGCCCTAGGAATTTGTAACCGAGAGGCTACAGGATTAACTCTCTTAACAATGGCAAATGGACCAATAAATTTTGGACCAAATTTAGAAGTTCCTTGTCGCAATCTGATGTTCCGAGTAGACAACCAGACTTTATCGCCTACTTTAAAGTTGCATGGTCGTCTTGACCGGTCAGAAAAAACTTTTTCCTGAAGAGCAGCCCTCTTAAGAGCGTCGTGTACCTCCTTCCAAATGACCTTTAAACGGGCAGTAGTGGAAGAGCGAACTACTGATCCCTCTGGAGCCAGAGCAGTGGCTTTAGGGTGAAAGCCATAATTGGCTACAAAAGGTGAAGTCCGGGTAGCCGAGTGATAGGAGTTGTTATATGCGAACTCGGCAACGGGGAGGAACTCCGACCAGTCATTCTGAGCTTTGGACACAAAAAGGCGCAGATATTGCTTCAAGGATTGATTAAGGCGTTCCGTCTGCCCATTGGATTGGGGATGATAAGCGGAAGTTAAACTCAACTTGATCTTTAATGCATTGCAAAAAAGTTTCCAAAACCGGGCAATAAACTGCGGACCTCGATCAGAAACTATATCGGTTGGAAGACCATGAAGTTTGAAAACATGAGCTAAAAACAATTTGGCCAACTTATTGGCTGATGGCAACTGGGGCAAAGGAACAAAGTGGGCCATCTTACTGAACCTGTCAATAATCACCCATACTACTCGAAAACCTGATGATAGGGGTAGGTCGACCACAAAATCCATGGCAATATGTGACCATGGTCTGGAGGGAATTGCCAAGGGGATAAGTTGTCCTGTGGGCGACACTCTGGGAATCTTGTGTCTAGCACAATCGGGACAAGACTGGATGTACTCCTTGGTATCTGGAACCATGCTCGGCCACCAGACGCATCGGGAGAGAAGATCAAGTGTCTTCTTGATGCCGAAATGCCCTGCAATCTGGCTGTCATGGAACTCCTCTAAGACCCGTTTTCTTAAGGACTGCGGCACAAATAAATGGCCGAGAGGCATCTGTCTAGGTGCCTGACCCTGGACCTGCAGAAGTAGATCCTTGAGGGTCTGAGTAATGCCAAAATGGATAATTGATGCCGGAAGAATGGGCCGAGGAGATTCCCGCAACCCTTGTTTGGGTAAGAAACTCCGAGACAATGCGTCTGCTCTTACATTTTTAGACCCGGGACGGTAAAAGATAATAAAGTTAAAACGTGTAAAGAATAATGCCCACCGGGCTTGTCGGGCATTCAGACGCTTTGCTGATTCCAGGTATTGTAAATTTTTGTGGTCTGTGATAACCAGAATCTGATGGTTGGCCCCTTCCAACCAATGCCTCCATTCTTCGAATGCCCATTTTATGGCCAACAATTCCCGGTTCCCGACGTCATAGTTCATCTCTGCAGTAGAGAATTTTCGAGACATGTAGGCGCAAGGAAAAAAAAATAAGGACTCAGGATCCTGTTGAGACAGGACTGCCCCTGCCCCTACCTCAGAAGCGTCGACTTCAACGACAAACGGTAGTTGGGGATCGGGATGTCTTAAAATGGGAGCGGACACAAAAGCTTGTTTTAAGGCCCGGAATGCCTCTTCTGCCTGGGGAGGCCACTGGGATGGATCTGCTTCCTTTTTTGTGAGCGCCACGATGGGAGCTACCACATCAGAAAAAGAGCGGATAAACCGCCTATAGTAATTTGCAAACCCTAAAAATCTTTGGACAGCCTTAAGGGTCGTGGGTTTGACCCAATCTAAAACTGCTTGCAGCTTTTTGGGTTCCATATAAAAGCCTTCCGAGGAAATCACGTATCCTAAAAAGGATACCTTAGTAACTTCGAATTCGCACTTCTCAGGCTTAGCAAAGAGACGATGTTCTCTAAGCCTTTGAAGAATTAACCTGACCTGATGGCGATGTTCTTCCAACGAGCTGGAATAGATCAAAATGTCGTCTAAATAGACCACAGCGAAGACTCCCAAGAAATCTCTAAGGATGTCATTGATGAAATCTTGGAAGACCGCTGGTGCGTTGGACAAGCCGAATGGCATTACGAGATATTTGTAGTGCCCTGTTTGGGTACTAAAGGCAGTCTTCCATTCGTCTCCCGCTTTTATGCGGACAAGGTTGTAGGCACCGCGCAGGTCGATCTTAGAAAAGATCTTAGTGGTGCGAAGCTGGTCAAACAACACAGATATTAATGGTAATGGATACGTGTTTTTTACCGTTATCTTGTTGAGTGCCCTGTAATCTATACAGGGTCTTAAGGAGCCATCCTTTTTGGAAACAAAAAAGAACCCTGCACTTAAGGGAGACTTTGAGGGCCGAATAAAGCCTTTAGCCAAATTTTCTTGAATATAGGTATTCATGGACTGCGTCTCAGGTCCAGACAAGGAATAAAGTCTGGCTTTGGGAAATTGTGCCTTGGGAATTAGCTCAATGGCGCAATCGTATGTGCGATGAGGGGGTAAGACCTCAGCTTTGCCTTTAGAAAAGACATCCTGGAAGTCAGCGTAGGCCGCTGGAATCCCCTCCACGGAAACCATTGCCCCGAGTATAGGCTGCCCTAGGCAATGACTGGAGCAATGACTACTCCAACGAGTTATTTCCCCTGCCTGCCAGTCAATCTGTGGGTTATGAACCCGGAGCCAGGGGTGACCCAGAACGATCGGCACAGTGGCGCATGAGATAAGAAAGAAAGAAATCTTTTCTGTATGAAAAATGCCCACACGTAGGGAAACTGGCGGGGTCTGATGGCGGACCACTCCGTTGACCAACGGGCTGCCGTCCAGGCCTCGCATTATTACAGGTTTTTTCAGAGGGAGCAGGGGGATGGCCAGTCTTTCAGCCAGCTGAATATCTAGAAAATTCCCAGCTGCCCCGCTATCAATAAATGCAGTAACTGACATCTTCACCTCTATACCCTGAATCTCAGTAGGGACTAATAATGCATTGTGAGGGGAAATAAGAAGAGAACCAAAGTGATTCCCCTCTGCATTCACTTGGTTTTGGCGTTTCCCGACTTGTTGGGACAAGCGCGGAGGAAATGCCCTTTGCTCCCGCAATAAATGCATAAACCGGCATTCATCCGGCGAGCTCTCTCATCTGAGGTGATGCGGTAAGCACCAATTTGCATTGGTTCTTCTTCGTCCTCTGAGGGTACAAAGCCGAGGGAAGTAGGCCTCAAACTAGGTCCTCTCTCAGACCTGCGTTCCCTAAGACGCCGATCAATTTTAATCGATAACTCCATGAGTTTATCAAGGGATCCCGGGACGGGATACTGGATAAGGCTATCTTTAATGGCTTCAGAAAGCCCTAGCCTGAATTGGCTACGTAATGCCGGGTCATTCCAGCCACAGTCATTCGACCACCGTCGGAATTCTGTGCAATATGCTTCTGCAGGGTTCCGGCCCTGCCTGAGAGAGCGCAGATGACTCTCGGCAGACGCCTCTCTATCAGGGTCATCATATAGAAGTCCTAATGACTTAAAGAAAGCATCCACCGACGCTAAGGCGGGATTATCGGATTTTAACCCAAAAGCCCAAGTCTGGGGATCCCCCTGAAGCAAAGACATAATTAAACCAACTTGCTGTAATTCAGAGCCGGACGACCGGGGTCGCAGCTTGAAATAAAGCTTACAGCTTTCTCTAAAATTAAAGAAATCCTTCCGGTTACCCGAAAACCGGTCTGGAAGATTAATTTTGGGTTCTACCAGAACCGGCGGATTTCCTCGTACACCCTCCTCCTGGGTTTTCATCCTAAGAGATATATTTTGAACCATCTGCGTTAAACCTTGTAATTGACTGGCAAATGCCTGAGCCTGACCCTCAGGAGTGGGATTCATCTTAATAACAGATCCACACCAGAGACAACAAAGATATACACACCCAAAATGCTATCTGTCCAGAAAACGGGAGAATAAGAAAGGGGAAGGGAGAGAGGGAGAAAAAAAAAATAAATCTTTTTTTTTTTTTTTTTTTTTTGTATGGCCGGTGATAATGTTAGGTTTCGGGTGTGACCCCACCGCCGGGACTGCTGTTTAGGACAGCCACGGCCAAACCCTATACTACCTCTGTTGTACCCCCCAGGCTGGGTGACCGACTCCTGCAGGTGTTACTAGGCTTCGCCTGTAGCCGCCACGTTTGAATGGGTAGGTTAAGCCCACCCAAGCTCCGGTGCAGCCAGGTGTTATGAGAGGACAAGGAGCCGGGGACCCCCCTAGGGTACGGTCAAGAGGAAAGCTGACTGAGGGGCCTAACTGAAATTAACAAACGGCGACTTGCCGGGCCCTGGCTAACGCAACTAAGCGCCCGCGACCTGGTCGCCACAACCCGCGACAACCGTCGCCCAGGGAACCATACAAAATATAAGACACAATACCAAAGTATACAAAGAGCAGGAGGGACTGGAAAACCCCAGACAAACTGGGAGACAAGGGGAGAGAATGAGTGGGAAGCAATGGACCTTCCCAACATAAATGACCTGCCAATGCGGCAGACAGAGAACACAGGTAATGAGTAAGGTAAAGACAATAAAGAAGGTGTGAATGAAACTACCCCAAAGGGGCAACTCACGACACAGGAGGAACCAATGGAAGAGGAGACCACGAAGGAGCCGCTGGGAACAGCAGGGAAACGGACCGGAGAGCAGCAGACAGATAGGTCCAAACAGGAGCTATCACCGGCGAGGACTGCAGGGCTGGCTTCCTAGATAAGAAGGCTAGGAGCCAATGAGAATGGAGGCCTGAGTCCCGCCTGTCATAACGAGTCCTTTCCGACACCTGCGGCCTGTTGAATTTCGCGGCTTTTCCTCTCTGCCTAGCAGCGTCTGCCGTTGCTAAGCAACGGCGCTGCCGCGTTTTAGGCGCTGAGAGACGTGAGGAGGGAGGACGGGCGCCACGCTCCGACGCTGCGTCCTCCGGCGTCCCTGGTTGCTAGGCAACCGGACGTCAGAGCCGGAAGGACAGGCGGCTAAGCGTACATGCCGCTCTGTCCTTCCAGAAGCGCTCCCACGGCGCCTAACACCGACATGGGTCTGTTGCACCTGCCCCCATTAAAATGTTCCTCCCAAAATGGCCCCCACCTTCTCTTGCATCCTTAATAACTCTCTTAGGCAGCATCTGTTTTGGTAGGGATATTTAGTATCTACAGGTCCAGGCAGTGCTGTAGCATCATTTGAGCTAACCTCCATCACATATTCCTGTCTCCAACTAACATAGATTCTGCCAATACCAGAAAGCTTATGATTGCCAGTGACTGCAAAAGCAATCCTATAGTGCGCGAAGGGTGCGATGTGCCATTGTCACAGTGTTTTAAAAACTGGAAACATCACCCTCATTCATACACTTTGAGGGCCAAAATCTGCCCAACTTCACATACTTAAGCCCAACGTGTTTGAAGCCCAATGGGGCCGCAAGCATTTTTGTGCGAATCTCGGATGCCGTGAAGGGTCATAAAGGGTTAATTTGCCTCATGGACTCAATACGCAATACATTTTTTCCCTATACTATATGACCTACACTGCTCTGGTTGGCTGTTCTAGTACTGGCTGCATTCACCTGATTAGTATTGTTTGCATTCTTTAGCTGTACTAGTGGATATACAAGTATACTGTATTTGGAAGTGGATATTTCTTACTGAATCAAGAAATCTGAAATTAAGCAATGACTTACAGTGACCTTACCAGAAACCTTGTTATACATTTTGTGTGCAGTTACATTATTTGTTTTTTTCTGAGCAATCTCAATACATGAATTGCTCTGTGAGAATTATTCTATTTGTTCTTTCTTTCAGTTTAATTGGAATTTTCGGAGACCAGGGAGGTAAAACTGTGATAACATACATCTTTGGGGCTTCTCATTAGAGCTGCTATCCAAGTTGATTATTACTACGATTGTCTGTTAGCACAAGATAAGGACAGTCTATGCTTAACCCTCCAGAGACCGAATGATCTGTATCTGGTTATTACATCATTGATCATGCTAGAAATATGTACTGAATGATACTTAGTTATCAGTATTCATGTACGGATCTGTGTGCACATCTGTGTGTACTGTATAGTCATTTATTTCCCAAAGTTTTCCTCTTTTCTGTTTTCAAACTATCTGATATGGATGTACTGTATATCTCTGATACAAAAAGCACAATAAGATATTTATGATACCAGTTAATACACTAGGGTGATTTCTCAGAGTGGTGAAGTCGCCCACATCCTCCTAGAGTTGCCCGTGACATTCCAGTGTGGCAGGATATATGCGATATATCATTTGCGGTCCTTACACATATGATATATGTGTAAGGACCAACAGCACGGATACGATCCAACAGATTGTTTTTGCAGCTGGTGTGACTCGCAGGCTCCAGTGCCATGTGCATGGGACCATGCATTGCATTGGACGTGATGTCAATCACGAGTGATTTAGACGCTTTTTATGCGACTGATCGCATGAAAAGAGCCCAAATTGCATGTAAATCACTGAGTGAATGGGTACATTTAGAGCTGTGCTATAATATCATTTACTGTAATTGACGTCACAGATTCATAGAGTCATAGACATTTACTGACAGTGGTTACCTGGACCCATATTTGATTGTTGCAATCCTTATCAAACCTGTCCTGCAGATCACTTTCACCAATTATTCGGAGATACTATACAATGTGCTCTAAGAGGGTCTACACTGGTGAGACGACATCAGGCATCAGAATCCCAACACCAGTCACAATGCCAATGTTGGAAGGGGGGGTTAGTCTGTGGGGTGGAGGAAGTATGGGTTAGGCACCAATAAGAGAAGTTTATGGAAGCCCTAAGGAGGTATGGTTAAGGTCATTGCTAGGGTTCATGGCACCCATTGCACATTTTTTTCCTGCACTTTCCAGACCATCACAAGGCTACAATCTAAATGCACTTTGCACCTGCGGACACTACATCCAGGGGTCTGCAGCTGCTCATAAGCAGCCAGCCATTAAATGGTCATAGGGGCATATTAGTAGATGAGGGGGCCCACAATCTCCATCTAGTTGACCCTAGAACTGTGCAGAAGTCTAGAACACAGGTCTCTGAGAAAATGGTTGCTATTTTGTGGTGCACATTTATGACACACCAGGAAAATGGCAGCTGTCTCATGATTTGTGCAGAGCTACTGTACTGCCAAGTAGATTTGAGTATTGAAGAATTTAGATTGAAAATTCAATATTGAAGACATGGGTAGATAGGTGTACAATGTTGGACCCAAGGGCGCATGTACACCAAACACCCAGCACCCATTATATATATGCCACTGTATGGATATTGGAAAACTGGATCCCATGGCTGGCAACCTGCAATTCAATCGGAAAATTACTTCCATCGGATCGGGGACATTGATGGTTGATAACTATAAACTCCCAATATGTATTTATAAGCAGTGGTAGCCAGAGCAGCCACAGAAGTTAGTTGCCCTTCTTTGTACAGTCTCTAATGTATTTATATCCTTCTGGAGATATGGCCTCCAGAACTGAACACAATACTCTAGATGAGGTCGTACCAATGACCTATACAGTGGCATTATTACTTCTTTCTTTCTACTGCTGACTCCTCTCCCTATGCAACCAAGCATATGACATGCCTTCTTCATTGCTTTGTTACATTGCCTACCTGCCTTTAAGTCTCCTGAAATAGTGACCCCTAGATCCTTCTCTTCCTCAGTAGTTCCCATTATAGTGCCATTTATATCCAAAGACTAAATATAGTATAGTATAGGGCCTCTGATCACCACCACTTTAGCAGCTGCAAATGTGCCTAGAGACTGGGTGAAAGGTGAGAACAGGTGGCATTGTGGCAATTTAAAAATTATTATTATTGCCGTCCTTGGTCAAGCCCTAAAAGGCCTGTACCCTAGAGCTAAAGCTGCCTCATGGTAGTACTGACTTTGGGTTCCAGCAAGCTGTGACATCACTGACTGGACTGGTGCAATGGTGCACCGGTAATAATGATGTCTATGAAACCAAGCATACAGGCAGCAATATACACTTGCCAATCTTCACTTAATTTCTTGCAATTACGGCTGACTTGCGAGTGTGGTATAACTCACAGGCAATGTCTAGGTCAACAGTAATGTGGTTGACAGCAGAATGTTGACATGCACAAAGTCAACAATGGCAAAATGTTGACACAAGCAAAATATCAACATTGAAAGGGTTGATGCATTAAAAAGTCAACATTACTTTTTTTTCACTATACAGGGACTGTCAGTGTTGACACCGGAGCATGCGGACCCCCAATTTATGTACTGCATCCCCTTGCATGGCTCCCTTCATCTGCCATGTTTTGGGCCAGGTGCCTCGCTGCGCTGCTGCTCTCAGCCCACTTTACCATTCCATCGGGGGCCGTGTGGAAGGTAATTTGTAAAACAGACAGAAAAAATGGATAACAATTGTAAAAAACTCGTGTCTAACTTTTCCTGTGTCATCCTTTTCCACATCGAGCCTTTGCTTGTTATGACCTTTGTCAACGGCGACCTTGTGCATGTCGCCCTAGGCATTGCCTGTCAGCCATCTAGATAATCTGACTAGCGGACCTCTAATAAGATGAATCACATGTTAGGGGGTTGCTGTGCCTTTAGCCATGGAACAGAGTTGGGTGTTGTAGCTGGCTTCATTGATACCACCACAATATTCCCTTCTAAGCTTTATTTGACAGTCACTTTGTTTTCAAATGATTTAGCAAAGAAAATTTGTGAGATGCCATGTGATCAGACCATTTAAGTAGCTATTATGATTGTGGCACCACTAGGACCAATCCTGCCACACAGAACATGCCAGCATACTGTAACATGCGGACTGAGAATACATATCTTACTCTAGCGTGTGAATGAAGCTTAACACCGTCTATCTGTATTTTTCCACAGCGCAGTAACAGAGATTTTATGGGGGGGGGGCTTTGGCTCAGATCTCATTTGATCATTACAAAATAAAGATTCAATGGCTCAACTCATCACGGAATAAACTGCAGAAAATTCACTGATCATTTGCTAATATTTACAATGCACCATCTTCACTAAGAGCTTGAACAAACAGGCACTTGAGGCCATGATTAAATGTATTTTCCTTACCAAGCCGTGATTGGATTGCATTGCAAATTGAACTTGAGATCACTGTCACTGAGCCTTTATTATATATTCTAAATTAAATTATAGATTGTAAGTAGCCCAAGTATATTTAACCCTTCAAGTGCCAACGTTGCTGTGAGAGATCCTGAAAATATCCGCAAAAAATGTCAGCGTCGCTCACAGCGACTGTTCTTGCAATATAAATAAATACATATACAGTCAAGTCAATTAACTTAAGTTTAGTTAAATATTGCACCCAAAAAAAGAACAGTTGCTGTGAGCGCTGGCATTTTTAACTGATATTTTGAGGCTCTCTCACAGCAATGTTGGCACTCAAAGGGTTAAAATCACTATCAACAATATATAGATAATCGCAAAGGAGAACAAAGTTTATTCCATGACTTGGCTCAATAATAAACAAACCTTTCATACAATAATTGATTATTATTTAAGCCATACATTATTGTGTGTAGGGTGCTATACATTGTTGCTCAATATTGTTGTTACATTCAGAAATGGGTACTTGTGTATTATCACGGCGCCCATCACGTAGTTTGCGTAGTGGTGTATTGAGAATACCAATACACCACTATGCTGGCTTTGTAAATAATGTAACTTGTTCTGGAGCTGTGATAATACACAATGCTTCATATCCCCACTATCCACGTCATACCCCTAGTATCCACGTGGGTGTGGAGTTAATTTTATAAAGTTTCACAGGGCGAGCGCTCGATGGCTCGCTGCGCTCGCCACACTTTATAAAATTAAATCCATGCCCACGTGGATACTGGGGGTATGACGTGGATAGTGGGGATATGACGTTGTTAGTGGGGGAAATGTGTGTTGTGTGTGTGTTGTGCTTTATACTCACCCTCCTCCGGCCCAGCCACTATGTCCATCACAATCCCCGCTGACTCCCCCCCGATGCACGGTCACTCCCCAGCGGCAGCATTCAATCCCCCTCCTCCGGCAGTCACTCCCCGGCGCCAGCATTCGGTCCCCCTCCTTCGGCACTCACAGCGGACAATGTATGCAATTAGCGTAGTGCCGCTGGGGGAGCAGGGAAACCATGTGATGCTCCCACAGCAGCACTACGCTGAATTACGTACATTGTACATTGCATAAATTGCTGGCGCCGGGGAGTGACTGCCGGAGGAGGGGGACTGAACGCTGCCGCCAGGGAGTGACCATGCATCGGTGGATCACAGGGAGTCAGCGGGGATCGTGATGGACGCGGTGGCCAGCCTGGAGGTAAGTATAAAGCAAAACACACACACACAAACAACAACTGTATTATCACGGCTCCGGCTATGCTGACAACGTACCTTAGGCTATGTTGAAAACGTAGCATAGCCGGGTGCCGTGATAATACACAAGTACCCAGAAATGCATAGGCTGTGCTCAGCATATAGGCCCTTATTCTGATTGAGTCGGATGGCTGCGTGTTCGGTCGGATGGCCGATGTATTGTGTTTGTGCATGTGCAGAGGCGTTTCTGCGCATGTGCAAATGCTGCGCACGTCCGAATACGGCTTGAATTCCGTACAGAAAATGATTAGTCTGAACAATCCGAGCAGGGGGTGGAGAGGGGTGTGAAGGGCTGTTTTATCTCATTACCATATGCGCACACCCAGCATTTCATGGGCGTTCCCATGAAAACGCTGGGCGTACGTATGGTAAGCCGGGCGTGACGCATGTGTGGGGCTGCGGGCACCTGATATAGTTGGATGCCAGCTGCCCGCCCGCTTCCGCACGGATAAATGTCCGAGTGGTCTGGAGCACTTCGAGCTGTCTGACCGCTCGGTTCATCATTTGATGGTCGGCGACCATTGGAGGATGGGGGAGGTTCCCACAGATAGGGGAGTTGTTCACATGAAACATTCACTAAAGCTGTCACAATTTAGCAAGGGTTGTTTTTCTTTCTGTCTGGGCAGTGGCTAACTACTAGCGGACAACAGCAACTTATCAAACTATTGAACCATTAGGCCTTTAGTAAGGAGTGCCGGCCTGTTTTTGATATATAAACATACATAATATAATAGGAGGATTAAATGCGGTTAGATATTTCCTACAAAAAAATATAACTCTAGATAAAGATTTCTGTGAGTTCCTTTTAGAATGTATAAATGTGGTGTTAAAAAACAATTATTTCACTTTTCAAGGGGAATACTTTATGCAACAACGAGGTGTTGCAATGGGTACCCCGTATGCACCGAGCCTAGCAAATTTGTACCTCGGGAAATGGGAGGAAAAAAGTGTGGAGATCAATTCTATATATAAAAATAACATCAAATGCTTCAAGAGGTATATAGATGATATCCTCATTGTTTGGCACGGCGGTATCAGTCTGTTTGAGAAATTTATGACTGATTTGAATATAAATTAATATAACTTGAAATTTACTAGTAACATCAATAAAGATAAAATCAAGGTCTTGGACTTAGTCCTAGACACAAGTAATTGGACAGAGGGCCATAAAATCGAGACGTACACTCATATTAAAGCAGTCGACAGCAACAGCTATGTCGACTATAGTAGTTGTCATCTTGACAAATGGCTCAATAATATACTGTATTCACAATTTGTACGGATTAGACGAAATTGTCAAAATCAATCTAAATTTGAAGAACAGGCTGACACCTATGGCCAAAGGTTTTTAGATAATCATTATCCGTCTGACATCATTGATAAATGCAAAGATAGGGCTCGTATTGCTGATCGCAATGATTTGCATAAGTACAAAACAAAAAAGCAAAGCAATGTCGGCATCCCTTTCATTACGAAATACAGTACTGACAACTACAAAATCCGTAGTATTATGCATAAGCACTGGGATGTCTTATTGTTAGACCCTATACTAAGCAAAATCCTACCTCCAAAACCACAAATAATATTTAGAAAGGTTAACACCCTAAAGTCTAGACTTGCACCCAGTAATCTTGCAGTTGAAAAACCTGCTACTATGTTTAAAAGCATTGATGGTTTTTTTCCCTGTAATCGATGCAAAATTTGTCGCCATGCTAGTAGAGATAGACATAAAACCTGGGACTCTCTCTGCAAGCACTTCTGGGAAATTAAAAGCAGAATAACATGCATGTCTACTCACGTTATATATATGCTTGAATGCAGGTGTAAAAAAAGATATATTGGGAAAACGAAAAGCTTAACCTTAAAGCTTAGAATTCTAGAGCACACTAGAAATATTAAAAATAGAAATATGATGCACAGTGTCTCTAGACATTTTTCATCCTGTTGTAATGCTGATATTAACTGTCTGACTTTTAAAGCTTTGGAACAAGTAACCCTCAATGAGAGAGGAGGTGATATCCTCAATAAATTAGGACAGAGAGAAACCTTCTGGATCTATACTTTACAGACTTTAGCTCCGGGCGGCCTGAACGTGAACTATGACATCACTCCCTTTTTGCGGTAATCGCACTGATTGATGGTCACCACACTGGACATTGTGGCGATGTTGAGCTGTGCTCCCCCAGTTTTGGCCTGTAGTGTGTGGACCATTGGTAGTGTGACCGCAATATAAGATGTAATTTTTCTTGCTTTCAGAGCACCTTGATGCATATTGTATGCATTATTAAATGCATTATTACCTATAAAAACATGTATACTCTACCTGATAAATGTTTTATATCTGTTTTGGAATAGATGTATATATGAACTTTTGGTATATAGTGAAAAACATTGAGATACCAATCTATTTCAGTATGGTTTACTAATAACCTTCTTTTATTTCCTCCTTCTTGTGTATCCTCATCTAGCTCCATGATTGCTGCAATTAATTAGAGATCTAATTAGTATAGCTAATTATATAAAAGATCTTTGGTATATATTTCTCTTTGCTTATTAACCTTTTTGTGATAAGAAATTTATATGAACATATAGTTTTTAGAAAATATATTGTCTAGTATATACTGTATGTGCTTTTCAAAAATTAAATATATGCATCTGTCTTTTAAATGTTAAAATATTTGTATGCAAATAGCGAGTACATATGTTTAATGTGTGGTTTTAGTTTTTATGTTTTTTTTTGTATAAAATTGCTGTATTTGTTATAAACTGTATTTGTTTGTAGATATATATGTAAAATGTTTTATACTGATAATCAGTGATAAATCAATAGCCAGCCCTTTTAGAAATGCTAAAGGACACAAAAACCTGAAGTAAATCACTAATTAGCAGATTAAGTATTTATGTGAGGGCAATGCAATGATGGTTACACCCCCCTGACGAAGTCCAGACGAGACGAAACCGGTCGGGCGTGTTTCTGCTGTGACATACTTGGAGCTAGGAGTCTGTTTGATGGGACTTCGGAGGCTTTGCGGCTTCAGCGCTGTTTGAGAAGAGACATCCACCTGCTGCTCCTTGTGTATACATGCTGGCAAGCTGTTTATCTTTTACCTAATATGTACATGAGCTGCTATTTCTTTATAAATTTTACCTGCATATACTGCTC
Source organism: Crinia signifera (assembly GCF_055691185.1). Lineage (NCBI taxonomy): Eukaryota > Metazoa > Chordata > Amphibia > Anura > Myobatrachidae > Crinia > Crinia signifera. The sequence continues at coordinate 294,808,312 of NC_139218.1, read as the reverse complement.
ACTGTGCGCTATCTCTTATTCTTTTGCATACATAATATAATATATAGCATATATAATATATAGCACTGCTCATGCACCTGCGATCCATGGGACTTCATGGATGCGGGAACTACTGGCGCGAATATTCATAATCATAACATGACCCTGACCCATTTGTGGGTAAGTTAAAGACATTTATATGTATATAATTTGCGGGTGATAGGCGACACTATTTTCTGGAATAAACTATTATTTGATTTAGTTATTCAAGATCTACTTTGGATGCCCATTTCCATCACCATCCAATACCACTCTATCCTCTGTCCTACCTCCATTCTCCAATCAGTCATATGCTAGGCAGTAAGTGAACAGTCAGTTATTGAAGTTGATCTGAAGCAGGAACATAGGCAAGTGTAAAGATCTCAGTAACTTTAAGAAGGGCCAAATTTTGATGGCTAAATGAATGCAGTGGTTAGTATCACCCAAATCTAGTCCAATGAAGAACAACCAGTGAATTGTCACAGGACCACTGACATACAAGGCTCATTGATGCTCCTGGGGCCTTGATGGCAAAATGTGAATAAGGAACAGTGCTGTGTGGTGTAATGTGAATAAGGAGCAATACGGTGTGGTGTAATGTGAATATGGAACAAAAAAAGCAGTGTAATGTGAATATGGAGCTGCACAGTGTGGTGTTATGTGAATAAGGAGCTGTATGGTGTGGTGTAATGGAAATAAGGAGCAGTACAGGGTGGTGGAATGTTAAAAAGAAGCTATATGGTGGGGTGAATGTGAAAAAGGAGCACTGTGGTGCATATGTGAATAAGGAGCACTATGAGGTGGTGTATTGTAAATAAGGAGCTACTGTATATGGTGCATTGTAATGTGAATAAGGAACAATATGGGGTGGTGTAATGTGAATAAGGAGTAATACGGTGCAATGTAATGTGAATGAGGAGCTATATGGGGTGGAATGATGTTAAAAGAACACTACTGTGTAACATAATGGAAATGGAAATGCTAGGACAGAGGCGAAACTATTGGCAGGTGTAGGGGGCAGCAGCCATTTTTTGCCTCAGCCATCATTTTGGATATCCTCCAACGCAAATCTATAAATGTAGACAAATGTTTTGTCAAATAATCTTTAATTAACTAGCTAAAAGGCATTTACAGTACAATTCACAAAATGTTTATTCTATTATGGCTTACTTCCCTTATATGTTTTGAAACTACGCTTCCTTTTCTGACACAATAGATAAGCAATAAGTGCACAGCCAGAAAATTACTAGTTATTTCAACATAACGGCATCTAACAGAAAGAACAAATACAATAAATTTAAATGCTACAATACCGCAATAATCTATTAAATTGTATGTTAGTTTCCTCAGTGAAACTATGTTATATTTTATTGTTTCATAACTTTAACTAGGTTTTAAGATTTAAGATATAGTATTAAATTCAGAGTAATCCACATGAATTCTCTTATAAATGGCAAAAACTTTAGTGATCCAATGTGGCTGTTGCTACAGTTTAGTGTGCAAGCAATAACAATAAACTTGGCAGCCAAATATGAATGAGTTCCACCATTAGAAAATATGAATCATAAGAATTCTGGCTGAAAATACGGCCAATAGCGAAGTCATTTGTAATTATCCATATTGTGGCTTGGCCATTACATCTGAGCTTAGAAAATTTCCCTCAATTTTTAATGATCCACTTCCAACCACATTGCATTCTGCAGCATGGTCCCCTCTCCCCCACTCCCCCGCTGTCGCTCCTCGATATCCGTGGCAATTGGGGTCACTTTTGTGGTTGATCCCAACTGATTTTGCGGTCAGGCTGATTTGCCTGAAGCATCTGACTAAACCATACGATGCTTCAGGGTTGTCTGTATCTGGCTGTTGAGAAACTCGGCAGCCAAATACAAATTAATTCACCAATAGATAATAAGAATAATGAGAACTCGTCAGATTTCTCAGGCCAAAAATACATCTGAATGTGGCCGACCCTGTTCGTACAGCAGATCGGCCAGGTTAGTAAATTTCCCCTATACAGCAGCTCTTGCTGTGGTTCACTGCAGTACCCAAGCAGCAGAAATAGCTTTATATTTCAATACATTTCATTCTCATCTCATCTGGAATTTCATTTGATCATAGCAAACTGTGCTGCTTCTCATTGCAATAATGCTAAGGCTAATAAAAAAGTACAATGTTTAGTTACAGAAATGCTATGAAGAAAATGACTATAGGTTACACAGACGTACGTGTTGCAATTTGAAATAAAAATTAAAACGTACACAATATAACACGCAGCTCTACTGACCAGAAGGAATGGAGGGAAAATTAGTAATGACTTACATTTAGAAACTGATCCCCCAGTCTGGTCCAGAACAAATGATACCCATATCTTTTTATCACCTATTCGCCCACCCCATGGATGATGTTACCCAACCAAGTCTCTGACTAGTTGACCAGTTAATTAACTCTGGGTTTCTTCCAGACCTGTAGCTTTTAACTTAGGTGCAACTAATAGTACATAACTTTCACAATGTAATAACAACATGCAATATGGTATTTTGCAATAATAGCTATTATTTAAGCTATTGCAATGTGTGATATGTCTTCCTAGAATTTAAGTATCTAACCTAAGCCATTGTGATCTACAAATCTCGCCTAACCTGCTAATACTGTAGGCTTTAGATATATTTGCATGATTTTGGGAGGTCCTTTCAGTTATAGCAATATTAATTTTACAGTAAAAGCAGTTGAGATATGTTTAATCTGATTTTTGTGCAGTCAGACCTGACTAGTTGCTGAAGGCATGCCCTGCTGTGATTGATGCCAGCATCCCAGCTCCTAGTAACTAATATAAGACAGTGGCTCTAGGTTTACTAATCTATTCTTCCTGGGGGACCTACAGTAGTCTGCTAATTGCTTTCCATCTACTGGACATATATATTTAGTTGACACTACACAGGAATACTTCAGGGTTTCATGCCCTACCATCCACTAGAGCGTGGAGGTAGAATAGATTAGTGTGCAGATCATAGTGAGGCAACATGCATGAAGCATGGTGAGTGGACGCGGTACACTTGGACGGTGTCCATTTCGACATTCGGGACAAAAAGAAGCAGTGGGCTGCCCAGCTGCCTTCAGAGCGAGAGCGGATCTGCAGCAGCTCAGCATTAAAACAGTGTAACAGCCAGGAGTAAGCTGGGGCTGCCCGGCTGTCTTGAGAGCCTGTCTGCAGCTGTTTGAAATCTCGTGCCTGGATGCCAGCCATTAGGAGCTCACAGCCCGGCAGCCAATCAGCCTTTGGAATCGAACATGTAACTCCTCGCATTGAGAAAGAACCCACTAAAAATGAGCATTTAGGTAAGTGGCACTTATGTGTGTGCATATTTATAATGGGCCTCACAGTGTGGCATATCTTTAATGGGCCTCACAGTGTGTGGCATATGTATAATGCGCTTCACAGTGTGTGACATATGTATAATGGGCATCACGGTGTGTGGCATATGTATAATGGGTATCACGATATGTGGCATATGTATAATGGGTATCACGATATGTGGCATATGTATAATAAGAATCACAGTGTGTGGCATATGTATAATGGCTGTGTGTGGTACAAATCAAGGGGGTAACGTCGACGCATCTAAATATATTTTGGAGTAAAAGGTAAAAAAGTTCCCCGACCCCTGGCATATAGGAAGATTAATTATTGGTGTCTGTAACTTACTAAATATTCTGTAACAAGATTGAAAATGATTAAAAATGTAACTAATAAAGAAAGGTGAACACATCATTGTAAATATTACTTAGAGGCATTTACTGTGCATGGTTTTAAAAAAAGATTTGCAGAGAGGAGCTGTGAAAATGAAATTTTGCAGCTTGTCCTTAGGGCATTCTCCACAAGGGATTCAAAGGGTTTTATATTATGTTACAGAAGCCAACTGGGAAACATTGGTGTCTACAGACAAAAATGTGAAGACCTAGTGAAGGCTGATTCTCTTTCTTCATTTTTCCGTCTTGCTATTCTTTTGAAATCTTCGGACTTGTCTTGGATTATTGAATATTTTTAACTGTAACTTCAGCTTTCAAAGGCTTATGCTGGATCCCCTGCAGAGAATTGTGGCATGGGTGTAAAAACCGCAACACTTTTTAAACACAGACTAAAATATATAAAGTTTAGAGTATTCAACAAAAATAATGGTTTTGTTTTTATAATGATCATACTGTAATACTTAAAATAATGCCCAACTGTGTTTTCTTTATGAAATATCAGGCATGGCTCAGGTTCCATTACAGGTGCCTTACTGCCTCAGGGAACGGTTGTCACAGGGTGGAGTCCAGAAGCCCACTACTGCATACAGCACATTCACTGTTACTGTCACACACCTTCACTTTAGCCGCTGGTTGCTTGTGACACCCCCAATGTGTTTATCTGTTATTTTGGCTGCCGTTGTCTTTCCGTAACTTCCCACTGTTCTGAGCAATGGGTTACCATCTTGGATTGAATCACTTGATCACTGTCAACCGACTGCTTGAGTTGTGCTCATACCATACTTGCCTACTTTTGAAAACTAGTTTCAGGGAGATTTGTAGTTTGTAGTAGAATTTTGCACAGCGCTCCACTGAGGGGGCGTGTCATGCTCCACCCAAAGGGTGTGTCTAGTTCCATATGAGGAGAGATTGTGAAAAGAGATTGTGAACGTGGCCCCTAGAAGCGTCGGTGTGTACTGCTACATCTGAGAGGAATCTTTTAAAATGGCTTATATCCAAATGTAGATGAGCCCCAAAGCAGTTAGTAAGAGCTACTATACTTGGTAAAGTGCTGGGAAATGGTGGTAATGATTCAATGTAAATTGATCCACTGTATCTGTAAATTGATCTGTAACAGTGTAATGTGGGCTAGGTGAAATGAGGGAGATTGCTAGACTAATGAGGGAGAGAGGGAGATTGCTGCTATTTCAGGGAGTCTCCTGCAGAATGCAGGAGGGTAGGCAACTATGGCTGATATCGTAGCACCTAGTTCCAGTGTTTTCTTGCAGTCTGCGTCAGTCTTATTCCAGCAATCCTTTCAATTTCAATTTCCTGTAGATTGTTTCAATTGAGCTCATTTGCACGGCCTGCAAATGGATGTTTTACAATATCATCCATTCGCAGGCCGGGGGGAAACTCCCACATCTTTCTATGATTGCCGACTATCGAAAGATGTGGTGCGTGCACACATATCAAAAGTGACTCTCAGATCACACAGATATGCGTGCACTTTCTGGAAGAAGTGGGTGGGCAGCTGACATCTGTTGATGTCAGCTTCCTGCCCACGGCTCCAGGTGATTTCCAGAGTTTTATGGGCATTCCCATGGGCGAGTCCCACGTTCCGCCGCCCTCCGCCCGCAATTTTGGGTGCGTACACCCGACGACCAGTCTGTTCGCCACGGCTGCACGCACCCGGCGCATGCACATGTGCACTTCACAAACATCGAGCCCACATGCGAATTCACATACGAGTGAAAAGACCAGAATAACCCCCTATATCTGTTGTATATTCTGCTACTACTATTAGCTTGTATGAGGAATAGCATTATCAGGCCACCCAGCTTCACTCTAGCATATACAGCGAGCCCAAAGTGCACCAATCTATACTTGCCCACCAGCTGCTGGGGGGGGGGAGGGGTAGGATTTCTGAGGCAGTCCCCTGCAGCCCAAGAATAGTTGGCAGCTCTTATGCATCCTTCCTGTCACTAGGATGCATGTCACTCACCAGCAATTGCAGGAACTGCGGGAAGGGGGTGGGGCTAAATAACTGGATTGCACCAGGGACCTGTGAATTGTGTACTGTGACCATTCAGCTCCACCCCTGAAGTGCCTTGTATTGTGTCTTGTCTGGGTAAAGTAGGTAAGTCTGCCCCAACCCCACTAAACAACCTCCTAGTACCATGACAGCTGTGTTGTTCTATTTTTTTTTCTTATTCAGAAACAAGCAGTTACCATTCTGAAGTCCTCATATTACCCTGTTACATTACATTTACATGTATACTTTATTATTACCACACAGTAGGCCTAATTCAGCATGGATCACTACTTTGAGAAAAAGCAGTTGCAGCAATCAAATAGCTGCTGCCCAGGCAGAAAGAAAGGATGCACATTGCAGAAAGTGCAATTGTATCGCTAAGAGTTATGCATTTTGCACCAAAAAAAAAAAAAAATCATAGGAGAGTACCTTCCATCTGCGCCTGTACAAGGCATAAACAAATCTGCCAAGCTAACAGGATGGAAGTAGTCCTTGCTGATGTCATAAACCCGCCCGAAAAACACTGTGACACTCCTTCATTTTCAAACACACCCACAAAACATCATGTTTCCTGCCCTAAATGCGGGTTTCCTGCCATTCAAAATGAGAGTGCATTGAAGAATGCGTGCGCAGAATAGAATTAGAAAATTGTGGGTGGGTATGCGCAATGAGAATGTTGTGCACACGCAGTCATTCGATAGTCAACTGAATTGCGTTTTCTCAACTCAGCGAATTAGGTATAATGTGCATAATATCCTTTTGCTCTTCACAGTTTTCCACTACATGGAGAAATGTAAGAAAATCTACAGCAAAAGTGTTGTCTTACCACATACAGAACTCATGGCAGGATCAATTGTTTTCAGTACTTTGTAAAGCTACACTACACTCTCACCAATTTTACATCAGATTTTTCCCCAACATTTACTGTAGATTTAAGACTTGAAAAAGTAATCTAGAGGAATCTAGTATAAGGAGTCACGGTATATGTTTAGTTTCACGGTGGCAGCACGAGACTCTCTAGCTTGAATATTTGCAGCTTGCCAGACTGCCTTAAGCTGCGCTTGTAGCGTAGCGACTGTTTGAATTTTGGCAGCTTGTCAGCTATCTAGCCGCCTTACAGTATCAGACTACTTGTTTAGTTTCAGGGCGGCATCGCGTGCCGCCTTACACTGACTTCTCCGTGGCAGACCAGCGCGGCTACCCCTAACCCTCCTGTTAAGAGAGCGCCTCTCACACAGCGCTTGTGGCCACATGATATCCTCTCTCCTGTGGAGCGGGGATCATGAGAGCTCCGGCGGAGAGGTGCTCCATCTTTGTGTTACGCAGGAGCGTCTCAGACACTACAATAGCAATGCAATCATACGCTCCATGTGTGTGATAGGTTTGAGCGCCTTAGACACTCAAGCAGCATTGCAATGATACCCTCCTGCCTCTGACCTCTGAGTAGCTCTTGCTCAGATGTATGATATGGCAGGTTTGAATGTGTTCCTGAAATACCCCCACCATCCCGAAGTGTGTGGCGGCGGTACGCCTCCTACCGACCTTTTCATACCCCCACCATCCACGGAGTTGATTTTTTATAGTGTGGCGAGCGGACATGGATAACTTGTATTTCACGTCCCCTCGCCACGCTTCGGGCTCGGTGGCTCTCTACGCTCGCCACACTATATAAAATCAACTCCACACTGACGTGGATGGTCGGGCTATGAAAAGGTCGCTAGGACGCGTACCACTGCGCTCGCCATGCTTCGGGGTGGCGTGGATGGTGGGGGTATGAAATGGAGGCATTTGCAAGTATGTAACATGGAGCACTGGCAAATGCCTCCATCATTTTGCATCAGACGCAGGAGAGTCTCATTGCTTGAGCGTCTGAGACGCTCCTACGTAACACAAACATGGAGCGCCTATCCGCCGGCGCCCTCATGATCCCCTCTCCACAGGAGAGAGGATAACATGCGGGCACAAGCGCTGTGTGAGAGGCGCTCACTTCACAGGATGGTTAGGGGTAGCAGCGCTGGCCTGCCACGGAGAAGTCAGCGTAAGGCAGCACGCGATGCTGCCCTGAAACTAAACAAGTAGTCTGATACTGTAAGGCGGCTAGATAGCTGGCAAACTGCCAAAATTCAAAGAGTCGCTACGCAACAAGTGCAACTTAAGGCAGTCTGGCAAGCTGCTAATATTCAAGCTAGAACATCTCGTGCTGCCGCCGTAAAACTAAACAAGTACCGGAGTCACTACTTGTTGCACATACTGTATGATCCCCTTCCAGGCTAAGCCAGGAAAACCTTAGACAAAATAATACACAAAAAAAATAATACAACATATTGTGGCATATTGGATATAAAAAAATATATATACTTTTTAGCTTTTCTATACAAAACTTGGTCTCTGCCTTGTCTGCAGGTTGCCCATGTCTCAATGTTATAAGTAACTACAGTGATTTTTTTTCTTTCTTTCTCCTTATTTGGTTAATTTTCCATTGTATTGCTAAAAATACATAAATGAGCCTTAAAAAGTAATTTAACATACTTCATTACAACATTATTTGATCATAAAGTATGCTTTCATTTGCATGCAAAGAGAAAAGTGTCCTTAGGGAAGAAGGACAAATCTTTCAGGAGGAAATGAGCTGATTGGCATTAATGCTGTGTGCCTGCCTTAATTTGCAAGCGAGATGCAATTACTGTCAGAGTCTTTGCAAAATGTATGGATCCTGGAAGAATTTAGCAATATTTTTAGTCATGACCTAGTGTTTTGTACTTATAAATTCAATTGTAAGAAGTTAGTGGGCCCATGTACAAGGAGAGTGCTCCTACACCACCCACGATATGCGGTTTATGGGTCCGATTCTGATTTATCTTATGTTCTGCAGGTCCGACCTCATGCTCCATTCTGATGTGCATGTGACAGCGCATCCGATTGATGTCATACACATGCAGTTTGGGCAATTTTCACTCTATTTCTCAGCCCCAATCCGCTGGAACATGGTGAAATCAGGCCCTATTCACATAGTGTATGTAATGAATGCCAAACTAAGTATTGAATGCCTTTAGGTTGCCATCTAGGTGCTGAATCAACAAATAAAACTCAGCAAGTTACAGAACACAATGAAATGTGAAAACTAGGACTCAAAAATGTTACAGTATTATTATGGGACTTAATAGTGTCAAATTAGCATATGTCTAGAATGTGGACCAGATTACTTATATGGGTGTTATGCATCATGGATGCCGGTGGTACTGAAACCAGAAGTCTGAAACTGGAAGAAGAGAGTCTGTTACCTAGAAACTGCATGCACTTCCTGGATTGTGTAACAACAACAGTGCCAAGAAGCTGAGACAGGTTTTTCTGATTTTGTTAAGGTGCCCACACGTGGTGTGATGTGCTCCAAGGGTTTTGAACTTGATCACATCACTTCTAGGCTCTCATTCTGGTTGACTCGCAAAGCAGCAGTAGATCGATGTTTTGCCAGCCATGTAACACCGCCCTCAATACTATGCAGAATTGAAGTATTCCATCTCAACATTTAGGCACATGGTAATAGATCACGTACCTGATGACTACCGCAGGGGTGACAGACATAAGAAACTTAACTAAGGTTAAGCATTCTGCGCAAGCATTTTCTTTCACGTTGTCTGCTATATTCCTGAAAATATAATAACTGAACATCCTTGCAATAAATGTGAAAGACCCTAGTCCACTAGTGCCTTGAATTACAATAATGATTCTCTATGGTTTATTAGCCTTATTAATTGCAATACAAAGGTCACAAGTTTTATGGGTTTTTTAAATGCTCAAAATACAATTCACACTATTTGTTAGCTTGAGGAGTTCAGTATATGACTAGTGCCTTTTCCTCAAAATGATATAGTGTATGCAGTCTATAACATTGTGTTGTAATTATACACATATTTATGTCTAAAAGCCCTATTGCAATTGCAGTACAAGTAAATTATTCCAGTCACAATTCATAGATATTCATTGTAATTGTGACTGATTGTAACTTGACTTAATCTGTCTCAGCATTGAAAGCACAATTAATTAAAGGGCAAATTTGTGAGATTACGATGAATAAAAGTATTGAAAGTCTATGTTGTTTTGTGAAATAAGATAGATAAAACATAAATATCTTTAGGAGGGATAAGTGAACCTTGCGCTCTTGAAATCTCACCCGGAAGTACAGATTCTGGCTATCCGTCCAGACAAACCTATGGCAACTAGTTCCATCCTAGTAATATTTTTTGTGCTAGGAATTTAGCTTTGCCAATCATTGTAGCTTAGTATAAGGATATAATAATTTTGAGGTTTTGCTAATATGGCCTATTGTTATTAATATTTTGTATTTATAAAAAGTTCAATAACAATGGGGAAATATATAAACCTGCTTAGACAAACATAATCACATACAAATGTAATGGGTGTGTTACTTTAGGCAGGGCCGTGGAGAGGTATGCTGGGCCCGGTAAAAAATTTGGGACATGGCCTAATCACAGGAGGCGTGGCCACTTCCTGTGATTAGGCCACACACCCAAAATGTTTAGTGGGGGGTGAAAATGAGTGATGGCCAGGTGACCTGGAAAACGTGAACTGTGTGGGATCCTGAGGAACGAGTTTGAGAACTCCTGGTTTAAAGGTTGACAATGACAAGTAACATTTTTGAATATTTGCCTCCATGTACTGAATTTGGTGGCTCCGGAAGTTGTCTATCGAAGTGGCCAGTTTCCACATTGGGGGGGTTGGGGCTGGGAAGAGCCCTGTGTGGGTGTTTGATGCTAGGGTTGGTTCTATTGTAAGTCCTTTGCACGGCCCTGCAAAACAAGTGTGGCGCCTTATATATATATATATATATATATATATATATATATATATATATATATAAGATGTAATAATAAAGAACAGTAGGATTCTTTATTGTAATGTAATGTCCTGAGTGGCATAGGCTGACCTACATTTTTGAGGCCCTGAAGCTACTGTATGAAGAATGGGGCCCCTTTGCAACCAGCAATAATAGGGCAATGTGCAACAAGGTCCAAAGGGCAAGGACAAAACATGCCTCTCAGCACCAGGAAAATAAAACTATTAGATGCCTCCTTGTGCTGGAGTACTTCTTAACTTTCATTGCCCACAGCCTCCATCCTAAGACCAGCCAGCTCCGACATTCTTGGGAATGTCACAAAGAGAAGTTCTGCAGGCTGTTGAATCATAGCCTAAAACAGATACACGTTTCTCGCTATTTACAGAGTGCAAATTATAGAGCTAGAATACAGCTCCCAGCAGCTCCTGCGGTACTAAGCAATACACTGTCAAGCTTTAATTGCAGCTATGCTGTTCTAAAATAATTTTATAATGGTGTTATGGTGTTTATAATGGTGTTATACGGTACATAAAAACAGGAGGTGAAAGTCTGATTTTTGGTGTTAAAAATGCACCAGCGAGACATGTGATGATTCTATCACTTATTTTAATAATATACACTTAAAAAAACTCCATCAAGTTTATAAAAAAAAAAAAACACATTTACAGTGCTCTTATTAGTTATTTATTTATTAACAGTTTTTTATATAGGGCAGACATATTCCGCAGCACTTTACAGATAATATTTAACATTCACATCAGTCCCTGCCCCAGTGGAGCTTAAGCCGGCCATACATCTACAGATCGATTGTCAGATTGGTCTGGTTGGAACAAAAACCTGGTAGTATCTGAATGGCAGTTTTCCAGCATTTCAAAGCAAATGGTTAACTGTCATTTGCTCTCATCCATTACCATGATTTTGTTCCAACCAGACCAATCTGACAATCGATCTGTAGATGTATGGCCACCTTTACAATAATTTTGGTTGGAAGCCAATTAATCTAACTGTATATTTTTGGATTGTGAGAGGAAACCGTAGTACCCAGTACACGCAAGCACGGGGAGAATATAGAAAACTGTGCACAGTTAGAGTCAAGGTGGGGATCGAACCCATGACCTCAGCGCTGTGAGGCAGTAATGCTAACCATTACATTGTCCATGCTGTATTAGTTTCATAATACATCTTACCCTGTGTCCCGGCAATACTCAAACTGTCAGATACAGTAACATATTCTTGGTGAGAGTTATTTCGAAGGTTCCAGTGCCGACTCCAGGAGCCCAATGTTGATTATGCTGCTTTTCTGACTTTCAACTCTTTTTTTGACTTTACACCCACCAAAATACTGAAAAGATTATACAGATCTGTGCAGGCTTCTTGGAACACGCTGTTCACAAGCAGAACTTTACAATTTGGGCATAAACACGACTGACACTACTGAAACCTACAAAACATAATTGCCTAGACATCGGAAAACACGATTCTGTCAAATATGATTCTTTGTAAATTTGAGTGTTCAAACTTGAAAAACTCTCATGTATCCCAGTGATGCCACTTATGTTTACCCTCAGACTATACTGAATACTTCATAAATTTACCCCATGACTGTTGAACAATGATATCGAACCCCTTATATAATTTCTTCTATGTCAGGATGACTTTAGCCTTCCTCTAGTCTGGTATAAATATTCATAATTATTAATACAAGTTTGAATATCCCACGTGCATCATTAAACTGTCAAAAACCAGCTTGTAACACACTGATTCAAGATCAAAAAAGAAAATAATATCAGGGGATCTACTACATGACATGGAATAATATCATTTAGAGCAGGAAGCAGAGAGTGGCTCAGTATTACAGTTGGTATATGTTAATAAGGGCATATTTCAGTATCATTGAGGCTGTGCTAATAATGTTTCATTTTTCAAAACGCGCATGTGTAGTAGACTTCACGTCCCTTGATGCTCCCCCAAAAAATTGAGGGAAGAAAAAATATAATGTACTGTAGACCAGAGGTTCCCAAACACGGTCCTCAAGGCACCCCAACGTTCCATGTTTTAGGCATATCCATGGCTCAGCACAGATGGTTATATCAGACTGACTGAGTTACTAATTAAGTCACCTGTGGCCAAGCATGGATATACTTAATACCTGGACCGTTGGGGTGCCTTGAGGACCGCGTTTGGGAACCTATGCTGTAGACTATTTTCTTAGCAGAGTATAAGCAAAACAACAACAGTGATATTATTTCCAAAATGAGTCAATCTAAATAAATGCATTTATATTATTACATCATACCTCCCAGGAGGAGGGACGCTTCGCCGAAATTTGGGGTCGTGGCCTCACAGCAAGGGGGTGTGGCCTATTGCCATTAGGTCACGTCCTCATTTTTGCTGCTGTGGGGGCATGGCTAGCCGCTCTTGGAGCTGCAGGCTATGTCCCCAGACCGCTGTATGCATGCGCACAGCGTCTATTCACAGGGTACGGGGGAGTACTCACAACTGCCCCCCCCTTCCGCAAGACACTGTCGGTTGTGGGAGGGGCGTGGGAAAATCCAAAGAAAATGGGACATTCCCGCTATAAGCGAGAGAGTTGGGAGGTATGTTACATGCAGTCTCACATAATAAAATGGCTGGTCCACTTTATAGCATATAACCAACATGCACTCTAAATCTAACTGGTTAACTGTATATGTTGTCTTAGTAAAACATGATAAGAAAATGATAGACTATTTTACAGCATTAATTATCAATTGGTTATGTTACATATTTATTACACTTCATACAAAATGTTGCCATGACAACTAATTTTTTTGCAGAACGGTTCATAGTTCTACCACAGAAGGAGATGACATCTGGTCATTCATTCTAAGAAGTTTTTTCTGCCCATATTTTGTGAACTCTGCAACCCTTTCCTGTCAGAAAGCTTCTCAGTCACATTATCTTACATATTACTCCAAGTGACAGCAGATTACATACAGACGGGTGTGGCATTACCTAGTTAACACTAATAGAACACCACGTAACCTGCACAGGTTCTTCTTTTTCAGTTAAGCTCGCTAAATAAAAAACACTATTTAAAGTAATGCAAAAGTAAACTATAAACATGTGTAATTCATTGAAAAATCACTAATAGCTTTTGGTGATTCTGTCCTATAAATCATCAGATGCAACAACCAGTCATTTGGAGGACGAACAGCCAAGATGCATGATACTGTATGTGAATCAGGTTCTAAACCCACACATTCCCACCATTCCAGCATATTTGCAGTGATTGAAATGAAAACAAAACATTTCTCCAACCTAGGCTGTTAAAACGAACATTGGGATGACAAAGAGCGTGAGTTCCCAAGAATTTCTGATAAGCAGCACTAGGCTTTACTAGTCACGTCTGGTGGTGCTACAGCACAGCACAGAGACGCAAAGCATGGGGTCAGCCTGGAATAGTGCTAAACATTACTAGGCAGGTCAACACAGGGCTGTATTGCTTTGGGAGTTTATGTCCACAGAAATAAAAGTGGGCACCCATCCATGGAAGCACCAGATCTGTAATGACAGTACAGGGGCTATTTCCAACACCCATGTGCAAAGCCTCACCTGTCATGCTCCATTATACTCCAGAGTTTTGATTAGAAAAATGATTAGAATAGACAAAGAAGTATTATCTTTGTATTATTCTAATCAAAACACACCAAATTTGCAGTGTTTTATGGGGAATACAGGGACTGTCATAGAGGGACCAGATATGAGGCAGCTATTAGTTTAGCCGGTACTTCTTTACTTTCACGGCGCCACTCTAGATAGGACAGATAGGATACTAGATAGGATACGATTTGTATGCGATTTGACATAAGATATCGCATAAGATATAGGATAGGACAGATAGGATACTAGATAGGATACGATTTGTATGCGATTTGACATAAGATATCGCATAAGATATAGGATAAGATTTACTATCCATTTCATTACCCCACTATCCACTAGGGCGTGGAGTGAGAATAGAATAGTGTGGCGAGCGCAGCGAGCCACCGAGCCCGAAGCGTGGCGAGCGCAGCGAGCCCCGCGAGGGGACACGGATGTTGTTTGAAAGCAAGTCCCCAATATCGCATGCCATTTGCATGCAATTCCATAAAATACATTCCGTGTCCCCTCGCGGGGCTCGCTGCGCTCGCCACGCTTCGGGCTCGGTGGCTCGCTGCGCTCGCCACACTATTCTATTCTCACTCCACGCCCTAGTGGATAGTGGGGTAATGAAATGGATAGTAAATCTTATCCTATATCTTATGCGATATCTTATGTCAAATCGCATACAAATCGTATCCTATCCTATCTGTCCTATCTGTCCTATCTGTCCTATCTGTCCTATCTGTCCTATCTAGTGGCGCCGTGAAAGTAAAGAAGTACCGTTTAGCCTCCCCTATGTTATAGTCAGAAACTGCCTGGAGCTGGGGTTGGAGCCACACTGTGGCCAATACTACTGCTAAAAAAGCACAAGGGGATATCTGTCTGGGGGGGAGTGGCTTGAAGCAGTGTCAGGTGACCTATCCAGGAAGTTCCCCAACACACTGCCACAAATCTCACAACTTCTGTCTTCATTGAATTGGGACCTGACGGGACATGCGCATCAAGTCCGAAAAAGGGACAGAGCCACAAGATGGGTAGGCATTGTAGATGCATCTTATGCATCTTGGTCTTTGTAGTACCCAGGTATTGACATCACTTCCGGTCACACGGCTGGCCGGGCAGTCAGTGTTAGCCGGAGCTGGAATAAAGACGCACCTGATTGAAGCTGCACAGGTGTCCGTTAGTTTCCTTGATACGCACACATCTACATGGTGTCAGAAGCAGGATCAACATGGCACATGGGCTGAGGAAGATTGACCCGTTGGTTTTCGTCGAACACATCGCTGACAACTGGCTCCGCTTCAAAAGAAAGTGGCACGTGTAATGCATCGCGGGCTTATCAGACAAGTCAAAGAAGGTACAGGCATACACGCTGCTCAACTTCGCAGGCACAGACGCCGTGGACAAATCAGAGGCATTCATCTACGCGGACACAGAAAACAGAGAGGACCCTGAGGTTGCTAAGTTTGAGGAGATCTGCATGCCGGTAAAAAATGTCATCATGGACAGGCATATCTTCAACTGCACGAGTCAAAAGGGCGATGATACGGTGCAATCATACGCCTCCACACTAACACTACTGGCAAAGAAGTGCAACTTTGGGACCAAAGACCAGACACCCACAAAGCAGCAGTCAGAACCCTGATACAGCCGCACACCCAGGCAGGTCAGCCAGGTAGACACAGACCTGGTGCACAGCACAGCCCGCACAACAGTTTGTGACAATGTCGATCACACAGATGAAAGGGGTGAGATATTTATAAAGCTCAAGACCAAACACACCAACAGAGTGGCCACAGTCAAGATAGACTTAGGGGCCAAGTGCAACATCATGTCATGCAGACAACTACGCGAGCTAAACCCTGCTGCACAGATTTACCCACAGGACAAAATTAACCTAATAGCATATGGAGGCCAGGTCATCACCACACTTAGCACCACAAGAATACAGTTCACCCGTGCTGAGTTGCTCTTCACATTGTAGACTAACACGTCAAATCATTGCTTGGCCTCCTGGACAGCATGAAACTGGGCCTGTTGAAACTGGGGCCTGATGTACACGCTATTCAAATGACTGTCCCAGAGATGAAAGATTTCCAAGACTTGTTTGATAACAGCACATTAGAAAAGCAACCTATCACATATCATATGAGGCTGGATGACTCTATTGCCCCTACTGTTTGTGCTCCCCGCAGAGTCCCCATTGCAATGAAGGACAAAATTATTCAAGAGCTACACAGAATGACGCTACTGGGTGTCATTGCACCAATTGAAGAAGCAACACAATGGGTGTCTGCAATGGTAGCAGCTGCAAAAAAAGATGGGACTGTACAGTAATGCATTGACCCAGTACACCTAAACAAGGCCCTTTTACGCCCCTACCACCCGCTCCGCACCATCGAGCAGGTGATTGCCAACATTCCAGGTGCAACCTTCTTTAGCACCCTGGATGCCAAGTGTGAGTTTTGGCAAATCCCTCTGGACAGAGCTTCTTCCTTGTTGATGGTGTCATTATGCAAGGTCACCGCTTTGTGATCCCAGCTGCTCTACAGTCCTCATACACCCAGCTGTTGCACCAGGGCCATGCAGGCCTGGAAGCCACCAAGCGCAGGGCCCGAGAAACTGCTTTCTGACCCTCTATGTATGGTGACATTGAACGGTCCGTGTCTCTTTGTGCCCCCTGCAATGCCCTGCGTCGACATCAGCCACGGGAGCCCATGCTGCTCCACGACATCCCGGACCTTCCTTGGTCCATCCTGGCGGCTGACCTATTTGAATGGAGGGGGAAGGAGTACATGGTGCTTGTGGACTCTTACTCAGGCTGGTTCGAAATAAACTACCTCACCACCACCACAAGCCTGATGGTAATATCAAAACTAAAAAGGCACTCCGCACCAGCTCATCACTGCTAATGCCATGCAATTCAAGAGCAGAGAGTTCGCAGAGTTTGCCAATACTTGGGACATTCAGCATATCACCAGTAGTCCTCACTATCCACAATCCAACGGGTTGGCGGAGCGAGCAGTTCGCTCAGCAAAGCACTTAATGGAGAAGTGTGCACGAGATGGCTCAGACATCTACCTAGCCCTACTCAACCTGAGAAACACACCCAGAGACGGGTTACCCTCCCCTGCACAGTGTTTGTTGGCACGGCGCACCCGTACCCCATGGCAAAGCAGCTCCTGTGGCCCAGAGTGGAATTCCAAGTGAGCAATTGCATCAACAGATGCAGAGCAGGCTCCAAGGCATCCTACGACAGATCGGCACATCGCCTGCCACCACTTTCTCCAGGCCAACCTGTTCGCATACAGACTGAGCAAGGCTTTGACAGAACAGCAGTGGTGCAGCGTCCAGCAGAGCGTCCTAATAGTTATGTGGTGCAGTCTGACAATGCCTTGTATGAGTGCAACTGCCGGCACCTACTGAGTACAGCCGGGTCCATCAGTTACTGCCACTGCTGCAACCAATGCTAGTGATGATTCACATCATTTGGACGATCCCATCCCAGAGACCTTACCGGTGGCAGAGCCCTCCCAAACTGTCGAGGACAATCCCATGGGTTCACAGCACACCATCACCAGGTCCGGGCAGGTGTCCAAGCCCAACCCCAAGTTCCAAGACTTTGTTATTTAGTCTTTTCCTGCATCTCTATCTTTATCGTTGTTTATAATTGTTATGTCCATGCATTATGGGGGAAATTTACTAAAGGAAATTTGTAAAAAAATAGGTGTATTTGTATCTAGAAATACACTTATTCTTGACATTTACTATCCCGAAAATACGGCATTTCGTAGTTGTATAGATGTGCTATCAATACGAATACGAATTGCCGTATTTTCGGGATAGTAAATGTCAAAAACAAGTGTATTTCTGGATACAAATACACCTATTTTTTTACAAATTTCCCTTAGTAAATTTCCCCCGTTGTGTCATCTCAGTTAAAAGGGGGGATGTAGATGCATCTGATGCATCTTGGTCTTTGTAGTACCCAGGTATTGACATCACTTCCGGTCACAGGGCTGGCCGGGCAGACAGTGTTAGCCGGAGCTAGAATAAAGACGCACCGGATTGAAGCTGCACAGGTGTCCGTGAGTTTCCTTGATACGCACACAGGCATGGTCTCATGTGGAGGGGATGCTGTGTCCCCTAGTTATGTCAAGACAAAAAATCAGGACATTTGGGAGGTATGCAATCTGCATCCTATATAATAATACTAATACAATGTAGAGCAGCTGTTGATCACAGTATAGATACTGTGCGCATGCGCACAACATCTATTCAATGCTTAGAGGGGAGGTGGGGGCTACTCAGCTGAGCAGAAAGCGCTGGACATGCCTCCAAGTGGCAAAAATTTGTGTTGTTGCTTGGTCACACCCCTCTGCACAAGGTAACTCCGCCTCCACAGAAGGCTCTGCCTCCTTTTTGGGAGATATGAGATGCTGTTGAAGTGACTGTTATATACAGTAGTGTTGTGATATGTTCTGCACATCAAGTGAAATGTGCTGAGTTTTTAGCTGGTCCCTCAGCTCCTCTCAGCTGAGGGACTGATGTGTGATCATTATTATACCCCCCCTGTGTGCATACAGTAGTTCATGTATGCTTTACAGTAAATACATCCTGCATAAATGGGGCTGTTTCCTCAATAGGATGCTACACTCTGCATACTGTATATTCAGCAATGTGGGAATAAGTAGACATGAAAGGGAAATGATGAAAGCATGATAAAGATATAGGAAGAGGAAGGAAGATGAGTGTAAGACCAGTATAAATGTAGAAATGATGATTACTGTATGTGTGTGTGACTGAGGATGGTAATGGAGGATCTATGGGACACTGGAACTGAAATAATACAATAAGGCTTCCAGCTCAAATGCTTTAAAAGCAGATATTATAGGGAAATTGTTAAACATACTGTAAAACATGTTATATTACATATCACTTTAAATACACTATATTAGCCTTATGTTCTCTGTGGTGCAAACTGGGTGCAATGAGTGCAGTGCACACAGGCTCTTAGGTCCAGGGGCTCACAATGCACACCCTGCACACATGTTCATTTACTCATAGGGGGTTATACTGGTTGATTTGCGAGGCTGCGAATTCGCAGCCTTGCGAGTCCACCAAACCTCGCCTTGCGAATGGTTGGCTGCCACCACCCATTCGCAAGGGTGACTCACTCGCAGGGGCTTGCGAATGGATGTTACACAGTTCAGGGGGAACCTTCCACATCTTTCGATGGTCACCCACCATCGAAAGATGTGGAAGGTGCACGCATATGTAAAGTAGCTTTGAGCAACCTTACATATGCATGCATGCTGGGGAGGAAATGGGCGGGCAGCTGACATCCGGTGATGTCAGCTGCATGCCCCACCCACCTGTGTCACGGCCTCAGCGGGAACACCCAAGAAACGCTGGGCATTCCCATATGCTAATTGGGTTGCTCGGCTCCCCACTCCCCACCCGCTGTGTTGAATGCGTGCATGCACCCTGCATATGCACATGCGCAGAAATGTACATGAGCACTAACAAAACATCGGTCCCTGTGCGAACACAGACTAGCTGCCTGAATAAGATCCATAGTGGGTGCAATTTTCCCAGAATGAGCAATAGGGAAACAGCGTGTGCGGCCGCCAGAACAGCGAGGCTCACGTCTAAATGCAGCGGGCTCCCTGCATTAGCTGTGAACCTCGTTTTTTGGGGGAATCCTGACAGCGAGGGTTCCCCCCGAAACATTGAATATGGTGAGCGGCAGGCGTGGGGGTTAAATGGCAAGGGTCGCTTGTTTTCGGTGATCCCCGCCATTTAACTCTCTCGGCTGCATTGAATACGGCCCTCTGCCAATCTTCTGGCAGGTCCAGTGGGCAAGGATCATGAAAACCAGTCAGGTACATCACTGTACCCCATTGCAGTTTATTACTGGTGTTACATTTCCTTATAAGCGTATGCATTTTAGGGTTAGTGGTTATCCACCCTTATGTAACCGTTTATGTCAATGCATTCAGGTTTAGATATGAAATTTTCTCATACACCACCAAGGACAAAAAAAAAGTATATATATATATATATATATATATATATATATATATATAATTCTTAGCCAACTCCTACTAATTTGTTACCCTGCCTACAGAGAGACATAACCTAGAAACAATCAGCAGCACCTTGTAGTATTGCCAACAAAGGGAGAACCAAAGTGTTCTTTAGTCACAGAAATGATTACAGCCCTCAATTACTCTTTCATCAGCTAATATAAAATAACACAGATGCAGTATTTTTGGAGGCTCTGATCTTTCAATAAATTTCCGACAGGACTTGTTTATGTATTTCTATTAGCACTGTTTCTGCCTATCACCCGATGATGTATTAAGCTACTATCTGCACAGACAAGTGTTCAGCGGTCCGTGTTGCCATTTACTTCATTGCAGGATAATGTTGGAAGCGATAAGATACCATACAAAGCATTACTCACAGAATGATAACTAAGCATTTTTATCATTGGATATGCTGCACACTATTGTCAGATAACAAGAGATGCTTACATACAGGCACAAAGTAGCAAATTGCACCAAAATTCTTTCCTATAAAACTACCTATACAGTATAAATAATGTTTTTATTATCCCGACATTTGTGTTTGCACGCACCTGGAATTCCAATCCTCTTCTATGGCTTTTTTTTTTTTTTTTTTGTCTTTCATATCTCAGCAGATAACAGAATGATAAATACTGTAATACTGCAGAAAGACGGGAGTATTTTCTAGAGATCATGCTACAGTAACTCCAAATATGACTCGGCTCTGCTAATCATTTCTTAAGAAACAAGCAATTAAGCTCATATAATCATGTCTAGAGATGAGCGGTCCAGATTCGTTCAGAAATCCGAGGGCGGCCGAACGTGGGAATCTGTCGTCGGATTCTCGCGAGACGCCGTGTCTATAAAAGCTTGGTGTCCCGAACATTCTGCGCCATTTCACAGTCACGCTTCCAGCTGCGCACAGCTCTGCTCATGCCCGGCAGGTCTAGTTGTGCAGGAACCTGGGGTGTTGAACTTGAATCATCAATCACTTGTCACATCAATCATTAGTGTGCAGAGGGGTGTTGTGCAGTGCAGAGGAGTTTGTGCTGTGCAGAGGGATTTGCGGCAGACTGGCAGTGGCTGCGAATGGATGTTCATGTTAAACATCCATTCGCATCCCTTGCGAACGAGCACGAATCAACCCAGGATAACCCCCAAAGTCACAGATGGGCAATCACTAATATAGCTGCTGCTGCTGCATTTATAATATGTAATATAATGTATAATATCCACCTACTTAATACTGTTGGTCACAGTACCACGACAAAACATTAAATGTAACCAATGTATTGTGCTTTAAAAAATTGCAATCATTTTTTTAAATAGCACTAAAATCAACGTATTATGGAATTGAAATCTCATTACTCCAGAGCTCAATATGTAAATATTTGATATGATATAAGTATGTATTATTAAACTACATGTTTAATAAAATATATAACACTTTAATTTATGTATCAAATAATTTGTAGATTTATGGCTTCAAAGCTTAAGGAGATTATCCTGTTAGTGATCTCTCTGAGGAGCTTGGCATGTTGTATGAATAAAGATTCAGGTTTTCTGTAAAGTGTTTATCCTGCAGCAAACAATAATTGGATTTAGTGAACTAGTGAATGCAGAAAGTCCAGTAACAGAATGTTACCTCATTTACATTGATTTTATCGGGTCGCACTGTGTGGAGACTACATTCATGAAATCTTTATTGACAGCGCAGAGAATAGCAAAACTGCAAAAGGTAAATGATATCACGATAAATGATATTCAAGTGTGAGAATAAATTACCTACACATGAAATAACCTGTGTTAATAATATGGATACATTTAAGTTACTCATAAGTATATAGAAGAATGGCAACAAAATCTTTAATGTTAAATATCTGTTTACTCCTAAAAGCTAGAAAAACAAACTAATGTAATACACATTAAGATCAAATGGTATCTCATTTAATACTAGTGGACACAATAGTTCAACATCAATAATAAATAAAAACAACCTCAGTTCATGTAATAAAATAATTAGAAGAACTAGAGTAGAAGTATAATTAGCAAGGAGTATATGAACTATTTTGGGAAGACTGGAGAGGGGACACCGCTAGACACTTTTGGGGCGAAAAGTAGGACGGTTACATCATTAGGCCCTGCCCCTACCAAAATACAGAGTGCAGGGGGCAGGATTACATGCAGGGGGTAGGACTTAATAATGTAATTCACATCCTTAAGCTCTGCCTCCCTGATATGGCGGTGGCGAGTACAATGCTTTTCTCCACATTCTGCCCGCTTCACTATGATGAGGGAAAGGTCCCTAATCTTTTGGGCAGTGTAGAGGACTACTTGGTTGAAATATCGTGAGACTCCCACAACTTCCTGGAGAGTAGGCAAGTACTGTATGTACTATAAGTTAACCCTATCTTATGACTACCTCCCGAGTAAGTTAACTTATACATTTAATTAAGGTAGAAAAAAAAACACATATGACATAAAAGCAGGAAGATGCTGAGGGAAAGATCTATTAAGTTTGGTGAAGCGATAAAGTGTCTGGTTTTTATCACTGGCCAATCAGCAAAAATGACAGGTAGGAGCTGATTGGCCAGTAATAAAAACCAGACACTTTGGAGGTTATTCTGATCGTAGCGGCCAAACGTGCGTACGTTCGCTATTAACGTACGCTATCCGTACGCGGCCGTTGGGGTTAAGTCCACCCACAACTCAGCCGCATTCGTACGGCCAGAAACATCGGCAAAGGGGAGTGGCGTACAATTGAGCGTACGCCAACGTACACGGACGGGCCAGCCCTTACACTCCGACAACTGGCGTACAATTGAGCGTACACCACCATTTACGGACGTCTCTCGGCCGTCTTCCCACCGACTTCTTGCGGCTATCTGAGCGTACGCCAGCTTGCACGGACGGGTCCCTATTGTTTTCAATAGAAAAGTCAGCTTATGTCACCGCTCGTGAGAGTGAGCGTACGTCCGTGTACGCTGACATACCCTTCACATATATGGACCTGCAAATCTTGCCTTTCAACTATAATTATGAAAATTAATTAATTGATTGAATTAATTAATGTGCAAAATAGTGGCCATGGGCTTAAAACATTGCTGAAACATCCTTTGTAGGTGTTAGATGTGGTTTATGTTATTGTATCATAAATACAAAACCTATGTTTGTATTAGAGTGAACACGTTGACACATGTCGACTTGTGTAGATTGAGTGTGCTACTGTGTAAAGTCTATGAAAGCACGTAGTGAATGTGTATAACTGTTTAACAAATACCTACCTTAGCATATATAAGCAGGTCTTAAAAAGATTCGTACCTTAAATTAAACAAACCTTTAAATGTAGAGAAGTATAGAAAGATAAGCTTCCAATGTGTTTGAGTGCTGTGTGTGGCTTGCAGGTAGTGAAATCATGGTTTTGACTTAATAGACTGCAGCATTGGTTATTACATTCAGGTGTATGTGTTTGGTAGTAATCAGCGTAAATTAGCTAACCCAGGCGCACGCTGGCATGCGGTATCTGTAGGGGTGGTTTGAGATGGCGGTTGGCGGCCGCCTGTTTTGTGTCCGAAATGAACAGTGCTTTAGTCGATCGTGCGGTAGTAGCACCGCTCATTTTTGGTGCACACCCCCGTGTACGCCCATATTTACGCCCATTTTCCCTCATTATTTCGGCCGCTCCCCTCATCACGCCCCTATGCCGCCCCCAATGCCCGTACACTCGCGTACAGGTTTTTTCGCACGTAGAGACCCGTCCGTAAGCGTTGTGGAGTGTTCGCGCCTGCGCATTAGCGAATGTACGCATGCGCAGATCATTAAAAACCCCGGGACGTACGCGTACGGCCCGGCCGCACCAACCAGAATAAGGCCCTTTATCACTTCACCGAGCTTAATAAATCTGGCCCAGTGCGGGATGTTCTTAAATCCGCAGCCCCTCTCCGCCGCCCATCGCCGACATAATTATCGCATATGCTCTAACACAGGGGTCCTCAAACTATTTTGCTCTAGGACCCCATTAGACAATAAAAATAATTACGGGACCCAATAAGTTACTACAGAAGGTCATCACATCACATGTGTAGTCAGCAGACAGCACATACATGGCAGCATTGTGGAGGCACAAAATGATGGGAGGAGTCTAACATAACAGACAATTCAACAGATGTTTCAGGCTCCTTGAATCACTGATTGGGATTAGAAAAGTCATCAGCCTGATGGTCAGCAACATGGAGTCGCGACCCCATGCTGAGATGGCCGGGACCCACTTTGCGGTCACGACCCACAGTTTGAGAACCGCTGTTTTAACATATGCGATAATTATGGCAAAGGACAGCTCTTGCGTTTAGAGCTGTCCTTTGAGGTAAGCCAGCGGGTCATGTGTCGACCTATGGCATGTTAACCAATAGTGTTCGACCTATTGACTCTTGACCAATTGACTGTCCACCTGATGACCGCATCCCCCGACGGCATGGTGCGGCACATGTATCCAGGGCTGGCTCTACCAACTTCCTAGGGGCTCCAAATTCTGGGGCTGTGCCCCTTAATCTGACT
The DNA here is from genome assembly GCF_055691185.1 of Crinia signifera. NCBI lineage: Eukaryota > Metazoa > Chordata > Amphibia > Anura > Myobatrachidae > Crinia > Crinia signifera. Next base: position 294,783,429 of record NC_139218.1, on the reverse strand, counting down.
ATCACAAAATTAAGAATGACTCTAAGGGATGCTTGTTGAATTTAATGCAAACTGAACATCTAAGCTGCCACCTCCACACTGTAACCTGAAGTTCTGGAAATGTGGTATTAGTGTGTGGCTGCTGGTGGGAGCAGAAAGCCGAACTTTTGCCTTGGGTGCTGAAAAACCTTGGATCTGCATGTGTCTGTGCAGCCATGCAGGTGGATGAAGGTGGCTACATCTCTAATACCCCTTTCACAGCGCAACTAATTACCGAGTACAAGCCGTTTTGACACGGTAATTTGTGCGATGTGAAAGGGGTTACTGTGTCCCGAAAATGGGTAGCAACACAGCAAAACGAACCAATAAAAAGTCCTTGCCAGTTCGTTGCTATGTTGCTTGGCGATGTGAATGGGTTAAGCGGGTCGACCGACACGTTTCCCCTTCACACTATGGAGGAGGCAGCGCTTAGAGCAGAGCCAGCTCTAAGTGCTGCCTCCTCCCCTGCCCCAATGACGTGCCAATTCCCTGCCGCGCCCCCCGATGACGTCAGATAACCGGCATTATTGCCGGTTCGCTGTGGGGATGCGAACATCCCAAAATGAAAGTTTGCGCCAGGACTGACCCGTTTCGAAGTCCTGGTGCGAACCTTCATTTTGCAATGTGAAAGCAGCATTAGTACAGAGAAGCGTGATGCAGTGATGAAAGAAAGAATGAGGTTATAAGGGGAAAGAGGTTATAAGAGAAGTGAGGAATACATTAGGCTCAATGGAAGCAGTTTTATTCTCGTGTAATGTATTTTAAGTGTAAGATCTAAAATACAGGGGGTTATTTTGGTTCACTCTTTCTGACAAATTCCTTCTTAGATGGACAAAACCATGTGCACTGCAGGTGGGGCAGATGTTACTTGTGCAGAGATAATTAGATTTGGGTGGGGTTTTACTTCAAAGTGAGATCTATATTGCAGTGTAAAAATAAAGCAGTCAGTATTTACCATGCACAGAAACAAAATAACTCACCCAAATCTGATTCTCTCTGCACATTTTACATCTGCCCCCCTGCAGTGCACATGGTTTTGTCCATCTAAGTAGGATTTTGTTAGAAAGAGTGAACTAGAATAAGGCCCACAGTGAGGAAAATGGTAATGACAGGTTAAAAATGGGCAAAGTACTTTTTACCCACCACGGTATATCTTCATAATTATCAGTATGTTCATCATCACCACAAATTAGTAGCCTAAAAAGCAAAAATATGAGTTCCTGTAAACACAATATGTTGCAAGCCCAGAATATTAATTATTGCTGAATGTGTTTATTATTTATTGGAAAGCCTCATGGAAAATGTCACACGCTAAAATAAAAGATGCTAAAGCATTATAATCCAGCTTATCCCATTGGCAGCCTGTGTGACTCCCTGAGCTCAGTAACAATACAGCGCTTTTCAGCTTTGTTTGTTGAATTTTCTTTAATCTCATGTGTTATTTACTAGCAAGAGGAAAGGTTATATCTACAGTATGTCTTCTTCATTGCTTTCAGAGCAGTGGCGACATGGTGGGTACGTGGTGGGTACGTAATGAAATTGTTCTAGAAGGGAGATAAAATAAATAGGATTGCATCAACTGGCAAATAGCCTGGTGCAGTATTTGTCTCTGATTTTCTGGTTTAGCATTAAAAGCAGTCTCAGAAGTGAAAATATTAGGAGTCCCAATGTAAAACCATGAGCATGGATTATGTGCTCTGTAGAAACCTGTGGATAACATATAAATTATTCTAGACAGAGGTGTAGATTTATTAAAGTGATAAAGGAAGAAATTTACTAATATGAATTCGTAAAAAAAAAGGTGTATTCGTAGGCAGAAATACACCTATTTTTTACACATTTGTATTTTTGGGATTTACTATCCCAAAAATACAGCAATTCGTATTCCTAAAGATGGGACATTCGTATTTGTATTTACAAATACTAATGTCTACACCATCGATAGAATACAACAGGAATCACCATTCAAAAGAATGGTGGTTCCTGATTTACTAAGCAGCCGTATTGATAATACGGCTGCTAATTGGTGTAAAACAGCCACGAAAATACGACAGGAAAATACACCTTGATTGTCCAGTCGTATTTGCTTTAAGCGATCCGTGCAGGCTTTAGTGTAAAAAAATAGAAAAATAAAAACATATTTAAAAAAAATCAGCGTGGGGTCCCCCCCACAGCTGTAACCAGCACCAGGCTGAAGGAGCCGGGGCCGGTAATTAAAAATCAGGGAACCCGACAAATAGGGGTTCCCCGATTTTTAACAACCAGCCCCAGGCTCCAGGTCCGGGGCTGGTTCCCAAAATACAGGGGACAAAATGACCAGGGGTCCCCCGTATTTTAAGAACCAGCCCCCAGCCAAACCAGCCAGCAGGGTAATGTCACAGCCGGGGGACACTTATTATATAAGGTCCCGCGGCCAAAACATAAACCCCCTGACCGGTCAGCCTGGCCAGGGGCCCTGGGGGAGTGGGGACCCCCCCAATAAAGGGGTCCCCCCCCTCCAAGACTTACCTGACCAGGCTGAAGCCTGGTGCTGTCCCCGGTGACCCTGGGCTGTGGTCACCAGGCTGATTTCAGTGTCAAAAAAATAGATGAAAAACTATTGTTTAAAATTGTGGAACTATGAGTCCCAGCAAGCCTCCCCGCAAGCTGGGACTTGGAGAACCACAAGTCCCAGCCTGCGGGGCATTAAAGGGCCCGCTGGCACTTGTAGTTCCACAGTAATAAAAATAGTACAATAAATACACACTGACACAATGAAAATAAAACTTTAATACATCCATTACACACACATACTGATACTTACCTATCTTGCTCCCGTAGGTAGCCCTCTGTCCTGGTGTCTGGTGTCCTGTGTCGTCCTCCAGGTCCATGTCGGCGGTCCGTGTCGTCCTCCAGGTCCATGGCGGTGTCCAGGTCCGAAGTAATCCATGGTGGAGCTGTGGAAGGAAATCCTACTCACCAGGTCTTGTGGTGAAGATGTCTTCTCTTGGTCCGCCGTAGTCCAGGTAATCTTCAAGCTGCTGCAAGTGCTCCCCGCACTCTCCGCATTGCACTGAGGAGAGATGATGAGATATTTCATACTCCGCGCCTCTTCTCAGAATGATTCTATTGGCCGCCTAGCGGCCAATCAGGAGCCAAGAAAGTCGGATCTGGAGCCTGGGGCTGGTTGTTAAAAATCGGGGAACCCCTATTTGTCGGGTTCCCTGATTTTTAATTACCGGCCCCGGCTCCTTCAGCCTGGTGCTGGTTACAGCTGTGGGGGGGACCCCACGCTGTTTTTTTATTTATTTATTTATTTTTTCTATATATTTTTTTTAAACCTTGCAGCCTGCACGGATCTGACTGATCCGTGCAGACTGCCTGTAGGAATTTGTATTAGCCGCCGCATATACGGCCAGCTAATACGAATTAATACGACATCGGAGGGTTACAAAGCAGTCGTATATGACTGCTTTGTAAATTCCCCTCCGGAACACGACTGTGCATACGGCTCAAACTGGTCAGTCCAGCAGAAACACCCCATGGCATCACATTAGTGTGAAATTAAATTGATAGTAAAAGGGATAGGGGAAATTATATGTGATAAGAATAAATATAATAATAATAATAATAATAATAATAATAAATGTAAAGGGTGCTACATATATATTAAACAAACTAAAGGGGTGATGGAAAGTGTACGATATGATGCCATGGAGCAGCCCAGCAACAGCAGCCCAAGGATCCCCGAGCCTCAAACACAGTCCCACAGACTAACACTCAGCATATATGTATAATAGGACTTACCCTCATAGTGCCAAGCTGGAGTGTGTAGTCTTGAGTCTAGGACTCCAAGCTAATTAAAAACAATCTGGGACAGGTGGGAGGGGTGCTAGCTAAGGAGGAAAGCGTCTCTAATTCCTTCCAGGAATTTATATTTAGTGTGCACCTGCAAACTCCTCCTCCTGCTTGCTGCACTACAGGTCTCAGCAGGTAGCACCTCATATGTCCAGGGTGTGCAGTTTAGGGCCCCTCCCCCTTTTTTCTATATATTGTGTATTCATACACACTGGAAGGAATTAGAGACGGTCAGCTTAGTCTTTGATATTTTAAGTCTAAAAAAGCGCTGGGTCATCCAAGAGTAGACAGCAGAGAGACAGTTGGAGATATGAGTTAGGATAGAGAGGGAGAAAGATCAGTAAAGGAATGGTAGATTTCAGTATTATCAGCATAGATGTGATAGTGGAAGTCGAGTGAGCAAATAAGCTCACCCAGAGAGGACGTATAGAGATAGAGAAGAAGAGGGCCAAGAATAAAATGTTGGGGGACACCTAATATCAATGGAAGAGCAGGAGAGGTAAAGTCATTAGAGGTACAGCTGTGCATTTTCAAAACAGACAGTGCACATACAAGCATAAAGAGTGATATTCACAGTTTTAGCAGTTGTAGAAATGGTGATATTATGGATGAATAGCCAGATTAACCAGACAGGAGTAGTATGTTGTGAGGATGAAGTGAGCTCACTCAAAACAGTCCCTTGGTTTTCTGAGTTGCTGTTTTCTGTCTTTCTGAGTCACTTTGATACCAAGATGTCAAGTTGGTTGGCAGTTTCTGTCCAGTTTAAGTCCAGGCTAAGTCCAGACTTTAATCTATGTAACTATTTTCTCCCTACTTAAAAATCTTCCTACTTTAAAATCTGACAAAATATCAATAGTGAGCTTTCAATGGTCAGCCAGGCTGTAGTCAGCCTGGTATTCTCCAGGCTGGTAATATGGTGGGCCACAGCTGCTACTCAACGCTGGAATTATCTTCACTTATTAGTCCAGTGTATTTATTACACATATTGGCCATGAGGGTGTGCACTGCAGGCAAAACACTCAGAGGGAAATTTACTAAGATGGGACTTCTATTTCCCATGGGATGTTGCTATGGGCAACCAATCAGAATCTGGTTCTTATTTATTTAACACCTTCTAGCGGATAACAGATAATATATGATTAGTAGCCCATAGCATCTTCCCATGTGAAATAGAACTCACATCTTAGTAAATTTCCCACTCAGACTCAGTCAGCATGGCAAATGGAACTTGTAGGCATCCGTTCATCATTGAGGTTGAAGAGATTGGAAGAGAGGAGCCAGTCGAAGCAGCCAGACACATTATGAGTAACTGCAGAGAGTGCATTATAGTAGAGCATTTAGGTGTCAGCACCATAGGGGAATCTAAGGGGTGCATAGGGGGAGGGGCCCTAAACTGCACACCCTGGACATATGAGGTGCTACCTGCTGAGACTTGTAGTGCAGCAAGCAGGAGGAGGAGATTGCAGGTGCACACTAAATATATATGCTAGACCTTTTAATATCTTGCTATATTGCATTTGAGGTTATTAGCATAGTAATGGCCATTAGTATCGGCTTGTCCACCGCGTCCAGGTTACCTCAATAGGACAAGTCCCTAACACTACTCTGGGACAGGTCCAGGGCACAGGGCCCCCCAGGCCAGCCCAGCAGAACCACCCCATGGCATCACATTAGTGTGAAATTAAAGTGATAGTAAAAGGGATAGGGGAAATTATATGTGATAGGACTTACCTACAGTAGGTAAGAAGTAATAATAAATGTGAAGGGTGCTACATATATATTAAACAAACTAAAGGGGTGATTGAAAGTATACGATATGATGCCATGGAGCAGCCCAGCAACAGCAGCCCAAAGAGCCTGCAATCTCCTCCTCCTGCTTGCGAATCTAAGGGGTGGTCTGGACCACCTATTAGACATGCCACAGATCTGTGCGTGAAAGCGGTGACAGCTGGGCAGAGAGCGGTGGGCTGCCCTCTACTGATTGGTTCGCGAGTCAGTGCGAGATTTCAAAATAGCCACGGAATTGCACGGAGTCTGAATCCAGTCGAGAAGCCCACCGCTCTCTGCCTGGCTATCACGACTTTCAATTCTGCCCAACTGACAGCTGCCCTCGTTACCGTGAGTGGCAGCATTTCACTCCCCCCATGGCAACGAGAATTTCACTCCCCATCCCTGGTGGCATGGCCAGGAGTTTTCAGATGCTAAAAAAACTCATATGACATGGTGTGCCAAGAGAGGCTGTTTGACATGACTGCAGCAAAAGATGTACGAGGTCATATCTGTACAGACATTCCTCATATAACGACCGGGTTCTGTTCCTATGACCCAGTTGTTAAGCGAATTGGTCTTTAAACGAACCTATATAAAACCCCTTAATACAAGTAAAGTACTGTACTCTTCTAAAGTGTAAAGTACACTTCTAAACACCTGAGACGCGCATCGCTAAACAGGCTGGGCGGGTCATAACTGCGAGTGGGTAGGTGGGCGGGTCATAAATCTGAGCAGACGGGGTCGTAAGTCTGAGCAGTTGCAACACGGATGCTAAACAAAGACGCTAAAAAAAGCCTGGTTCGTAAATACGGGTTGTCGATAAACAGGTAGGTTGTTAAGTGAGGAATATCTGTATATTATAATCTAATAAACTTGAACTTCTTGGAATGGATTCGGTATGAAATCCCGACGGTCAAAATCCCGACAGGGTCAAAATCCCGACAGGGTCATAATACCGACAAGGTCAAAATACTGACATGTAGAATGTACAGGTGAAACAGTCAACATGACTTTGTGTTGACAGGTCGCGAGGTCGACATGGGTTTTTTCACTGTTTTTATACCCGAATATCGACACTATTTTATTCTCCCACCGCGCCCTAGTGGATGGTACGGCATGAAATACCACCTGTCGGCACATGTCGGGTCAAAAAACAATGAAAAAAAACATGTTGACCTCGCGACCTGTTGACACAAAGTCATGTTGACTGTTTCACCTGTACATTCTATATGTCGGTATTTTGACCTTGTTGGGATTTTAAATGTCGGGATTTTGTCTTAGTCAGGATTTTAAATGTCAGGATTTTGACCTTGTCGGGATTTTGTCCTTGTCGGTATTATGACCCATTCAGGATTTTGACCCTGTCGGGATTTTGCCCATCGGGATTTTGACTGCATCCCCTTGGAATAGTACAGATTTCTGCAGTGTATACGACAGAGACTGTAAAGGGTTCAGGTGATACTTGTTTTGTGATTAAAAGTTGATGCAACACGATTTAAAACCAGAAACACTTTGAGATATGCACAATATTCATTCATTATGATCTTTTAAACATCTCATCCCACAAAACAAAACATTAGGAAGGGAAAAACCTAAATTTTATTTCCCGAATGTATCTCTGATATTTTTTCAGGCTATCCTATTTGGCCGCCCCCCAAAGAAAATTTTTCACATGAAAACACACACCCCAAAAAAAACCACACAGGTTCAGTGAAACCTATGGGGGAAATTTACTAAAAAAAATCGTATTTTCATACGAAAATACCATTTTTTTTGGTGTTTACTTATTTTTGGCATTTACTATGCCAAAAAAACGTATTTTCGTATTCTTAATGATGGGACATTCCTATTTGTATTTACAAATACGAATGTCTACACCATCAGTAGAATACGACAGGAATCACCATTTAAAAGAATGGTGGTTCCTGATTTACTAAGCAGCCGTATTGATAATACGGCTGCTATTGTTTAAAACTGTGGAACTATGAGTCCCAGCAAGCCTCCCCTGCAAGCTGGGACTTGGAGAACCACAAGTCCCAGCCTGCGGGGCATTAAAGGGCCCGCTGGGTCTTGTAGTTCCACATTAAAAAAAATAGTAAAATAAATACACACTGACACACAATAAAAATAAAACTTTATTACATACATTACACACATACTGATACTTAATTATCTCGAACCCGTAGGTAGGTCCCAGGGTCTTGATCCGGTGCCTTGTCCTGGTCCCAGATCCATGTCAACATTCTTCTCCATGTCGATGTCCATGGATCTGAAGTCTTGATCCACCGTAGTCCTGGGCGTCTTCAAGCTGCCGGCGATTCCTGGAGCTCCCCGCGTCGGACTGAGAGGCGCAGAGATCTTTCATCCTCCGCGCCTCTTATCAGAATGATTCTATTGGCTGCTAGGCGGCCAATCAGGAGCCGACTTTCTCATCTCCTGATTGGCCGCCTAGCGGCCAATAGAGTCATTCTGATAAGAGGCGCGGAGGATGAAAGATCTCTGCGCCTCTCAGTCCGACGCGGGGAGCTCCAGGAATCGCTGGCAGCTTGAAGAAAGGGACACCACACACCAAAATAGACATGTGGCCTCACAAGGAAGGGGCATGGCCACTGAATAGTACTCCTATTCCAAATTACAGCGCACGGTAGCACAATCTTTTTCACATTACACAGCACCAGTGCCATACCTAGCCATTTTTCTGCCCTGTGCCAGAAAGGGAATTGGTGACTGCCCCATGACCACAGCCAAAATAGCGAGAGTGCGTGCTGAGGGCGAAAAAATGTAGAAGCATGGCTTCATGGGGAAGAGGTGTGGCCATATAAAAGTACCAATAACACTGTAATGCCCATTACACATTATGCTACACACCGTAATGCCCATTACATATTATACCACACATCATGATGCCCCTTACACAATATGCAGCACACCATAATGCCCATTACACATTATGCCACACATCATAATGCCCCTTACACAATATACTGCACACTATAATGTCCATATGACATTATGCTACACGTAATGCCCTGAGTACCCCTGCATAACACCCACAGTTGCCTACAGTAGAAGCGCTGCTTATATATAGAGATAATGCCCACAGTTACTAACATTAGTAGCGCTGCTTTATATATTATATATATATATATATATAAATATATATATATAAGGTGGGTAGGTGCGGCATTCAGCTCTCTCATAATTCTTGAAAATGAAAATGCTTATCTGAAGCTGTGGGGCACCGGTGAAAGCTATCTGTTGCAAAAGGAGTGCCAGCGTTTTACAGAAACAAGTTAGGTGGCACTCCACAGTTTTTAAAAAGTCTTTGTAATCAAATATTGAAGGTATACATTATATGAGATGCCAGTGATCAACATTTCATGGCCCTAACAGCGATTTCTTGTGGGCTGCATAAGAAAAAGTGCAAGTGTGTATATATATATATATATATATATCACTCACAATTGCTGACATTAGCAGCGCTGCTTATACATAATGGCCGCACCAGTTGCTAACAGTAGTAGCGCTGCTTATATATAACTCCCACAGTAACTGACAGTTGTAGCACTGCTTAGTCATAATGCCTACAGTAACCGACAGCAGTAGCCAGGGGCGTAACTAGCACTTTATAGCAAAATTTTAAATGCCCCCCCCCCCCCCACACACACACACACACACACCATTGTCGCTGCAATGCCCCTTAGGGGAGTAGAAGAAAGAGTGAAGGGAGTGAGTAGCAAAGGCCATGATGTATTAGAAGTAGAAATGTATTAAAAACCCAGCAATTTTTAACTCACTAAAGCCCCTCCCAACAGGGCTCCGTTGTGGAGGGTAAAGCCAGCTGTAACTGGCATTACCCATAGAAGTCTATGGCTTCTCTCTGCAGTGCTGGGTAAAGGATCTGTCTTAGATCCATCTTAGCATGCCCAGCGGCCACAAGCGTCTCTGCCTACGCGTAGATGGGGGGAAATAGAGAGGAGATAGATGGGACAGAGGGGAAGTGAAACAGAGAGATAGAGTGAGAGAGAAGAAGTGAGATGGGGTGGTGAGAGATGGCAAGTGGGGTTGTGGAGACAAGGGAAGAGGAGGGGAGGGGAGAGGAGGAGAGGAGGAGGGGGAGGGGAGGAGGAAGAGGGGGAGAAGAGGAGGAGGAGGTGAAGAGAGCAGGAGCGGTAGGGGGAGGAGGAGAATGGGGAAAGGAGGAGGGGGAAGAGAAGGAGGGGGAGAGGACTAGAGGGGGAGGGGTAGAGCAGAGGGGGAGGGGTTTGGAAGGGATGCCAGGCATCACTTTGATTCCGCCCCAACGGCCAGTTAGTATATTACTTGTTTTAAATGTTAATGCCATCCATAGCTGTATATTTGTGACAAAGTTCAGTGTACTGCAGTTTTTTTGCAAGGGTAACTGTCACACATATCGGCAAGGTAACTCACAGTCTGAAATAAAGGAGCTTGCACTCCTGTGTTGTGAAGCATGGTCGGCAATAGTTGGGGTGTCCTCTGTGAACGGGTTCGTTGACCTGGGCGGTGCTGTGCCTTGGTGTGAGCCAGCGTATTGTGAGCCTCGGCTTGAATGAGCGGGGTGGGGGGAGAGCAAAGGTGGGTCTTTTATGCAACAACAGCTGCAGCAGTCAGAGTTTGCCATCCGGGTGTCTTGGTCCCCAGCGCCGATTCCAGCACTAACAGTGGTGGTGGGTGTGGTCACGGTGTACTGTGCCGCGGCGGGTTTCCTGTGCGCCAGCTCCTTGTCATCGGCGACAGCGCTAGTAGTCACTGAAATGGTTGGGGTAGAGCATGGGACGGTAATGCGGCAATATAACTTTTTGGTACTTGTGTATTTGCAGGGCGCCCAATTTACATACTTATGGCACCGTAGGAAAATCGAATTGCATGCAATTTTTCTGTGCAATGCGATGCGATTTTTCATTGTATAAGCATCCATACCATGAGATGTGATGGTACTTCATTTTAAAAGCACCCATGCACACCCCCACTATCCACATCACCCTGAAGCGTGGCAAGCGCAACGAGCCCCGCGAGGGGATGCGGTTTCGCGTCCTCCCGACCTTTTCATACACCCACTATCCACGTCGTCCTGTAGTCAATTTTATCAAGTGTGGCGAGCGCAGCGAGCCCCGCGAGGAGACGCGGATTACTTTACAAGTATTACGTGTCCCCTCACTGCGCTCGCCACACTTTATAAAAACAACTCCACGCCAACGTGGATAGTGGAGGTATGAAAAGGTCGGGAGGATGCGTAACCGTTTCCCCTTGCAGGGCTCGCTGCGCTCTCCATGCTTCAAGGAGACGTGGATAGTGTATTTTTTTTTTAAAGCATAAAAAATACTAAAATCACAGAATTTTTTTTTTTTTTTTCCTATGCAATTATTAACCTCAATAGCATTTACCTCTACTCATTTCCAGTCTATTCTGAACACCTCACACCTCACAATATTGTTTTTACGCCAAAAGGTTGCACCAAAGTAGTTGGATAACTATGATAAGTGACACAAGTGGGCGGCACAAACACTAGACTGATACGGCACACTTAATAGCACCCCTGGGCTGATATGGCACACTTAGCATCACCCCTGGACTGATATGGCACAGTTAACATCACCCCTGGACTAATACAGCACACTTGGCAGCACCCCATGAATTATATTGCAGACTTGGCTTACCCCAGGAATTATACAGCACAGATGGTGGCACCCCTGACCTGATTCAGCACACATTATGGCACACATGGTATTATACGGCACAGATGGCGGAACCCCTGGACTGACACAGCACACATACTGCACACATAGTGTTTTTTTAATAAAAAAAATGGCAGCACCCCTGGATTGATACAGCAGACTTAGCAGCACCCCATAAAAAATACAGCACACTTGGCTCACCTCTGAACTGATACGGCACACGTAGCATCACCCCTGGACCGTGACGGAACACTTAGCAGCACCCCATGAATTATACAGCAGACTTTGCAGCAACCCATGAATTATATGACACACTTGGCTCACCCCAGGAATTATGCATCACACATACGGGCACCCCTGACCTGATACAGCACACATGGAATTTTACGGCACACATGGCGGCACCCCTAGACTGATATGGCACACATGGCGGCAGGAATGGAATTATACGGCAGACATATTCCTGCAGTAAAAATAAAAAATTGTATTCTTTTAATTAAAAAAAAGAGCAGCAGACTTTGGAATTTTACGGTAGACTTAGCAACACCCCATGGCCCCAGACTAAGCAACAACCCATGAATTATACAGCACTCTTGGCTCACCCCTAGACTACAGCACATTTAACAGCCCTTGCAGTAAACAAAAAAAAACACCTTATTTTTATTTTCATTATTAAAAAAAAGGGCAGCGCCCCTGGTCTGATACGGGACACATACAGCCTCGGATCAGGGAAGTTCGGGGGGGCGCTCGGATCCTAGAGATCATCCCTAATATATATATATATATATATATATATATATATACAGGGGGTGCGAGCCGGCACTCACTCCTGATAGATAAATGTATATATATATATATATATAACGCCCACACCAATTGACAACAGTAGTAGCACTACTTATACATAATGCCCACATCAGTTGCCGACAGTATTAGATTTGCCCAACAATGTCAAAACAACAGGATTTTGATTTCTGTTTTTTGTTTTTCAGCTCATTTTCAAAATAAGTTACAAGGAAGTTCTTTTTCTTTACCAATAAAACCATGCGTCATATCTCCAAAATGGCTTTTAATTCTAAGAATGTATGAGTAATTTATTGGTGGAATTAGGCACACAGCATGTAATGACATACTGCATGTCTACACTATAAAACAAAAATAAAGAGTACAATACTTTCTTTGAGGCATTGAGAGAAGAAGTTGGCAACAATTCCAAGCAATGTAGAAAGATAAAGAATAAAAGATTGAAAAGATCACAAGACGATAAAACGCCTGATTCAGAGAGGAGTGCACACTGCCAATATCGGTATGTAGTTGAGTATGTAATGTTGACATTTACGCAACTGAGCGATTGTCGGTGGCATGCAAATACCTTTGCATGGTGAGTGGGGGGTGGGCCACAGGTGGGTTTCAGCCGAATTTGAGATGGTGACAACAAAATGCTGGCTCCTGAGTGACAGGAGCCAGGTGCTGCATTAAATTAGGCATCAAGCTCCTGTCACTGTGTAGAATCCTGCACCGCAGTCACAGCAGCAGTGACGTATCTCCTGGAGGCAATGGAGACATTGTCCGCCGGGTGTTAGCCACTAAGAGGGCACAGAGGAGCCGGCTCCAAGCCTCTGAGTTTATAGATAAATACATCTATAACCGGGTGCACCGCAATAAAGAAAATGAAAATAAGCTACAGTTCCTAGCAGCCCTTGCTGCAGGAAGCACAGGGATGCTGGGAGCTTAAGTTTACTTTCAGTTTCTTCAAAGTGGTGAAGTTAGTGCACCTTGGCTTGCAGCCAGACCAACAGGGAGCTAGTGGCTCCGGAGGAGCAGTCCGAAAAGGGGGCGGGGCTACAGGCACTGGACTGTACAGTCAATGCTAGGCCCTCAAACAGCATGGTGAGTGTGTCTCAGGAAGGTGCACTGTATGTATATATTTAGCTGTGTGTGTGTGTGTGTGTGTGTGTGTGTGTGTGTGTGTGTAACTATTACATATTGTATGTATTTATCTGTGTGTGTGTGTGTGTGTGTGTGTGTGTGTGTGTAATTATTATACTGTATGAATGTGTACATGAGTGTGACTAAATAGGGGTATAACTATGGACCTTATTCAGGTCAGTTCCAAGATTGCCTGTGTTCGCATGTGTTCTGATGTTTGCGCTGTGCGCATTACTGTGCATGTGCATACGCAGGGTGCGTCCACCCACGGCGAGCAGACTGTTCGTCATGTGAACACACCCAACACAGCATGTAGGGGCGGAGAGGGTGTGGGGCGCCAGGCAGCTCCATTAGCATATGGGAACGCTCAGCATTTCATGGGCGTTCTCATTCTAATGAGTCCGTGAAGTGGGTGGGGATCACTGGATGTCAGCTGCCCGCCCATTTCCTTCCCACCTTGCACACACATGTAAGGTTGCTCAGAGCAATCTTACATATGCTTGCACCTTCCTCATCTTTCAATGGTCGGCCACAGTAACATCCATTTGCAGGCCTCTGCGAGTGAGTCGCCCCTTGCAAATCAGTGGTGGCAGCCAACCATTCGCAAGGCGGGGTTTGGTTGATTTGTAAGGATGCGAATTTGCATCCGAGGGAATCAACCAGAATAACCCCCAATATGCATGCATAAGTGTAGGTATGCGTGTGAATGACAGTATGTGTACATATGTGTGACTGTATATATGCATGTATATAGGTGTGCAAAAGCAAGAGGCGCTACATCTATCAGTGAATGAAGTGTATGTGGTTTTTTTTAACTGGTAGTGAACGTGTATGTAAAGTGAGAGTTGTATGTGCATGTGTGTTTTTATTGAAACAGGTGTGTGTGTGGTGTGTTTAAGTGACAGAGGTGTGTGTGGATGTGTTTAAGTTACAGAGAGATGTGTGTGTAAGCATGAGGTGTGTGCGCATGTGCGTGCTGAGTGCATGAACAGGTGTGTGCTTGTGTTGAGTGACAGATTTCGGGGGGCACTTGTCACCTCACTCCCTGTCGTTTATGTGATTGTTGTATTTGACTTTTTTTTTAACATTCAATTTTTATTGTGAATTTTTCCAGAGGGTAACTGGGGGGTGTACAGAAGGAAGGGAGGGAGGGTGGGGGACAAAAGAAAACAGTAAATGGTAAATAATAATTGTCTCACAAATCACATCAGATCATAATAATGCACTAAAAGTACAGTCTGCATCTGTATAAAGCAATACATCTTCATGCTACCGAATAGCATTTATCTATTGAGAATTTAGTACAGATAAATCAGGAGGACTGTTGTGTATAATCGAGCGACCCATTTTTTTTCATTATAAAGCGACCAGCCTAGCCATTTCATTACTATTGAGTTTGGGGAAGAAGAGTACTTGGCATCGGCAGTCTCGTAGATAAAGTGACTGTGTACCTTATTTCGGATAGCCTCTAGGGATGGTATGGTGACAGATTTCCACAGTTTAGCAATAATCGTCTTGGTGGCTATAAGGACATGTCCTAAAATATACCTGTCAGCCGCCAAGAAATGTGATGGGAAAATATGGAGCAGCGCAAGAGCTGGGTAAGGAAGAATGTGTTGGTTTATTATTACCAAAAAAGTGGTAAAGAACCTGCGCCGTAAAAAAAGGGTGCAGCATTATCAAGAAAGATAGTCAACAAACTATCCAGCGATAGTAGATACAAAGAGCAATTGCGGTACGGGAAAAATTCTTTGACCAGAGAAATTTTTATCATATGTTTATTTTTAATATCTACGCTATGAAAGTTGCAATTTGTCTTTTTCTCTTGTTTTAAGATATTGCATTTCTACAAGGCTTACCGACATCGAAATCCTCTATATCTCAAGTGGGAGCGCCCCATCAGACCTATTGCTCTTTGTATGGTTTATTATTAAGCTCATTAACTGAAATACTTCCCCCCAGAGAGGCCACAAGCGTGGGCACTCCCAAAATATGTGGAAAATATCCCCAATGTTGCCACATTTTCTCCAACAGGAGTTAGGGGACGATGGCCAAATTGTATGGAACCTGGCTGGGGTGAAGTAGGCCCTATGGATAAGCTTGAAAAACATTTCAGAATGATTTATACAACTAGATATTTTATTTGACATTTTAAACAGTTGACCAGCATACCACCCATCACAGGAGCCGGCTGACCCACATGCCACCTTTCACAGGAGCCAGACGACCCACATGCTACCTCTTGGAGGGAGCCGGGACACACACTGGGAGCTGTATCTCCTCCGTGGGACATTGGGCACCTTCTCCCCTCATGAGCACTCCCATTTTTACGGGGATAAAGTGACACAGAGAAGGTTATGTGGATCTGTATGCTGCTCCCCTGCACACTTGTACCAATGCTCTCCCTCTCTTGTCTCCCTCTTTCTAACACTGACTCTCCCCTCTCTCATATCGTTCTTTCTCACACTCATTCTCCCCTCACTCTCTCTCTTGCTCTCTATATTCTCTTCCTCTTTCTCAAACTCATCCCCCCTTTCTCCAGCTTTATTATACTCATTCCAGTAGCGCACACAGGGGGGGTTCTGAGCACCCATGATGCTGAAGGCTGAGGGTCCCCTCTTTCCATAGGTACAAGAATTTTTAAAATCGGCCCTTGGCAACCAGAGATATATGACTTCAAAGCAGTGGTCCCCATCCAAGCCTTTTAATTGCTTTCCCAGTCAGATATTTCAGGTTCTGTCTGACTTACAGTTTTTCTGAGGGTACATTCCAAAAACTGGGACTCTCCTCCTTTGATGGACACTAGTAGCTTGTCTCTACTGTTCCCAGAACCAGAGATATCAGCCTTCCAGCAGCTGGTTACTACTCCAGCTCCACACACCAGGTATGCAGTTTTATATACTCGTTGGCAGATTGCTCTGCCTCTTGAACTCTGATCCCCTAGTCCCCAATACCATTTGGTAGGTGGGATTCTATAGTTTTTAATTCCATTAAAATGTAAGAAATTTATGTCCGGGAACTGGAGATATCTGAAGTCAAGCAAGCTGTCCTCCCACCAGAAAATTAAGAATAATAAGCCCACTCCACTATACACCCCTCCTCTGCGTATTAAACATCCTCTACCACCCTGGGAGTTATGTATCAGGGCCCCTTCATTCAGCTCAATGCCCCTTCTCCCACCCCATCTCCCACCATCTGTGCAGTAAAGGGGTAATTAGTGGAAATTACTGATCCAGGCCCTACATGCTGAGCGGTTCATATAATACCCCTACCACCCGCAGGACACCAAAGCTTCCCCCACCCCTACCACTGGAGGATCAGTAGGGGCCCCAATACATTGCTATGCCCAGGGGTCTACACTGCTGTTGATGCCCTTGTATGTATATATATATATATATATATATATATATATATGTATGTATGTATATATATATATATATATTATTATTATTATTATTTATATACATTTGGTCTATCTATAATACTTTAACTGACCCGGCATATACTGGGTCACCTAAGTGTCCATCTCCGTGCTTTGCTCCGCCCCTCTTGAAACCCCCTTCTGAAAATCCTGCGTTTGCCCCTGCACTCCTTCTCCCTTACTCTCACCCTTCTGTCTCCCACCCCTCTCCCTCTTTCTCACACTCACTCCCTCTCACCCCATTCTCTCTTGTCCCCCTCATACACTCACTCCCCCTCCCTTACTCTCACTCTCTCCCTTCTCTCTCCCACCCTCTCCCTCTTTCTCACACTCACTCCCTCTCTCACCCCTATCTCTCTTCTCTACCTTTTTCACACTCTCCCCCCTCTCTCTCCTCTCAATATCTCTCACCTCTCTCTCTCTCTGTCACCCCTCCCTTCCTTCTCCACCCCGTCACCTTTTCACTTTCCGCCACTGCTTCTCCTCATAATACCTTAGAGGCCAAGAAATTGTTGTGAGGCCATGCCCATTGTTTTGGGCGCACGCACAAATAACCCCTCCCCCTGTTATAGTCCCCCCTGTTATTTTGTTTTGAATCCGCCCCCTGTACAGAAGTGTGTGTGTCTTTATTGAGTGACAGAGGTGTGTGTGTGTGTGTGTGTGTGTATACTGTGTATATATTGGGGAGGGCACCAACATTTATCTTGCCTCCGGGCAACTGAGACAAACTTATGCCACTGCACAGCAGTATTCATGGGCAGACGGCATCTCCCGAACTCCCAGAGTGAAGAGAACGGAAGCTCGGACCGGACCACAAGACCATGCCCTCTCTTCAAACCATGCCCCGACAGGGCTACACCCGTTTTCATGGCAGCCTGCATCTGGATCTTTAACGCCACACTGGGTGACATTAGGGTGAGTGACGCCCTTGCGGTTGCTGCAAGTTCCAAAGATTGTGACCGATGGTGGAGTTTAAGGAAACACCAGTCAGTACCTGTCTCATATACAGTATGAGAGTTGAAAGCAGGCATCTCAGGGCTTGCACACATGGATATACACAAGGGATGGGCTTTGGCAAAGCAATGTATAAAGTAGCAGACACATGACCACCAATAGGTGTAGCTTTAGGCACTTCGCACCCACCTCTAAATCAAGCCCAGAGTCCCATGTTTTAAATCATACCAGCACTACTGCAGGAATTCAACTAAATGATAGTGCTTTGATGATGACATGTGTAGAGATCAATAAACATGTAAATCCAAAACTACACAGTATGAACAAAATAAAAAGCATTTTTGCAAGGGGGTAAACAATTAGCACTTACTGAAGTAACTCTGTTTTAATATGCTTTGTTGATTGAAAACTAGCAGGGTGCTTTCATAGTATACTTCTACCTAGAAATCATTTAGGTTAATGTTTTATTAAACAGTGTTTTTTTTGGAAGAACATTACATATAATTCTAATTAGGTATGATTAACATTGCAGATATTCACCGTTTTCAATCAAGCAATTACTGAAGTTAAAGAAATGAACATGAATATAGTGATTATACAAAGGAATTCAGCTACAGTATGTGTTCAAGGGGCCTAATACTGTACTTGTGGGTCTGCGCAGGTTCAGAATGGGTCTTGTTATATCACCCACAGCCCCGTCACATGCAGTGACATCCTACAGTATTTTTTTGCTTAAAATGCGATGCAGTCTAAGGCCCGATGGAGGGTGACAACTTAGCGTTTGCGAGGCAGCCATGGAGCATTGTGGGCCGTACAACGCAAGCATGTCTAGACTATTTAGGTAGGCTGCGGTGGCTGTGTAATAAAAACCGGCATGGTTCGGACGACACAGGGAGGCTGTAATCTCCCATTCCCCATGTTCCTGGTTGAAAGCTATCACAGCGATCCCCCGGACAATGCACCCCCTGGACGGGACACCTCTGGGTTCTTGTCTGGGTCCCGTTTTTACTTAGTCCCCTCAGGGGAGGGCAAATCTTCTGTGCTAGGGGGAGATGATTATCTGTCGGAGGGGCAGTTGAAAGATTGTATGTGCTTTGGGGAGATGATGATCCATCTGAGGGGGTTAGGATATCTCCTGTGCTTGGGGGAGATGATGATCCATCTCAGGGGGTTAGGATATCTCCTGTGCTTGGGGGAGATGATGATCCATCTGAGGGGGAGATTATTATACTCCTAAAGTTTTGGGATTTTTATTTTGTGGCAATAGAAGCCAAATTATGTTCTAATAGCATTCCTTAGTTACTCCACAATTTTCACCAGCAAAGATAATTGGAATTCACAAAATTTTGGATTAAAGTTGAATGTTTTTAATGTATTCAAGCTTCAGTAGAGATATGGCCACACATAATTTAATTCCTAATTAATATATTAATAGTCAATTCCAATAAGTAATCCAATTGATTATATTAATATGTGGATTTTAAGATTTCTATTGGAGGAGGTGCTCTCAGGAATAAGAGATATAGGGGGGTATGCAATTCTGGATCACGGCTGTCGATCCCTCCTGACAGCAGTGATCCAGGCCTGTTTATGTTTTGCTCGACAGTAAACGGCAGGCGGGATTCAATGTCCCGCCCGCCGATCGCCGAAAAGTGGGTGTGTCCGTGTAAACCGCCATGGAGTGTCGATCTGCAGCCGGGATTGCAACAAATCAAGCCCGTTATGGGCAGAACGGGCCTGTCAGCTTCTGCCGTGATCCCTCTTCATTGAAGACAGCATTGAATAGAAACCCACCGCTAGTTCCCCCCGTCGGGAATAGCGGCAGAACATTGAATACCCCCCATAGTCCAAAACAGAAAAGGAAAAATATTCCTCTTCCCTCCTGTTGTCTAAGGCCTCTTCTCTGCACATTTCACTCACAGCTCTCCCATACTCCCATACTCAAACACCCAGTGTCCATCTTTGACCACCAGCCCCTAGTAGTACGTTGATCAAATCCTCACTACTTACATTTAAGCTGCAGTGGGTATTGAATTGTGGCATTAATTTTACCTGTAATCTATTTATTTTATTTTTTTATTTATTGTAATGTTAAGTTATGTGTCCCTGTACTGTTCCTTTGTACGGCGCTGCGAAACACTCGTGGAGCCTTATAAATAAAATAATAATTCCTAACAGTGGCACTCACTGGAACTATTTTGTTGGAATTCCATACTATTCTCTTTAGAGATCCAGATAGAATCGTATAAGAATAAGACATAAAGAATAAACTTTATTCATGCAATTAAAATCATTATTATTACTAAAAGCCAGCAAAATATAAAGTGAATCATGAAAGAGAGAAAGAAAGGTAAATAAGTGTTATTAATTAAGAATCACCAGCAAAAACACATATCATATAATATGTGTGTTGAGGGAGCCCACAGAGATATCAGAGTACCGGCCCTGGCTGGATAGAAACCCCCTCAGTAAAAATAGGAAGTGTTTGACCTTCAGAAAGAATATCTTTGGCCCCCCACTAAGGGGGTTATTCTGATTCACTTCTTAAATGGACAAAACCATGTGCACTGAAGGGGGGGGGGCAGATGTAATGTGCAGCGAGAGTTAGATTTGGGCTATTTTGTTCCTGTGCAGGGTAAATACTGACTGCTTTATTTCTACACTGCAATATAGATCTCACTTTGAAGTTAAACCCTACACAAATCTAATTCTGTCTGCACAAGTTACATCTGCCCCACCTGCAGTACACATGGTTTTGCCATTTGAGAAGGAATTTGCCTTTGCGAGTGAATTAGAATAAGGGTCAAAGTGCAATGGGCATATTCAAATGGCCTTGTAGATCTGCATAAATTGCTTGTATGCAAGCCTGAATCTGTGGTCTTATACAGACTATCAGTACACAACAGTACCAGGTGTAAGTGTAAATACCAACGCACTGTGGGCTATCTTCTTTATTGTAAGTTTGACTTTGCTGATTAATCATTTATAATTTGATGCAATAAGGTCTAATAAGTATATTTTTTTTCTTTTAGATTTTTCTTTGGCGAACAGTCAGACAATTATTAATAAAACCTGAATTTTAAAGCATAATTTTAATCACCTCTATGCTGGCACATAAAAATGAACGGTCTTCCACATCTGGCATTCACACATCCTACAAATGACAGTTCTCATAACCCATTAATCCGGTGAACATTAAGGACCATAGCAATACAGCGTAGATCTAACTTAATTATTTGCGTTCCATAAAGAAATTGGAACCATGGACTATACAAGCAGGCGCTTACAAGTAGGCACCTTCATTATATACATTGTAGATGTCAGAGAGCTGTCAGAACTTTGAAAAAAAGATTTTCGTTTTCTCCTTTAAAAGAGCAAAGAGGATGAGTCAATGAGAGTCATAGAAAAGCCAGCAGGGAAAGAGAACTACACATTAGATTAAAAAGACAGATTCTCAAGCAGGTTTCTGAGATGTTAAAAAAAAACCTATAGCTCAATGCATTTCATACATCCGAAGTACTTACTTTTCTTCATAAATTTATAAATGAATTCATTATCATAAATGTAATTCCTTCATTTCTTGATGACTGCAGCTTTCTAGTTTGGTGCGTATAATTTTAAGTCTCTCCCTGAGCATGTTAAAAGCTGAGCGATGGAGCTGAATGCTAATGATGTTATGACAGTACTGCAGGTTTATGAAAAAAGGTCATGAAGACAGCAGCAGAACAGCTCTCCCGCTGTGCAGTGTGGGGAAGTCATACCTTTATATCCCAGTGATTCTGTACAGATGTGCAACACGCAGATAGAGAGCACATCCAGAACAGCACATCAGCATTTATTTGCTGTTATCTGATAAGACTGGGGTGAGCTTGTACATTACATGTCCGAATGTAAACCTGGAGTTCGTCTTGGGATCAACATAATTTGGTTTTGTTGTCCAAATACAATAACTTTCTGTATTTTCCATCCAAAAAAAGGTTTTAGGGGGGTATTCATTCCCACCAGTAACAGTCCGAATTGTCGAGCATTAGTTTTTCTTGTTTTGCTCGACATGAAAATGTAGCTCGACAAGTCGAGTTCTCGCCTATTCAAACTGTAATTTAAATCCCACCAGTAACAGTCCGAATTGTCGAGCATTTGCATTTGTTCTTCTCATTTTACTTCACTGAAAATTTAGCTTGACAAGTCGAGTTCTCATCTACTTGACAAGTCGAGTTCTCCCCTAGAGAGGAGAGTGGCAATTGTGTCAGAATTAGGCTCCATTTTTGTAGTCAATAATATGAAAGTAGGTACCTATAAAGACCATTTCCAAATCAGCAGACTGCACAATGCTGGTATATTCCTGAAGTCTCAGTACAGGAGTGAGAGCTCTGAGGTAAACAGAGTGCATTGTGGGAGAAGTAAACAAAAGAATGGCAACAACAAACATTGAATCCTGGGTAATTCTGCCCCAGCATGGATACAAGGGACCTAAACATAGGTGTTTGGTCAAACCAAATAGATATACATACAAAAGACTTTCAATGGGCAAAATCCAGCACAGTGAACATGAAAGGTGAGCAGAAAAAGTGAATACTTCTTATATGGCAAATGGAATAATTTAAACGAATGCATAACAATACAAGCTGAAAACTGATGCTGAAGCATACCATATAAACATGCAGCAAATAGAAAATGAAACAAAAGAGGAATATTTAGCAAAATATTACAAAGACAGAAGTCAAGATAAGCACTACAAACCTTAGTAGGGAGTACTGCATATACACTTAACTTAAGAGAAACTCCCTTGACACGACAGAAAGAATTGTCGAGTTAAATTTGAGGTCAGGTGTACTCTTTGACATTTAATAGGATGCAGGAATTATCTCAACAGATTTTACCCAAAATAACTCGACAAGTTGAGAAATGTTCAACTCGACAGTCGAGGAAACCGAAAACCAAATCAGGCGAGCTCTGCTCAACAACTCGAGAAAACTAGACAATGAATAAGCGACCTCATAAAAAACTAACCTCTTGTTGAGAAAACAACAAAACTCAACAAAAATAACAATCTCGACAGACATTGAATACCCCTCTTAGGGGGATATTCAATCGCTGTTGAGCATCTCCCGTGGGGGAGATGCTCGACGGGCCCTATTCAATGCTGACTTCCCCGACAGCATTGAACAGGGTTTCCTGGCAGAACGAGCCCGACATCTCTAGCTGTCGGGCTCGTTCTGCCGAGAACAGCTGGGAAGTGACGAGCTGCCGGCTGCATCTCGTCACTTCCCGGCCGCAACTCGCGGCCACGCCCCCTTCTCGTCCCGCTGCAGGCGGGACATTGAATCCCTCCTGCATGTTCTCGGTCGAGCTGACCGAGAACGGGACTGGGTCACGGCAGGCGAGCAAGCTCGTCTGCCGTGACCCGATGATTGAATACCCCCCTTAGTGTCTGTGCTCAAGAAAATAAGAAATTATTATTATTATTATTATTGCTTAAATTACAAATTTTCTAAATTATGTTTTCATTACAGCTAAACATTAAAATTATGCATTCTACTCTGCAATATATAATGATTAATTTAATATAATACAGTATAAGGATTTTACGGATACTACACACATATATAACTACCATTAGATTGTATTTTCTACATCATGATGTGGACACTTCCTTGTAACTAACTTTTAGTCACAGAAGAATGTAGGGATGTTTGGGGCTACATTTCCCAGCATGCTCTGCAGGGAAGAAAGGCTAGATATATATGCAGTGAATTGGACATGTGGCGACTTCATGTGGCTGTGAAGGTAAAAAAAAGAGTATAGGTAGGCGTCGAAGGGGGAGCAGGGGGACAGGTACTATTTTCAAAGGTAATTTGTTAAGGGGCATCTTGTGTCTACTTCTTATTTATTTAGCATCTTCTAGAAAATAATAGATAGAATCTAATTGGTTGCTACTGGTAACATCCCATTTTCAATAGAAGTCCCATCTTAGTAAATTTCACCCAGAGTGACGCATCCTTGAACTTAATGCAAATGGCAACTTTTAAGACTCCATCTCCACACGTTCACCTGTGGTTCTGGAAAGTCGTTATTGGTATGTGGGTACCCAAAAACATTGTACCAGCCCTAAGTGTGACATCCCTCCTCTGAAGCATGGTGTACAAAATTCTCATATCGGCTACAATTTCCCTGAAACTAATTTTCAAACGTATACAAGTATGGTGCTATCTGAGTTATTATTTACTAAATAATTGAATATACTGAATAAATGTCAATTCCGGAGGAGCAGCCACAGCCTAGGCATGTTCCAGACACCATGGCTACATGCTACACAACTGCTTGCATTACTTTATGTCTTCAGCATAACTAAAGAATGATTTTTTTTTTTTTTTTTTTTTTAAGGAGAAATGTAAGTGAGTTGACCAGATGTTATATATTCTGTACCACAAGGTGCTGCTAGATAAGAAACAAGATAATCAAGGGGAAAGGTAAAAAAGGGAAAAGCTTTAAAATATCAGCTGGTTGCTGATAAAAATGGGCCACTGGGTGATATGCTAGCTGAGCGAGAACATATCGCCCCCTGTGTTCGGGGCTATAGATTTTGAAAACCTCATTGGATCTATGATGGGAAAACAAAGGTTCAAGCAGATCTCCTGAGACACTAGGCCCTAAATATCTGTTGATCTCTTGCAAGGTTTTGGTTCATTCTTCTCAGATCTATGAAAAACAATTATACGGTAGGTCATAGTCTGGGCCTTGCAATTTGCCTGTAAAAACAATAAAATATTGCAGATCAATATGGACAAGCCTGAGCAAAATACACGCTCTGCATGCTTTCGACACAAAAGATATGCAGGTGGAAACTTATGCATATTATTCCTTATCCACACTCTCTCAGAAGAAGGCAAAAAAAAAACATGTGCCTAAGCATCTAAAGCTTTTCAGAACACATAGAATGTAACAGGTCTCTCTATGTTTTTAACCCCTTCACGACATTTGACGTATATATACGTCATGGCCGGGAAGTACTTCCCGACACATGACGTATATATACGTCATGACTTTAAACTGTCACTGCGTCTAGAGACGCAGTGACAGAGGGACGATGTCTGCTGTCCCTGACAGCAGACATGTCCCTGCATGCACAGGGGGGGCTGCGATGCCGCCCCCCCGTCGGCGATCGCTGTGATTGGCTGTTCAGTGTGAACAGCCATTCACAGCGTTTTCCTGTGTTACCAGCGAATCAGACGCTCGGTAACACAGGTGTCAATCACCGCCGGGCGTCAGGGGGCATGAGGGGGTCATCGGTGACGATGACACCTCACCCCACCCTCACCCCACCTGCCCCCAAGGCTGTGATTGGTCCGTGGGACCCACGGACCAATCACAGCCAAGGCGCGACATTTAAACTAACGGTGACTGCGCTGCAGACGCCATTCCGGTCTGGAATAGCGTGCAGAGCGGTCACCGTGCCTATCTGCTGTGATACTGACCTGATCCTTGCTAATACTTACCTGATCCTTGCAAATACCTTACCTGATCACTTGATCACTGCTTGTAGCGTGCTGGACGCTTCCTGGATCTGACTTCCTGAGACTTCCTGCTGCTGCTGCAGTGTGATAGAGAGATAGAGAGATAGAGAGAGAGAGATAGAGAGAGATAGAGAGATAGTGACAGAGAGAGCTATATTTTGTGTCTGCTACCCCCCCTTTTTGGGGGTGCAGGTTTTTTTTATATATAAATAACTGTCAGTGCTGCTGCTGCAGTGTCATAGAGTGATAGATAGTGATAGATAGTGATAGATACTGATAGATAGTGAGAGATAGAGAGATTTGTGTCTGCTACCCCCCCTTTTTGGGGGTGCAGGGTTTTTTTTTATATATATAACTGTCAGTGCTGCTGCTGCAGTGTCATAGAGTGATAGATAGTGATAGATAGTGAGAGATAGAGAGATAGAGAGAGATAGTGACAGAGAGTGATAGAGAGTGTATATTTTGTGTCTGCTCCCCCCCCTTTTTGGGGGTGCAGGTTTTTTTTTATACATATAACTGTCAGTGCTGCTGCTGCAGTGTCCTAGAGTGATAGATAGTGATAGATAGTGATAGATAGTGATAGATAGTGAGAGATAGAGAGAGATAGTGACAGAGAGTGATAGAGAGTGTATATTTTGTGTCTGCTACCCCCGCCTTTTGTGCTGATCACTATATCTGAGGTGATCAGCAACTTTTTGGGGGCGCAGAGGTTTTTTTTTTTTATATATACCTGTCAGTTGCTGCCAGTTGCACTGTCAGTTGCACCAAAGGTTGTGCACCTGCTGCCCCTCACTGGTAATCAGTGTCGCATCACTGATCACCTTTTTTTTTTTTGTGGGTGCTGTGTGGTCTTTTTTTAATTTTTTTTTTTTTACACACACTGTGATTTTGTGGGTGTCCTGTGGCCACTGTGCGCTGATCAGTGACGTACATCACTGATCAGCTTTTTCGGCACAGGGTTGATCTATTTTTTTTTTTTTTTGATCAAATTCCTGTTGCCTTTGAGCGCTGTTCAGTGACGGACGTTACTGACCAACATCTGTGCTCAATTTTTGGCGCAGGACCTTTTTTTTGTTTTTTTAACCCCTTCAATTTTTTTTTTTTTAACCCCTTCAATTTTTTTTTTTTTAACCCCTTCAATTTTTTTTTTTGTATAAAGTCTTTTTTTTTTCTGCACTACATACACACTACACACTACATACCCCCCGGGTTGAAATAAAGTTTGTACCCCCCCCCCTACACTATACACGTGTTGAAACATTTCACTACCAGTAACACAAAAATAAAAATGGCATCCCAAATGTCATCCCAAATGTCATCCCAGTCATCCAGAAGAATGTATTCAGTGGAGGAGGCATATGCCATGCTTGCCTCTGACTCTGACACAGCCAGTGAGGCAAGCGGGGAATTTGAAGGATTCGTCTTAAGCTCCTCTTCCTCCTCTGGTGATGAGGGACCCCCTCAAAGACGCCCCCGTAGAGCAGCTGAGACCCACCCCAATAATTGATCTCGTATGGACCCCACCACCAGACAATTTTGAGCCCCAGGTTCCTGAGTTTTTGGCCATGCCAGGAATCCAATTTGATTCCACAGGTCTCAGAGAAATTGACTTTTTCAAATTATTTTTCTCTGATGATTTTATAAATTTAATGGTGGACCAAACTAATTTATATGCCCAGCAGTTTATTGCTCAAAACCCCACGTCATCATTTGCTAGGTGGACCCCTGTAGATGCAGTAGAGATGATGACGTTTTGGGGTCTGGTGTTTCATATGGGCATAGTAAAAAAGCCAGAAATTAGGCAATATTGGAGTACAGATGTTCTGTACAGCACCCCATTTTACCGTATGGCCATGACTCGGACTCGTTTTGAGACAATCCATAAATTTATACATTACACCGATAATGCACAGTGCCCACCCAGAGATGATCCCACCTTTGACAGGCTATTCAAAGTCAGGCCGGTCATTGATCATTTCAGTGACAAATTTGAAGAGATGTACATCCCAGATAAATTCATTTGCATAGACGAGTCCCTTATACATTTTAAAGGAAGGGTTAAATTCCGCCAGTACCTTCCCAGTAAGAGGGCAAGGTATGGCATAAAAATGTATAAGCTGTGTGAAAGCACCACAGGGTACACCCACAAGTTTAGGGTATATGAAGGGAAGGATTCAAGAATTGAACCGCCAGAATGCCCCCCCTCCCTCGTAGGTGTTAGTGGAAAAATTGTCTGGGATTTAATGCACCCCTTCCTGGATAAGGGTTATCACCTCTATGTGGATAACTTTTACACTAGCATCCCCCTGTTTAAGGCCCTTGGTTCAAGAGGTACAGCAGCTTGCGGTACTGTGCGCAAGAACCAAAGAGGCCTCCCCAAAACGCACATTGCCCAAGTACTAAGAAGGGGTGAAAGCAGGGGAATATGCACCGAAAATATGTTGTTGGTCAAATATAAGGACAAGAGGGATGTCCTTATACTGACAACAATTCATGGAGACAGTACCACCTCCATCCCTGTACGAGGTACCAGTACCCACACCTCAAAACCAAATTGTATCCTAGATTACAATAAGTACATGGGCGGAGTGGATCTTTCAGATCAGGTACTGAAGCCGTACAGTGCCCTGCGGAAAACAAATATCTGGTACAAGAAGCTGGCCGTGTATATCATCCAGATGGCACTGTATAACGCTTACGTGCTATTCCGTTCTACCGGCCAGAGGGGGACATTTATGTACTTTCAAGAGGAAGTCATAAAGGGCCTAATATTTGGGAACCAGCAGGCAGAGGGCCCCAGTACTTCTAGTACTGGCCCCCGTATTGTACCAGGGCAGCATTTTCCCAATGAAATCCCCTCCACTGCAAGAAAGGGCAGGACACAAAAAAGGTGCAAAGTTTGCTATAAAAAGGGAATAAGAAAGGAAACTATTTTCCACTGTGAAACTTGCCCCGACAAACCCGGCCTATGTATAAAGGAGTGTTTCAAAATATACCACACATCTATGGATTATTAGGTTCATCATTTCACCGTGCTTCGGGGGTCTTGCTAATGCCACATAGCACCCACCATTCATTCCACCAGAATCTGAGCTGCAAAATCCAAAAATCACTCCTTCCCTTCTGAGTCCTGCCATGCACCCAACTGGTATTTTTTGGTCACATGTGAGGCATTGCCATACTCTGGAGAAATGGGGGCACAGATTTTGGGGTGCTTTGTCTCCTTCATTCCTTGTGAAAATGACAAATTTTGAGCCAGAACTGCATTTTTGTGTAAAAAAATGTAATTTTTCATTTTCACTGCCCAGTTGTATCAAAATTGGTGAAACCCCTGGGGGTTTGAAATGTACACTATACCCCTAGATGAATTCCCTGAGGGGTGTAGTTTGCAAAATGGGGTCACTTGTGGGGGGGTTCCACTGTATTGGTAATGCAACATAGCACCCACCATTCATTCCACCAAAATCTGTGCTCCAAAATCCAAAAATCACTCCTTCCCTTCTGAGTCCTGCCATGCACCCAACTGGTATTTTTTGGTCACATGTGAGGCATTGCCGTACTCTGGAGAAATGGGGGCACAGATTTTGGGGTGCTTTGTCTCCTTCATTCCTTGTGAAAATGACACATTTTGAGCCAGAACTGCATTTTTGTGTAAAAAAATGTAATTTTTCATTTTCACTGCCCAGTTGTATCAAAATTGGTGAAACCCCTGGGGGTTTGAAATGTACACTATACCCCTAGATGAATTCCCTGAGGGGTGTAGTTTGCAAAATGGGGTCACTTGTGGGGGGGTTCCACTGTATTGGTAATGCAACATAGCACCCACCATTCATTCCACCAAAATCTGTGCTCCAAAATCCAAAAATCACTCCTTCCCTTCTGAGTCCTGCCATGCACCCAACTGGTATTTTTTGGTCACATGTGAGGCATTGCCGTACTCTGGAGAAATGGGGGCACAGATTTTGGGGTGCTTTGTCTCCTTCATTCCTTGTGAAAATGAAAAATTTTGAGCCAGAACTGCATTTTTGTGTTAAAAAATGTAATTTTTCATTTTCACAGCCCAGTTGTACCAAAATTGGTGAAACCCCTGGGGGTTTGAAATGTACACTATACCCCTAGATGAATTCCCTGAGGGGTTTAGTTTGCAAAATGGGGTGACTTGTGGGGGGGGTTCCACTGTATTGGTACTTTGGGAGTCTTGCTAATGCAACATAGCACCCACCATTCATTCCACCAAAATCTGTGCTGCAAAATCCAAAAATCACTCCTTCCCTTCTGAGTCCTGCCATGCACCCAACTGGTATTTTTTGGTCACATGTGAGGCATTGCCGTACTCGGGAGAAATTGGGGCACAGACTTTGGGGTGCTTTGTCTCCTTCATTCCTTGTGAAAATGAAAAATTTTGAGCCAGAAGTGCATGTTTGTGTAAAAAAATGTAATTTTTCATTTTCACAGCCCAGTTGTACCACAATTGGTGAAACCCCTGGGGGTTTGAAATGTACACTATACCCCTAGATGAATTCCCTGAGGGGTGTACTTTGCAAAATGGGGTGACTTGTGGGGGGGTTCCACTGTATTGGTGCTTTGGGAGTCTTGCTAATGCAACATAGCACCCACCATTCATTCCACCAAAATCTGTGCTGCAAAATCCAAAAATCACTCCTTCCCTTCTGAGTCCTGCCATGCGCCCAACTGGTATTTTTTGGTCACATGTGAGGCATTGCCGTACTCGGGAGAAATTGGGGCACAGACTTTGGGGTGCTTTGTCTCCTTCATTCCTTGTGAAAATGACAAATTTTGAGCCAGAAGTGCATGTTTGTGTAAAAAAATGTAATTTTTCATTTTCACAGCCCAGTTGTACCACAATTGGTGAAACCCCTGGGGGTTTGAAATGTACACTATACCCCTAGATGAATTCCCTGAGGGGTGTACTTTGCAAAATGGGGTGACTTGTGGGGGGGTTCCACTGTATTGGTGCTTTGGGAGTCTTGCTAATGCAACATAGCACCCACCATTCATTCCACCAAAATCTGTGCTGCAAAATCCAAAAATCACTCCTTCCTTTCTGAGTCCTGCCATGCGCCCAACTGGTATTTTTTGGTCACATGTGAGGCATTGCCGTACTCGGGAGAAACTGGGGCACAGACTTTGGGGTGCTTTGTCTCCTTCATTCCTTGTGAAAATGAAAAATTTTGAGCCAGAAGTGCATGTTTGTGTAAAAAAATGTAATTTTTCATTTTCACAGCCCAGTTGTACCACAATTGGTGAAACCCCTGGGGGTTTGAAATGTACACTATACCCCTAGATGAATTCCCTGAGGGGTGTACTTTGCAAAATGGGGTGACTTGTGGGGGGGTTCCACTGTATTGGTGCTTTGGGAGTCTTGCTAATGCAACATAGCACCCACCATTCATTCCACCAAAATCTGTGCTGCAAAATCCAAAAATCACTTCTTCCCTTCTGAGTCCTGCCATGTGCCCAACTGGTATTTTTTGGTCACATGTGAGGCATTGCCGTACTCGGGAGAAATTGGGGCACAGACTTTGGGGTGCTTTGTCTCCTTCATTCCTTGTGAAAATGAAAAATCTTGAGCCAGAAGTGCATGTTTGTGTAAAAAATGTAATTTTTCATTTTCACAGCCCAGTTGTACCAAAATTGGTGAAACCCCTGGGGGTTTGAAATGTACACTATACCCCTAGATGAATTCCCTGAGGGGTGTAGATTGCAAAATGGGGTGACTTGTGGGGGAGGTTCCTAACTTTTAGCACTTATGGTGCCTAGAAACCTACATGGTGCCTAAAAAAAAATCTCATAAAAAGGAGGCTCCAAAATCAAGTAGGTGCTCCTTCTATTATGAAGCCTGTGGTTTGGTCAACGTGCACACTAGGGCCACATATAGGATATTTTTGAAAACAAAAGAATTGGGGGAATCAATTTTTAGTCACATTTCTCTAGTAAAATCTACTGTATTCGTTAGAAAAATGTATTAAAATTGAAACTCTGCAAAAAAAAAGAAATTTTGAAATTTCACCTACACTTTGTTTTAATTCCTGTGAAACACCTAATGTGTTAACAAACTTCCAAAATGCTGTTTTGAATACTGTGAGGGGTACAGTTTTTGAAATGGCATCATTTATGGGGGTGTCTCACATACAAGTCCCTCAAAGTCACATCAGAACTGAACTGGTCCCTAAAAAAATCAGTGTTTGAAATTTTCTTGAAAATTTGAGAATTTGCTATTCATATTGTAAGCCTCCTAGTGTCCAAAAAAATTAAAAGGAAGTTGAAATAATGATGGAAACATAAAGTAGACATATGGTCTATGTTAGTTATTAACTATTTTGAGTGGTATGATTATTTGTCTCACAAGCAGAAAATTTAACATTTTGCAAATTGCTAAATTTTCCATTTTTTCACGATATTTTGGTATTTTTCACAAAAAAACACAGACTGTATCGACCCAAATTTACCACTAACTTGAAGTACAATGTGTCACGAGAAAACAATCTCAAAATCACTGGGATAAGTAAAAGCAAAAAAAAGTTATCACCACTTAAGTGAGACATGTCAGATTTGAAAAAAAGGGCTCTGTCATGAAGGCACAAACTGGCTCTGTCATGAAGGGGTTAACCAGAATTTCAGCAGAAGGCTCAGTGCACTTCAACGACTCCAGACCAGGTGTTCCCGGTGGGAATATATGTTTTTTTAGGTTTCAAGGAATTAATATAAGGACAGCAAAGAAACACAACAGTTTGATCAACACAATATGGATTTATTATACTCAGCTTTGGGAGGTTATTTCAGTGAAGAAAAACAGTCAATGATAACACGTCCAGGGGAGGCCTCAACTGTCATTCCAACACCTGTGTGCTTAGCTCATTCTGTCCGTTCCTTCAGTTCATCGTCTGTGCTTCTGTTCCAGGGTGAGGCCTCTCCGAGTAACCCTTCGCCATATCATTATATACACTTCAAGGACATTGGCTCAGCAAAATACTAATGTCCTCTGTGCCCTAAAAGGTCACAGTTGTCCATTCTCTAAAAATATGCGTAGGCAAGTGTCTATTCAGGGCTTAATAGGAGTACAGCAAACCATTGTAGAAATCAACTTATATCCTATGGTTACATTCCACCCTGTGATTTCTACACAGCACATATAACAAATATTAAATAATATAAATATATTTATGAGTGTGTGTGGATCCAACAAATAGCAGACTCAAGTTCAATTAGTCTATAACTGTATTTCCATTGGATCCTAAGTAATTCTGTTGTCTTCCTGACTTGTTCTTGACCAATAAACTCTGTGGCCATCATCATCTCAGACACACGTCCAGTAAAGTCATCTCATCTCCTTTCCCAACCAAGGTGAAAGAAATTAACCTGTTGGCTAAAGAAAAACAAACAGTGTGAGATAAACCATAACAACAAAACAAAATACAAATTTCCTTATGCTGCTGCAAATGTCTCTATTCTACTTAAAACTTCTTTAAACAACCTTATACTAAAATATTTGTCACTATAAATTCTTAAAAATTCAATCTTTTACCACCCTCCGGTTAATAAAGCATATATATATTCTGCTCCAAAAACCCAATAATATATATATATTTTTAAGAACATGTCCTAAACAATATATCCATTCAATCATACTGATGACAGTTTTGTGAATGGTAAGAAGCATGAAAGCCCAATTCTCTTGCTGTAAAGTGGATGTCTTTGCTTTTATCTTCTTTAACATATATAGTCTTTGTCATTACTCAGAATACTCTCTTGGTGAGCAAAACTCCACTTGAGACAACTGGGATAACAGTTTTATGTGACTTATCAGTGGAGCAATCTTCACCATCCTTATGGCTGCATGTAATGAAATTGAATGCCCATATGCCCAGTGTTTCAAATTCAACAGTTCTTGCGGTAACAGTTCCATAATGGGCACTTGGGTCAGATGATTTGCAATATGATTTTTGTAAAAGTCCAAGGTGTGCAGTCACTTTGTCCAAGAAACATGATCATATTCACACAATGAGCATAAACAAGTTTACTTTGTTCTTCATCCAGCTTCTACAACATTCACTTGGAACATGGAACTTCTCCCATTAGCCAGGGAGGTAATTTATACCCCTTTTACACCAAAAACCCTGGTCCGACCCTGGTCTTTGAACGCTGGAGTTTCCAGGGTCTGACCCTGCTTTATACTGCATTTACACAGCACTTCGACCTGGGTCGGACCTGGGTCTGCACCATTTACACTGAACCTGGGTCAGCCCTGCCTTTCCTTGTTGATATATATATATATATATATATATATAAATCTATATATATCTATAGATATAGATATATATATATATATATATCTATAGATATATATCTATATATCTATAGATATATATATAGATATATATATCTATATATATATCTATATATATCTATATATATATCTATAGATATATATATATCTATATAGATATAGATATATCTATATATATATAGATATATAGATATATCTATATAGATATATAGATATATCTATAGATATATAGATATATCTATAGATATATAGATATATCTATAAATCTATATAGATAGATCTATATAGATCTATATAGATAGATCTATATAGATCTATATAGATCTATCTATATAGCTTGGAGGGGGTAGAGGGAGGAAGCTGTCCCCGGGTGCTGTGAGGGTAGAGGGGGGAAGCTGTCCCCAGGTGCTGTGAGGGTAGAGGGGGGAAGCTGTCCCCGGGTGCTGTGAGGGTAGAGGGGGGAAGCTGTCCCCGGGTGCTGTGGGGGTAGAGGGGGGAAGCTGTCCCCGGGTGCTGTGAGGAGGAGGGGGGTCCCTGCGGCTGCTGAGGGGAGAGGGGGTACCTGTCAGCCTGACACTATGATTGCTGGCGCTGCCGCTGCTGTATCTCCCCCCGGCGGCCGGTCCTTGCGACGGATGGACAGTCAGTGTCGGCGGTCCCTCTGGCGCAGGGGAAATACTATTTCCACGGATACCCCCCATTTACACCGCCGAGGATCCGGGTCTGACCCGCCGCTGACCCGGATTTTTCGGCGGTGTAAAAGGGGTATTACTGTAGTTTCCTTAAAATGTTCATTCCCACAAGTAGTGTGCTCACAGCAGCTGATTGTGAGACAGTTGTAAAGTTCCTGTGACCTTTCTCAGAAGCAATCAAGGTAGGCAACATTGTCAGCTGTTGGTTAATGTAACAAATTCTGCAACAATCTCTCCAACTTGCGCTTTGAATGTATAGTAACATCAGCTTCATCATGGCTAGGCAGTTCTCTCATCCAGTGTACTAGCCCATTCAGTGATCACGGGGATGAGTTGTACACCAAAGTCAGTTCAGTTGTTTGTACATCATTTATGTCATATACTTGTACACCACCATGTCTTGTGTTGTTCTTCCACTTTTGGACAACTATCCTTATTGGCTTCACAACTATCCTTGCAATGGCTCCTATCTGAGGTCTGACAGATGGCTGCTTTGCTGCAGCAGAAACCAACAAATGTCCTTTATCCATGAAGCAATACAGCAACAAATGTCCTTTATCCATAAAGCAATACAGCTCTCTGCTTTGGAAATTTCCCCACTGTGGGTCTTTGCTTGTAGATAAATCCAATGTAAGTGTCCCTTTGGTCACTGGCAACTTTAACTTGAACTTCACGAGCTCAGCTTGTAAATGTGAACATTTTTTTCTGATCTTACTTGTTTCTAATGCAGATTAACATACACCCTTATGCTGTATATCTTTTGACAATGCCAATTTAGGGACATTGCAACTGTTGCTTCTAATACAGTATAACATATATTCTTATACCTTTTGACAATGCTAATCCAATGTCATTGCAATTGTACCATTATTGTTACCAAAGGCATTCCGCTAATCCTTATCTTCCTCCAGGTATATGGAGTGATTCACCAACTACCTAGAATTGACATATATAAATATTTATGTGAAGGGAATTCCGAGTAGTCGACATGCAATACATGCTGACACCGTGGCCCTCACACAGCCGACGGTCTGACATTACACAGCGGGACTGTGGAGTGCAGCGTGGCGTTAAGACGCTATACCCGATTCCCTGACCTGTTAGCCTTTTAATATTTTTATATCTTTGTTTCCAGCACCAGTACAAGTTCAAGCACTTTTGTTAGCACATATTTTTGAAGTATATATTTGGCACTGTATTAATCACGATATTGATGTACATTTATAGCGTGATGCCGGGCGTGTAGTGACGCGATTGAGGCAACTCCCACGGGGCGTCCCTGAGAGCCCGGCCTCCCGGAAGTCCCGACAGCCCGGCATCACCGCCTCACGCTGCACACATACCTATTTAATGTCTCAAGACGAGGTAAGATACTGTTTTTGCTTTTGCACATTGCACCTTTATTGCTACCATTGAATGACCTGATGAAAAGACTGTAAAAGTCTTGAAACGTTGTCATATGCATGTAAATTTGAAATAACTAAAAAGCACTTTTTCAAATCCAAGTGAGTGCCGCCTCTTCCTTATACAGTCCTGTATAAGAAACCTCTGCTATATATATATATATATATATATATATATATATATATATATATATATATATATATTACTGGCTAATAAACAATCATTGGTGCCCTCTGGTGCCAGTAATATATACATTGCTTGTGCCAGCCAGGGCCGGTGCAAGCCCCGTCAGTGCCCCAGGCAAATCCCCCAACCCACCCACCCGCCGCCCGCTCACCCCACCCGCTCCCCTCTGGGAGGGGGATTTCAGCACTGCACTACCCGCGGATTAACGCATTACGGGGGGGTGTCGCACGGGGATTGCCAAGGGTGCCGCACGGGGATTGCCGATCACTATCTGGGGGGAGCGGGCGGCTGCCACCCGCAGATAATAATCCACCGGCACTAGATTGCTGCTGATGACCACCGGGGGGGGGTGGTGGGTCATATCACTCACTCACCTGCTTACCGCTCCCTTACCCTGCACCCTGCTGGGATGAGTTCCGGTACTGCTACCATCCTTGGCAGCTTCTGCAGCTTTCTACGGCACAGCTCAGTACCGCCCTCCAGTGGCGCCAGCAATGTATATATTACTGGCTTAAAAATATAACATCGGTGGCCAGCAGAGCTCCGTGTTGGGCGGAAGGGGTGGGGTGAGCAGGGCGGGAGGG
The DNA here is from genome assembly GCF_055691185.1 of Crinia signifera. NCBI lineage: Eukaryota > Metazoa > Chordata > Amphibia > Anura > Myobatrachidae > Crinia > Crinia signifera. The sequence continues at coordinate 294,747,116 of NC_139218.1, read as the reverse complement.
GCCGGACAAATAGGGCTCCATGTGGAGCCAGTAAGACGCATTTACCGGACAGGGGAGCAGGAGTCGGAGCCAGCCGGAGGCGGGGCGGACAAGCAGGGTGAGTATGGAAGGCGGGGGAGCAGGGGTAGGCAGCGGGTGGTCTGCCTGGCTGAAAGTGGCTAATCTTTGAGCCCGGTGGCTGTACATACAGTGTGATTACTGATGAAAAAGCCTCCATCATCCCTAGATCTGCTGGTGTAACCAGCAGACGAACCACCTTCCTAGCAATGATGCGGGAGCACGCATCATCGCTAGTTGGGCAGCCCTGGGCCATACACACTAGGCGATTTTCAGCTGAAAATCGCCTAGTGCGTATGGGCCTTTACTCTGCATATTTCTGAAATGTTGGAGGAAACTTCCAGAAAAACAAGACCAAAGACATATAAAAAAAGATACATACTGTATGTACATTTCATGCAACAATTAGGGGCCAGTTAGGGCCATGGCAGGAATCAAACCCAATATCTCAGTGCTGTAAGGCAGTAATGATTACCATTACACCATCCATGCTGTCTTTACTCTAAGGCGCTTATTCTGATCTGCTCAGTACGCTGCCCCATCGCCTCGCCGTGAAAACACATCCTTGTGTCTAATGATTTCTCCAGGACTCGCAAATATAAGTCAGCTGCTCGCCGGGTGGCACACTGCGTCACTCCCGCATTTACATGGGAACATTTGGCGCTGGGTGTTCCCATGTCAGAGCGCCGGCCCCTCCCTGTGCGAGAGTACAGGTCCCGAGGGCGCTTGCACAGAAGCCCTGCACATGCGCATAACTGATTATGCGCATGCACAGGGGACCAAACTAATTAGAATCAGGGCCTAAATCAGATACACTTACGTGATGGTCTCTAGACCCTCATCATTAGAAATGGGGATGCCATCTAAACCATGCTTGGTGCAGGTCTCAACTCTAAACTACCAAAGGATGCTTATAGTACTTGCGAGCATCCTGTTGCCAGACAGTTTCTTTCTACCCAGAAACACTCACCAGAGAGAAGCACATAAGATGCATGAAACTATCTGTCGGAAATTCTCTAGGTTGCCTGTGTAGGCCGCCATGCATGCACAGTTTGCTAAAAATCCAGAGAAGCTAAAGAAGATCTATAGTTTGTAGCTAACACATTTTTATGCAAACTTGCAAATCTGCTTAAATTTCCACTTAATTATGTATCATAACATTGTAAGAATATAGCAGTTATCATTGTATTAGCGTATTGCATACTAATTGCTTACTCTTCATTTTTGCATATGTTTATTATCTGGTTTTTCTCACTAGATATTTATATCAAACAGAGCTCTGCCAAATTCTACAGCAGTTTAGTTCTCTTCAATCAGTTGAGCTACATTATACTCCCTCACATGTTAATTCCTGCTAGCCTTATGTAGTCTTACAATGACATGGTTCTCCTAGGGAGTCAGCTGGAATCTGCCTATAGTGAAACTTTAAAGCATACCTTTAGCTTTCTATCCAAACCACATGTATGTGCTATATTTTCCTACCACCACTATGCAAAAAGTATCATTAGGATCCAAAAAAACAAAAGTATTATGCGGTCCTGCTGATGATCAGAGGGATACAGAATGGAAAATAGGTGCAAAAACTCAAGTGTTAATCCTACTATTTTATTATTAAAGTATTGCAGGAATAAGCAAATGGAAACAGAACCGTATCTGCGGGCGCTGCCTAAGCTGCTGCTCTGCAGGATTTTAAAAACCCTCAAAACAATGGTAGAAACAAGAAAAAGAGGGGTGAGCAGCGTTGGGTTTCACTGAGAGTTGACACACACAATGGTATCAATTTAATATTAGTTAATAAAAACCATATATATATATCAGAGGACGTCCTCTGACGAAGTGTCTGACGAAACGCGTTAGGGTGTGGCCTGTGATACCCGTCTTGCTTGTGTCCCGGCATCTCTCCTGCTTGGCGCAGTTCATTATAGTGGACTTGGTGCTCACCTAATACCCTTCTTTTGTTAAAGTCGGGTTTGGACTAATTTTCGCACTCATATATCAGCGCTGCTCACAGCTGTATCTCTTTTTTTGATATATATACATATATATATATATATATATACACCATCGTTCACGGCGGCACTCAGGTAAGAAGACACGATAGACAGTTGCTGGATCTAAGCCTGGCTTAGATCCAGCAACTGTCTATCGTGTCTTCTTACCTGAGTGCCGCCGTGAACGATGGTGTATCTTGGAGATCTGTCTCCTTAATATCGGATGGCAACAGGGACTTTGGACTGTTTTTAGTGAGTGCCTAATCACCCTGCTATATATATATATATATATATAGTAATATAAAATTCACAAACATCAATTCGAGCTCGGATAGGCCAAAATAAACAAAAAAAAACAATGATAAAATATATTGAAATCCTGGGGTGTTGGTGTAATGAGACGCACCCTTTTATAGGATTAGAAGTTAGAAACTTTGTCCAGTTGATGATGTAATAGGTGCTCTTTTGCTGGTAGGGGAGCAGGGCATATATGTATTTGCCAATCATGATAAAAGTTCTGGTATAATACCCAGCTTGGGTGGGGGGATAGTGACCATGTTGGTTGGGTCAAGTCCATCTGGATTTGTCCATGTTTATAAGCAAGTCTTGCTTGCAGGGCTTGTTCCACTTGGACGGCAGGCTTCACGACCTCTAAACTCTGGTCCGGAACTGTAGCAAAGTAGCTGAATGCATTTTGGTGTATATAACTTACACCTTCCTTCTGAGGTGTAAAGGTGCCCACAGACGCTACAATTGTACTGTGCTATGCGTTTTTGTCTGTACAATGGTTCTATACAATTTTTCTTCCAGCTTGCTATGAGATGTGCACTTGGTTGCATGCGATGCGATGTGATGAACCCATGTTTGTAATGTTAAATTTCAGATGTAGTCTAAAAAGTACGTGCAGCACGTACTTTTTTAGACATACAATTTTAGACATACAGCATCGCACAAGCCCATAATCACCATCCAATAATTGTACATAAGATGCAATTTGTGCTTAAAAAGTACAAAACGCATTCGATAATTGTAGCGTCTGTGGGCCACCCCCTCCCACATTGTTCACAACCGCCAATATCGTGTCGACAGGGATCAGATCACCTAATGTGTAGAGGGCTTTACACATTGTGGATAGAAGGGGCTATTTATCAGAAGCATGAGTCCTTAAAAAGATAATGTTACACACTATAGAAAAATCTTCCAAAAACACCAGCGTGAAATAAATCAAATATGGTGATAATATACGTTGACCAACTTGGTTTCATCGTGGAACAGCAGACAATGGATAATGGTCAGGCTTGTTAAAATCTATTTTACATTCTGAAGTCAAGTTAATGAGTTCTATCTATTAACATCCCGACCTGATAATGAGGAAATAAAACCTCCTTTACATTCTAAATGAATGTGAAATGATTCATTACATTTTAATGCCTACTTGAACAGTTATTGGACTGCCTGTGCTAATATTTTACATAATGAATACACAGGGACCCTTTAAATTGTTATTTGAGCATGTACTGTTTTCATTTTTATTATTAGTAATATTATTCAGAAAAAATGTATAATAGTAACATATTATGCTGCACTTTACAATATGGGAAAGCTCCAGTAAAACAATCTTAATGAGAAGGGAAATTTGACATATAACGAGTATTAGAAGAGGGTTACATGATGTAGGAGTAGATTATAAAGAACCATTCCTTGTAAATGATTGCCCAAGTTTGGCTGATATCCCGCACAGGGCCTCAGAAATCGGACTTCATTACCTCCTACCCTCAGGCTGATCACTAGTAAATGAATGCCTGCAATGTATTCTGATATCACATTGCAGATTTGAGGCAAATTTATCACAACCCATCTGCATCTGAGATACAGATTCTGATATATATGCCTATAAAGAAGAAGAAGCATAAAGTGAGAAGAGAAAGGTACAAGCAGGGCCATCTTTACTACCTGGCTAGGTAGGCTACTGCCTGGTTGGCCCACAAGCACAGGGGCCCCAGAGCAGACTGCACTAAGCTTCAAAAGTGATAACATGGAGAGTGATAAACAGCCAGCCAATCAGCTCCTACCTGCCATGTCACAGACTGTGTTAGAAAAATGACAGTTAATAGCTGATTGGCTGGTTGTTTATCACTCTCCATTTTATTACTTTTGAAGCTTAGTGCATCTGGCCCTAAGGCAGGGCAAATAAAAAAATAAAATTATGCTTACGGCAATCCCATAAGCACTGGCCAGTGTTGTCCGGCATCCCTCCTCTCCCTGGGGCAGATGTACCAAGCTTCAAAAAGTGATAAAGTGGAGAGTAATAAACAACCAGCCAATCAGCTCCTACCTGTCATTTTTCAAACCCAGCATGTAGCATGGCAGTTACGAGCTGATTGGCTGGTTATTTATCACTCTCCATTTTATCACTTTTGAAGCTTAGTACATCTGGCCCCCTGTTGTCCTCCAGTGGTCGCACTGATTGACAGGTGTGATGTCATCACGCTCGGCATTATCAGTGAGGAGCACTGAGAGAGGTAAGGTTGTGTAGGTAGGGGACCCACTGCACTGTTTTGACGGGGGAAGGGGGGGGGACATAATGCTGCTAAGATGCCGCTGGGACCAAGACAGATCATTGTTAAATAACGACAAGAAGAGGAAGATGAGGAGACATACTGTACAGAGATACAGAAGAAGCAATTTAATAACTAAAGTTAACAATGACTGTCTGGTGTCGAAGAGGCTGAACTTTGGCCCTTATTCTTTTTCACTTGCAAAGGCAAATTCCTTCTCAAATGGAAAAACCATGTGCACTGCAGGGGGGCAGATATAACATGTGAAGATATTTAGTTTTGGATGGCGTTTTACTTCAAAGTGAGATCTAAATTTCAGTGTAAAAATAAAGCAGCCAGTATTTTCCCTGCACAGAAACAAAATAACTCACCCAAATCTAATTCTCTCTGTACAAGTTACATCTGACCCCCCCCCCCCCCCTGCAGTGCACATGGATTTTGTCCATTTGAGAAGGAATTTGCCTTTGCGAGTGAAGCAGAGTAAGGGCCTTTATGTATTTATGTGCTTTTCATCAACAGTATTGCAGTTTCATTTGATGCCCCTCTTGACATTTATTGCTTTAAATGGTACACCATACTGAGAGCATGTGCTTCATCTGTTATTCTGTTGAAGTGTGTTTTTTTCCAAAATGACAATGTGCATTTCCATAGCCTAACATAACTTGCTAGTGAACTCCCCAATTATTCCAAGAATTTCACATTCTGATGCAATTCAGATTTTCCTACAACTTTTTCTAGTAAATGTGCTTCTATGTAAATATAATGTGTTATCATTTCAAACGCTGAGCTCTAAAAGAAAGAAAAAAGCAAAACATATTCTGTAAAATTGAGAAATGTTTCTATTTTCATATAGTTATTGATGTGTGTGTGTACCCAGAAATTGGGGGGGGGGGGGGGGGGGGGGGGGTTGGGTTTGGATCTGGATCTCCTTTAGTGTTTTGGATCTGGCTCATACATTACTCTTATTAAACTTTAACAAAAACACACATGTGAAATGTGAAAAAATTCTTATTTATGAACTTTGGTCCTACATCAGAAAAGATCTTAGATTCTCCACAACATTCAATGATCCTGTAGCTTCTGAGCCAGAAATAGCGCAGTCTCTCCTTCAGCAGCATCAATATGAAATTGACAGGCATACATCATAATAATTAGGGGACATTTGTCAGGTTTTGTGTTTTAGTTTTAGATCTGGATATCCTTTGTGGATTGGTTTTGCCAAAACCACCCACAAAAAACAGCTACAAGCATAGCATTTGGGGGTTATTTTGTTCCTACAGTCATATTGACCTCAATAACATTAATTTCCATTAATTTCCAGTCTATTCTGAACACCTCACAGCTCACAATATTGTTTTTAGGCCAAAATGTTGCGCCAAGGTAGCTGGGTGACTAAGCTAAGTGTCAGAAGTCAGTGGCACAAACAATGGACTGATACGGAACACTTAGTAGTACCCCACTTAGCAGCACCCCTGGACTGGTAGAGCACACTTAGCAGCACCCCTGGACTGATACGGAAGACTTGGCAGCTCCCTGAAATTATGCGGCACATTTGGTAGCATCCCTAGAATGATACAGCACACTTTGCAGTGCCCCTGGAATTATATGGCACACTTGGCAGGACCCCTGGAATGATATGCCCACACTTAGCAGCACCCCTGGAATTATATAGCACCCATGGCAGCACCCCTGGAATTATAAAGTACCCATGGCAGCACCCCTAGAATTAAATTACACACTTAACAGCACTCTTGGACTGATACGGTACACAGGGCAGCACTATATGGCTCAATTGGCAGCACCCCAGGAATTAAATAGCACACTTAGCAGCACCCCTGGAATTATATGGCATACTTAGCAGCACCCCTAAAATTATACAGCACACATGGCAGGACCCCTTGAATTATATAGCACACATGGCAGCAGCCCGATCTGATATGGCACACAGGGCAGCCCTGCAGTAAAAAAGAAACAACATTTTTTATTTCACTTTTAATATATATTTTTTAATAGCCCCTTAGTATTCCCCCATTAGTAGTGCCACACAGCAGACAGCATGGACACGTCTGCGCGGTCTGATATACAGCAACGGATTGAAGATAGTGCCAATCACTGAGACTTATAAAGAGTCCAAGTCTCACAAGAATCCAACAGTGGGATGATTATGATCGGCCACATTTTGGATCCTGAAAATGGCACAGAAGAGCAAACCTTCATCGAGCCAGCCTCGATCAGATAAGTTTGGGAGGATTCGGTTCTCTAGGAACCAAATCCGCTCATCTCTAGTTATTGACATAAATCTCTTAGAACTTTATACTTATTATATTGTGAAGTTTCCTTCAATTACTGCAACAAGACTGAAAAGTTATGGAATCACAAGGGCAAATGTGTCAAGCTGTCATAACTGTCTTGCAATATTAGCAGGCATAGAATCCAAGAGAACTTTGCAGCTCATTACATTACATCAAGCGGAACCACATCCTTTTCAAGCTTAGTGTAGCATTCCGTCTATGAGCTAGATTCAGTTAAATATGGAAGTTTGGAAATGTTGTACGTCATACCTTAATTCTTGACATTGGTTGATATACTGTGCTAAATACAATCTAGACTTGCATAGTTGGAAGTATATACTGTACTTCACAGAAACAGTGTAGTAAGTATCAACATAGAAAAGACAATGGTTCAGTGCAACCTCTGTTAGGGTGAATGGGAATAATTAGGATACATATTTTCTGTATGTCCAATATAAATAAATATATTATACAACATAACATACTGAGGAGTTTATACTATGTTGTGACATCTGTATGCTGCAAAGCTGTAACCACCCTTGCCTTATACTGTTTACCTGGTATGCTGTTTACCTGCTACAAAATAAATACCAAGACTTTATCTTATCCAGTGTCTGTGATTCCTTGTCACATTTGGCACCTGAACAGGGACACATCTCAGCTAGAATCTACACACAGCAGAGAACCATGGGTAAGACAGCTACCTGTGTTTACAACTGGTAAGTTACCGTATGTTTTTTGTCTGGTTACATACTGTGCAGCTGGCCTGGGAGCCAGGAAAGGTTTTTAACTGGATTGTCTTTAGTGAACTGGTTAGTCTGTTCAACCTCCCTAGTTTGGGCCTGTAGATAACAGGGCAACTTGGAGTTCATAGGGGGTTGTGTGGATGGCATCAAACCTTAACCCCTTCCCGACATTTGACGTACATTTACGTCATGGTCGGGAAGTACTTCCCGACACATGGCGTAAATGTACGTCATGGCTTTAAACTGTCAGGGACAGCAGACATGTCCCTGCATGCCCAGGGGGGGCTGCGATGCCGCCCCCCGTCGGCGATCGCTGTGATTGGCTGTTCAGTGTGAACAGCCATTCACAGCGTTTTCTGTGTCACCGGCGAATAACGTTCGCCGGTGACACAGGGATCGGAGGTGATTGGTGCTGTAAAGTACAGCACCAATCACCGCGGGGTGTAAGGGTGACACTGGTGTCACCCCACCTCACCCCGCCCACCCCCAAAGGCCGTGATTGGTTCGTCGGACCGACGAACCAATCACAGCCATGGAGGGGGGTTTAAACTAACGGTGACTGCACTGCAGACGCCATTCCGGTCTGGAATTGCGTGCAGTGCGGTCACCGTGCCTAGCTGCCGCGATATACTGACCAGAACCTTGCAAAATACTTACCTGATCACTGCTTGGGATCTTGCTACTTGTTGTGACTTCCAGTGTTGTGCTGTGCTGTGTTGTGCTGCTGCAGTGTCATCGAGTTTTAGATAGAGAGATAGAGAGAGAGAGATAGAGAGAGATAGAGAGGGCTAGTGACAGAGAGTGCTATATTTTGTGCTGCTGCAGTGTGATAGAGAGATAGATAGAGAGATAGATAGAGAGATAGAGAGAGATAGAGAGAGATAGAGAGATAGTGACAGATTGTGCTATATATTTTTTATATAACTGACTGCTGCCCCCCCTTTTGTGCTGATCAGTATAAATTAACTGATCAGCAACTTTTTGGGGGTGCAGGTTTTTTTTTTAGATAGATATACCTGTCAGTGCTGCTGCTGCAGTGTCATAGAGTGATAGATAGTGAGAAATAGAGAGATAGAGAGAGATAGTGACAGAGAGTGATAGAGACTGCTATATTTTGTGTCTGCTGCCCCCCTTTTGTGCACCCCCAGCAACTTTTTGGGGGTGCAGGGGTTATTTTTCATATATATAACTGTCAGTGCTGCTGCTGCAGTGTCATAGAGTGATAGATAGTGAGAGATAGAGAGATAGAGAGAGATAGTGACAGAGAGTGATAGAGAGTGCTATATTTTGTGTCTGCTGCCCCCGCCTTTTGTGCTGATCACTATATCTGAGGTGATCAGCAACTTTTTGGGGGTGCAGAGGTTTTTTTTTTTTATATATATATATATATACCTGTCAGTTGCTGCCAGTTGCACTGTCAGTTGCACCAAAGGTTGTGCACCTGCTGCCCCTCACTGGTAATCAGTGTCGCATCACTGATCACCTTTTTTTTTTTGAGGGTGCTGTGGGGTCTTTTTTTTATTTATTTTTTTACACACACTGTGATTTTGTGGGTGTCCTGTGGCCACTGTGCGCTGATCAGTGACGTACATCACTGATCAGCTTTTTCGGCACAGGGTTGATCTTTTTTTTTTTTTTTTTGATCAAATTCCTGTTGCCTTTGAGCGCTGTTCAGTGACGGACGTTACTGACCAACATCTGTGCTCAATTTTTGGCGCAGGACCTTTTTTTTTTTTTTTTTAACCCCTTCAATTTTTATTTTTTTTAACCCCTTCAATTTTTTTTTTTTATTATTGGGATCAAATTCCTGTATAAAGTATTTTTTTTTTCTGCACTACATACACACTACACACTACATACCCCCCGGGTTGAAATAAAGTTTGTACCCCCCCCCTACACTATACACGTGTTGAAACATTTCACTACCAGTAACACAAAAATAAAAATGGCATCCCAAATGTCATCCCAAATGTCATCCCAGTCATCCAGAAGAATGTATTCAGCGGAGGAGGCATATGCCATGCTTGCCTCTGACTCTGACACAGCCAGTGAGGCAAGCGGGGAATTTGAAGGATTCATCTTAAGCTCCTCTTCCTCCTCTAGTGATGAGGGACCCCCTCAAAGACGCCCCCGTAGAGCAGCTGAGACCCCCCCCCAATAATTGATCTCGTATGGACCCCACCACCAGACAATTTTGAGCCCCAGGTTCCTGAGTTTTTGGCCATGCCAGGAATCCAATTTGATTCCACAGGTCTCAGATAAATTGACTTTTTCAAATTATTTTTCTCTGATGATTTTATAAATTTAATGGTGGACCAAACTAATTTATATGCCCAGCAGTTTATTGCTCAAAACCCCACGTCATCATTTGCTAGGTGGACCCCTGTAGATGCAGTAGAGATGATGACGTTTTGGGGTCTGGTGTTTCATATGGGCATAGTAAAAAAGCCAGAAATTAGGCAATATTGGAGTACAGATGTTCTGTACAGCACCCCACTTTACCGTATGGCCATGACCCGGAATCGTTTTGAGTTAATCCTTAAATTTTTGCATTACAACGATAATGCACAGTGCCCACCCAGAGATGATCCCACCTTTGACCGGCTATTCAAAGTCAGGCCGGTCATTGATCATTTCAGTGCCAAATTTGAAGAGATGTACATCCCAGATAAATTCATTTGCATAGACGAGTCCCTTATACATTTTAAAGGAAGGGTTAAATTCCGCCAGTACCTTCCCAGTAAGAGGGCAAGGTATGGCATAAAAATGTATAAGCTGTGTGAAAGCACCTCAGGGTACACCCACAGGTTTAGGGTATATGAAGGGAAGGATTCAAGAATTGAACCGCCAGAATGCCCCCCCTCCCTCGTAGGTGTTAGTGGAAAAATTGTCTGGGATTTAGTGCACCCCTTCCTGGATAAAGGTTATCACCTCTATGTGGATAACTTTTACACCAGCATCCCCCTGTTTAAGGCCCTTGGTTCAAGAGGTACAGCAGCTTGCGGTACTGTGCGCAAGAACCAAAGAGGCCTCCCAAAAACGCACATTGCCCAAGTAATGAGAAGGGGTGAAAGCAGGGGAATATGCACCGAAAATATGTTGTTGGTCAAATATAAGGACAAGAGGGATGTCCTTATACTGACAACAATTCACGGAGACAGTACCACCTCCGTCCCTGTACGAGGTACCAGTACCCACACCTCAAAACCTAATTGTATCCTGGATTACAATAGGTACATGGGCGGAGTGGATCTTTCAGATCAGGTACTGAAGCCGTACAGTGCCCTGCGGAAAACAAAAATCTGGTAAAAGAAGCGGGCCGTGTATATCATCCAGATGGCACTGTATAACGCTTACGTGCTATTCCGTTCTACCAGCCAGAGAGGGACATTTATGCACTTTCAAGAGTGAGTCATAAAGGGCCTAATATTTGGGAACCAGCAGGCAGAGGGCCCCAGTACTTCTAGTACTGGCCCCCGTATTGTACCAGGGCAGCATTTTCCTGATGAAATCCCCTCCACTGGAAAAAGGGCAGGACACAAAAAAGGTGCAAAGTTTGCTATAAAAAGGGAATAAGAAAGCAAACTATTTTCCAGTGTGACACTTGCCCCGACAAACCCGGCCTATGTATAAAGGAGTGGTTTAAAATATACCACACATCTATGGATTTTTAGGTTCATCATTTCACCGTGCTTCGGGGGTCTTGCTAATGCCACATAGCACCCACCATTCATTCCACCAGAATCTGAGCCGCAAAATCCAAAAATCACTCCTTCCCTTCTGAGTCCTGCCATGCACCCAACTGGTATTTTTTGGTCACATGTGAGGCATTGCCGTACTCGGGAGAAATTGGGGCACAGATTTTGGGGTGCTTTTTCGGTACTTGTTTCCTAGAACGGCCACAACGATTTAGATCGTTGTGGTCGTAAGATAAAAAATCGGATCGATCGCATCGCATGCGATTTGGTCGCATACGATGCGACCGATCCGATCGACCGATTTTTCACCCGATTTTTTTTTTTTTCACCTCATTAATTTAAATTGCCCCCACAAATGTTACTAAGTGGGCTAGACCCCACGATAGACGTCAACCCGAAGCGTGGCGAGCGCAGCGAGCCCGCGAGGGGCGGCGGTGCGCGTCCTCCGACCTTTTCATTCCCCTACTATCCACTAGGGCGTGGAGTGAGAATAGAATAGTGTGGCGAGCGCAGCGAGCCACCGAGCCCGAAGCGTGGCGAGCGCAGCGAGCCCCGCGAGGGGACGCGTCTAACTTCACAGGTATACGCGTGCGCTCGCCACGCTTCGGGCTCGGTGGCTCGCTGCGCTCGCCACACTATTCTATTCTCACTCCACGCCCTAGTGGATAGTAGGGGAATGAAAAGGTCGGAGGACGCGCACCGCCGCCCCTCGCGGGCTCGCTGCGCTCGCCACGCTTCGGGTTGACGTCTATCGTGGGGTCATGGCGGGCACATAAAAAATGTGAAATGGGTCATATTGGCCCATTTCACCTTTTTTAACATTTTTCCCTATGTGAGATGGACTTAATCAAGTCCATCTCATCTTGTGCCATTATAATGGCACAAGACCGACAAGATCCTCCCGATTTCAATGTTAAAAGATTTTTTAACATTGAAGTCTATGGAAAAATCGGGTCAATCGGTCGGTCGCATCGCGGCCGATTTTAATTGGTCGCGACCGACCGATTGACCCGATTTCTGTCAATCAAAGTGAAAAAAAGTGTCAAAAATCGGCCACATCGTGAGGATCGTGTCCCTTAATTAAGAGCCACGATCACTCACGATTGTGGCCGTTCTAGGAAACAAGTACCGCTTTTTCTCCTTCATACCTTATGAAAATGAAAAATTTTGAGCCAGAACTGCATTTTTGTGTAAAAAAATGTAATTTTTCATTTTCACTGCCCAGTTGTATCAAAATTGGTGAAACCCCTGGGGGTTTGAAATGTACACTATACCCCTAGATGAATTCCCTGAGGGGTGTAGTTTGCAAAATGGGGTCACTTGTGGGGGGGTTCCACTGTATTGGTGCTTCGGGGGTCTTGCTAATGCGACATAGCACCCACCAAAATTCCACCAGAATCTGAGCTGCAAAATCCAAATATCACTCCTTCCCTTCTGAGTCCTGCCATTTTTTGGTCACACATGAAGCATTGCCGTACTCGGGAGAAATTGGGGCACAGATTTTGGGGTGCTTTTTCTCCTTCATACCTTATGAAAATGAAAAATTTGGAGCCAGAACTGCATTTTTGTGTAAAAAAATGTAATTTTTCATTTTCACTGCCCAGTTGTATCAAAATTGGTGAAACCCCTGGGGGTTTGAAATGTACACTATACCCTAGATGAATTCCCTGAGGGGTGTAGTTTGCAAAATGGGGTCACTTGTGGGGGGGTTCCACTGTATTGGTGCTTCGGGGGTCTTGCTAATGCGACATAGCACCCACCAACATTCCACCAGAATCTGAGCTGCAAAATCCAAAAATCACTCCTTCCCTTCTGAGTCCTGCCATGCACCCAACTGGTATTTTTTGGTCACATGTGAGGCATTGCCATACTCGGGAGAAATTGGGGCACAGATTTTGGGGTGCTTTGTCTCCTTCATTCCTTGTGAAAATGAAAAATTTTGAGCCAGAACTGCATTTTTGTGTAAAAAATGTAATTTTTCAGTTGCACAGCCCAGTTGTATCAAAATTGGTGAAACCCCTGGGGGTTTGAAATGTACACTATACCCCTAGATGAATTCCCTGAGGGGTGTAGTTTGCAAAATGGGGTCACTTGTGGGGGGGTTCCACTGTATTGGTGCTTCGGGGGTCTTGCTAATGCGACATAGCACCCACCAACATTCCACCAGAATCTGAGCTGCAAAATCCAAAAATCACTCCTTCCCTTCTGAGTCCTGCCATGCACCCAACTGGTATTTTTTGGTCACATGTGAGGCATTGCCGTACTCGGGAGAAATTGGGGCACAGATTTTGGGGTGCTTTTTCTCCTTCATTCCTTGTTAAAATGACAAATTTGGAGCCAGAACTGCATTTTTGTGTAAAAAAATGTAATTTTTCATTTTCGCTGCCCAGTTGTATCAAAATTGGTGAAACCCCTGGGGGTTTGAAATGTACACTATACCCCTAGATGAATTCCCTGAGGGGTGTAGTTTGCAAAATGGGGTCACTTGTGGGGGGGTTCCACTGTATTGGTGCTTTGGGGGTCTTGCTAATGCGACATAGCACCCACCAACATTCCACCACCAAAAATCACTCCTTCCCTTCTGAGTCCTGCCATGCACCCAACTGGTATTTTTTGGTCACATATGAGGCATTGCCATACTCGGGAGAAATTGGGGCACAGATTTTGGGGTGCTTTTTCTCCTTCATACCTTATGAAAATGAAAAATTTGGAGCCAGAACTGCATTTTTGTGTAAAAAAATGTAATTTTTCATTTTCACTGCCCAGTTGTATCAAAATTGGTGAAACCCCTGGGGGTTTGAAATGTACACTATACCCCTAGATGAATTCCCTGAGGGGTGTAGTTTGCAAAATGGGGTCACTTGTGGGGGGGTTCCACTGTATTGGTGCTTTGGGGGTCTTGCTAATGCGACATAGCACCCACCAACATTCCACCAGAATCTGTGCTGCAAAATCCAAATATCACTCCTTCCCTTCTGAGTCCTGCCATGCACCCAACTGGTATTTTTTGGTCACATGTGAGGCATTGCCATACTCGGGAGAAATTGGGGCACAGATTTTGGGGTGCTTTGTCACCTTCATTCCTTGTGAAAATGAAAAATTTTGAGCCAGAACTGCATTTTTGTGTAAAAAATGTAATTTTTCATTTGCACAGCCCAGTTGTATCAAAATTGGTGAAACCCCTGGGGGTTTGAAATGTACACTATACCCCTAGATGAATTCCCTGAGGGGTGTAGTTTGCAAAATGGGGTCACTTGTGGGGGGGTTCCACTGTATTGGTGCTTCGGGGGTCTTGCTAATGCGACATAGCACCCACCAACATTCCACCAGAATCTGAGCTGCAAAATCCAAAAATCACTCCTTCCCTTCTGAGTCCTGCCATGCACCCAACTGGTATTTTTTGGTCACATATGAGGCATTGCCATACTCGGGAGAAATTAGGGCACAGATTTTGGGGTGCTTTGTCTCCTTCATTCCTTGTGAAAATGACAAATTTGGAGCCAGAACTGCATTTTTGTGTAAAAAAATTAATTTTTCATTTTCACTGCCCAGTTGTACCACAATTGGTGAAACCCCTGGGGGTTTGTAATGTACACTATACCCCTAGATGAATTCCCTGAGGGGTGTAGTTTGCAAAATGGGGTCACTTCTGGGGGGGTTCCTAACTTTTAGCATCTTATGGTGCCAAGAAACCTATATGGTGCCTAAAAAATAATCTCATAAAAAGGAGGCTCCAAAATCAAGTAGGTGCTCCTTCTATTATGAAGCCTGTGGTTTGGTCAACGTGCACACTAGGGCCACATATAGGATATTTATGAAAACAAAAGAATTGGGGGAATCAATTTTTAGTCACATTTCTCTAGTAAAATGTACTGTGTTCCTTAGAAAAATGTATTAAAATTGCAAATCTGCAAAAAAAATGAAATTTTGAAATTTCACCTACACTTTGTTTTAATTCCTGTGAAACACCTAAAGGGTTAACAAACTTCCAAAATGCTGTTTTGAATACTGTGAGGGGTGCAGTTTTTGAAATGGCATCATTTATGGGGGTGTCTCACATACAAGTCCCTCAAAGTCACATCAGAACTGAACTGGTCCCTAAAAAAATCAGTGTTTGAAATTTTCTTGAAAATTTGAAAATTTGCTATTCATATTGTAAGCCTCCTAGTGTCCAAAAAAATTAAAAGGAAGTTGAAATAATGATGGAAACATAAAGTAGACATATGGTCTATGTTAGTTATTAACTATTTTGAGTGGTATGATTATTTGTCTCACAAGCAGAAAATTTAACATTTTGCAAATTGCTAAATTTTCCATTTTTTTCCGACATTTTGGTATTTTTCACAAAAAAACACAGACTGTATCGACGAAAATTTACCACTAACTTGAAGTACAATGTGTCACGAAAAAACAATCTCAAAATCACTGGGATAAGTAAAAGCAAAAAAAAGTTATCCCCACTTAAGTGATACATGTCAGATTTGAAAAAAAGGGCTCTGTCAGGAAGGCAAAAACATGCTGTGTCAGGAAGGGGTTAAAGGGCCACTATATCATTAAAAAAAATGCCATTGGGGTTAAGTGGCCATCAAAGCAGGCGGGTGTCGGCTTAATCTGTTTCATGAGTTTGGCACATTATATTAAGCCTCCTAAATTTGCTCTTAAAGAGGAAATGCTAGGTAATACGGTGGAATTACTAAAAAAGTTTACTGAAATGGCTGCCAGTCAGCAGCTTCTGGCTGAAAAAAAGCAGCAATTGGCTGATAAACCAATACAGAACAAGATCAAATTCAGATGTTTCGCAAGGTGCAGCAAGTTCAGATTAAAGGACAGCAGCTGTTGCATTAAGATCTAAAGGAGATGAGTAAAGGTGGACAGGAGCGGGAGAGGCTAGGAAAGCTCACCCGCACTGATGACATAGTGGTATTCCGTCGCACGTTTGAGTGCACAGCCAGGCATTTGGGATGGCCTGCAGAGAAATAGTCTGACAGGCTGACAGGCTGGCTCTCTGTTTTACAGTGGAGGCACAGATAACCTACTGTATGTGGATATGTATGTGGCTGAGTCATGCTCCTACCTTAAGAAGGCTATACTTGACAGCCAGGGTTGGAGTGACGGATCCCAGCTTCGCTGGACGACTCTGAGCCTCCCAGGATTCAGCTGGCCAAACTAGCCCAACTGGCTAGGGCCTGGTTACAGCCAGATTAAAACTCTGCAGTGCAAATTGTGAACATACTGTAGTCACACTGGACCAGGCTATGCGTGTGTTAGACCACTCAGTGCAGCAGTGGGCCCTTCAGGCTGACCCCCAGACATTTGAGAAGCTGCACCTGACCCTGGGAAATTGAGTAAAGCCAGGTCAGGATTCTTGCAGGTACCAAAGCCCAGAACTCAGGTCCCAGTAGTTAAGCCAAAGGCTCCGCCTCCCATGGTGTGCATTCAATGTGTCGAGCCTGGTCATGTGCAGCATGACTGCCCAAAACAGGGAGAGACAATGGTTTGCAGTGCAGGGAAGGTGGCTCTGCCGATGGTCAGCATTGCTGCTGCGGATGTACAGTGGATGCACAGATGGAGCGCCAGTCAGCCTCTATATATACAGTTTAAATATATTTTATTTTTATATATATATATATATATATATATATATATATATATTTTAAGACAGCTTTGGTGCCCGGCACAGCCACCTTGGATGTTGCTTCGCTGGTGCCTTTAGCATATATATATATATATATATATATATTAATATATATATATATATATATATATATATTACATCATACACATATACTTACATACAGTAGTCAAAGTGGCAATTCTCTTCCCTGCACCTCTCACCCACATCACCGCTGCACCTCTTGCTCCCTACTCCCCTACACCTCTCAATCCCTCCTTCTTTGCAACTCTCCATCCCCCTGTCACCCCTGCACCTCTCCATTACCCCTGCACCTCTTAATCACCCTTGTACCTCTACATCCCTCCGCCACCCTTGCATGTTTCTGTACCCCATCCCCTCTTTATCTCTCTGTCCCCCCAGTACCTCTTTATATCCCCCTGCACCTCTTGGTCTCGTTGTCACCCTTGCACCTCTCAATCCACTCTGTCCTCCTTGCATCTTTTTGTCCCCCCGTAAACCCTGCACCTTTCCATCACCCCTGCACCTCACCACCCCCATCACCCCACACTTCTTTGTCCTCCATGCACCTCTCCATCCCCCTTCCTCCTGTACCTCTCTGTCCCCTCATAAACCTTACACCTTTCACTACCTAAAAATATAAAAAAGTTCCATAAAACTTATTTAACTTTCCTAACCTGTGGGTGGGCAGCAGGCAGCAGGGCGGTGGGGCAAGCATCAGGCAGATGAGTGGTGAAGCGGACAGCAGGCATCAGGCAGCTGGATGGATGGGCAACAGGGTTCAGGCAGCTGGGCGGTAGACAGGCGGTGGATCAGGCATCTGAGCGGTAGACAGGCGGCAGACAGGCAGCAGGTGGTCAGTGTGGCAGGAAAACATGAAAGAGAAAATAGTATACGCCTCCTACCCAGTGGCAAACGCAGGATTTCTAGAGGGGGTTACCAAATGCAGTACACAAATTACCACTCTGTAGAACATTGGAGAAAGAGCTGGAGTCTAGAGGAGAGCTAGAAGAATCTAGTAACGACTATGGGCATTAATGTACACACTGCTATCAATATTTAACATTATCTATATGTCTATACTATATTATAGGCTGTATCAAACTTTAAATAATATAAATAAGTTGTCAGAAAAAGGTTAAACATACCATAATGAATAAATACACAAACATACAGTAATAAAACCAGTACTGCACTTTCTAAGTACACATTCTCCCACCTCATGGTAAGGCCCCTGTCCCTTCTCCCTGGTAGCTGCTCTCTGGTGCACTCTTTGAGGACTCAGATCCACACACACAGTAAACTTGGTAGAAGAAGCTGCTACCACTGGGTATGTGCAGCAGCTCTGTTCTGTCCTTTACACTGCATGATGTGGTGGCAGCGCTAGTAATCGTATTATTTACCATTGCTATTGTCATAATTTGAACCACCTGCAAAGAGTATGGGGGTTTCTGGGCAACCAGAACCCCCCACCCCCTGCATTTCCGTATGCTACCCTCTCTCCCACGTTAGCTGCCATGGCTGGGTCCCCGCCTACATCAATGGAGCTTTACAATCACATAGAAGGCAGTCTTCACATCCCATTCTGGCTCTGCAGCACTGGCGGCTGCCATGGGGGTGCAGTAAGGCGGATCAGATCTGTGGTAGCTGGAGGGGGTCCTTTCAAAGACGGGGTTAGGGACATTGACTCCAAGAGTCCCCCCCTCATTAATCCGGTTATCCATATACTGTAACCATTGTTGATCTCTGATCCGAAGACTTGAGAGAAGATTCTCAGGGGTAAATTCACTAAGATGGGAGTTCTATTTTAGATAGGATGTTGCAACCAATCAGATTCTAATTCTTATCTATTTAGCACCTTCTAGAAAATAACAGATAGAATCTGAATGACTGCTATGGGCAACATCCCATCTTCAATAGAACTACCATGTTAGTAAATTTACCGATCAGATTCTATAAACGTATGTGTGTTTAGTTGCACCAGTAGACAAAATATTTACACAAATTCCTCCCCATTTCTTTGGGAGGATGCATCCAGCACCGCATGCATATCGGTGTTTAACACTGTATGCAGGAAGAAAAGCATAAACAACAGCTCTTGCAATAAGATCTGACCTTCTGCTGATAGGACTTCCATGTTTAGGACCTGGAGTCCTATCTATACATGCATTGAGTAACACACCCGCCGCGGGGAGTGTCTGTATGAATCTGATTGGATCCCTTTCAGAGGGTAAGTACAATGGAAGATGGAGTTGCGCACAGTATCCAAGCCCTGAAATCTATTGCACCCCTGTGTAAGATCATTTATTTAACCTGTCAGTTGTTTTCCTAGTTGTTTTGCAGCATAGAAACATATCATTTGATGGCAGATAACAACCATTTGGCTTATTAGTCTTTCCCTTTTTTTAACAAAATTGTTACCTCAAACTCTTAGCAGATACTTATTTCTTTGTAAGAATATGTTTATGTCTATCCCAAGCATATTTCAATTGTTCTACTGTATTAATCACTCCCTCCTCTGATGGGAGGCTATTCCACTTATCAACTACCCTTTTTGTTAAGTAGTTTTTCCTCAAAATTCCCTCCAGTATCCTTGCGTTGTAATACTTTTCTTTCTTTGAAGAATGTTTCCTTTATCTTGCTAAAGACCCTTGATATATTTGAAGTTTCTATCATGTTCCCCCTTTCCTTTCTCTGCTCCAAACTATACACGTTAAGATATTTTAGTCTTTACAAGTAAGTTTTGTGATGTAGGCCATGCACCATTTTAGTTCTCATTCTTTGTACAGTCTCCAATGTATTCATAACCCTCTGGAGATATAGCCTCCAGAACTGAGCACAGTACTCTAGAGGAGGTCGTACCAGTGACCTATACAGTAAGATTATTACTTATTTCTTTCCTGGTACCAATTGCTCTTCCTGTGCAACCAAGCATCTGACTTGCATTTCCCATTGCTTTGTTACATTGCTAACCTGCAGTAGTCCAATGTAGTCCTCTGAAATAGTGACTCATACTGTAGATCCCATTCTTTCTCAATAGAATCCATTACAGCACCCTTGTATTTAATGTTTGGAATTTTGAACAAAAGTGCATTATTTTGATTTTTTTTTGGCATCTCTTATATATTTAGCCAGATCTGTCACTCAACCCCTGTGGAGAACGTTCCTGTGTAGAACAGTTTCACTTTCATGTGTCTGACGTTCCACCCCCTTGACATCACCTCCCCCCGCCCAGCCAGGGCTACAGTACACTCCCACCATCCACCATTACTCCACAGCCACCATCCACCATTACTCCTGCACATCCCTACCCTCTGCCAGGACCCCCGCGACCCCCCTCCCGTGATTCGCGGGACCCCCCGCGACCCCCCCCTCCCGCGATTTGCGGGACCCCCCCGCGACCCCCCCTCCCGCGATTCGCGGGACCCCCGCGCCCCCCCCCCCTCCCGCGAATCGCGGGACCCCCGCGACCCCCCTCCCGCGATTCGCGGGACCCCCGCGACCCCCCCTCCCGCGATTTGCGGAACCCCCGTGACCCCCCCTCCCGCCATTCGCAGGACCCCGCACCCCCCCTCCCGCGATTCGTGGGACCCCCGCTTTCCACCCTCCCGCAAGTCGCGGGACCCCCGCGACCCCCCCTCCCGTGATTCGCCGGAGCCCCACGAACCCCCCCTCCTGCGATTCGCGGGACCCCCGCGACCCCCCTCCCGCGATTCGCGGGACCCCCGCGACCACCCCGGTATCCGGACTATTGTTAGACAGCACTTACATCGACAGCCATTACATCGACACCATTAGTTCGAAAAAACCCATGTCGACCTTTTGCCTGTCGACATAGACTCTGTCGACCTAATGGCAGTGTCGAGCTAAAAACATGTCGACCTAATGAGCTGTCGACCTAATGAGCTGTCGACCTAATGAGCTGTCGACATAATGACATGTCGACCTAATGGTATGTCGACCTAAAACCATGTCGACCTATTGAGCTGTCGAACTAATGGTGTCGATGTAATGGCTGTCGATGTAAGTGCTGTCTAATATCCGTCCCAGACCCGACCACCCCCTCCCGCGATTCGCTGGACCTCCGCGACCACCCCCTCCCGCGAAACGCGGGACCCCCGCGACCCTCCCGCAAATCGCGGGACCCCAGCGACCCCTCCCGCGATTCGCAGGACCCCTGCATCCTCCCCTCCCGCGATTCGCGGGACCCCTGCGACCCCCCCTCCCGGCATTAAAAGGGCCCCCCGCAACCCCCCCTCCCGCGATTCACTGCACCCCCCCCCCCTACTATGATTTGCGACCCCCCTCCCACTATGATTTGCGACCCCCCTCCCGCAATTCGCGCCGCCCCCTCCCGCGATTCACGGAACCCCCCGTAGCGCCCCCCTCCCGCGATTTGCGGGCCCCCTCGGCACTTCTCGCGATTTGCGACCGCCCCCTAATTCACACATTCGGGGACCCCACCTCCTGCGATTCATGCCCCCCTCACGCAATTCACGGCACCCCCCACACCCCCCTTCCTGCGATTCGCAACCCCTCACGACCCCCCCTCCCGCGATTCACGAAACCCCCCGTAGCGCCCCCCTCCCGCGATTTGCGGGCCCCCTCGGCACCTCTCGCGATTTGCGACCGCCCCGTAATTCACATATTCGGGGACCCCCCCTCCCGCGATTCATGCCCCCCTCACGCAATTCACGGCACCCCCCATACCCCCCTTCCTGCGATTCGGAACCCCCCACGACCCCCCCTCCCGCGATTCATGCCCCCTCCCGCAATTCACGGACCCCCGCACCACCCCCCTGCGCCCACCCTCCCTTGATTCACGCCCCCCTCATTCAATTCACGGCAACCCCCCACACCCCCCCTCCTGCGATTCGCAGCCCCCCCACGACCCCCGCCTCCTGCGATTCATGACCCCTCCCGTGATTCACGGACCCCCGCACCACCCCCCCCTTGACTCACGGCACCCCACGCGCCCCTCCCGCAATTCACAGACCTCCGCAACCCCCCCTCCCGCAATTCACTAACCCCGACAACCCCCCTCCCGCAGTTTGCGGACCCCCCTTCCCACGATTCAAGCCCCCCCGCGCTCCCGCCCACGATTTGCGGACCCCCGCCCCCTCCCGCTAACCGCGGATCCCCACACACCACCCCCCTCCCGCAATTTGCAGACCCCCCAGACCCCCTTCCGGCAATTCCACCCCCCAGCGGACCACCGCGGCCCCCGCTCCCGCATTTCACGTACCCCCGTGACAATGGGGGATCCTGTACCACCACAAGCAGGTACCGCCCCTAGGTGGGAAATCCGGCCCTGGCTGCCGCACTGCAGGTTTCCCCACTGCCCTCTGCACCAGCGCCACAACTTTTATCAATGTCTTGCCCACATACCACTATTATACAGCCTCCTGCTCTCATGCACGCTCACTCCCTCCCAGTGGGAGGAGACGCTCACCCACTGCCGGGAGCTGCATACTGTCCCCCACCCTCCTCCAGTTCTAGGGATGCCCATCGACCATCAATGATTTTCAAATAATCGATGGTTTATGGCCGATGTTGAATACTTTTGCCATCAGTGTGGGAGGACACTGCCCTGCCTCCTGTTCTCCTGCCCCGTAACTTCCGCCAGTGGAGACCCGCTCACCCTGTGTTGCCCACATTCCCCTATCATGCTTTACCGCCCAGCCTCCTGCTCTCATGCACCCTAACTCCCACCCAGTCGGAGGAGACACTGACTCCTGTATTTCTGTGCTGCCACGCTGGACCCTCACCCACTGGCAGAAGCTGCTCAGTGTCCACCACCCTCTTTAGTCCCCCGTATGCCCACACACCCCTATCACTACCCAGCTTCCTGCTCTCCTGAACCGTAACTTCCACCACTGGGTAATCGCTGACGCTGTGTTGCCCACATACCCCTATCATGCCTCATATCCCAGCCTCCTGCTCTCATGCACCCTAACTCCCACCCAGTAGGAGGAGACACTGACTCAGGGCCACCGTCCGGTACTCCTGTGCTGCCACGCTGGACCCTCACCCACTGCCAGAAGCTGCAATACAGGGCATCTTTCATACAATTCTAACCATATTTCTCACAATACAAATGTTCACAAATTAAGGGGCTTACGCCGGTGTGAAGAGCGCCCGTAGGGCGCGATGAATCACCTAGTTGAACTATAATTGCCATGCCCTTAACCAATTCCCTAGCCTTCCCTATATCATCAATAATTTGTTTTACCCCTCCTGGTGTGTATACCTTGTTGCATACGGACTGCATCTGGCATCATTGACACTAAGATGGGTGGCAGGTTTTACCTAGAGTGGGGGGGGGGGGGGGGGGGGAGCTGTAACCCTGAAGCCCATAGGAAAAATCTGCCGGTGATTCTGAACCACACTGTTCATTATACCCAGGTTTTTACAGTTACATCAGATATTCAGTCACCATTTGTAAGTATTAAGTCTAATATTGTAGCTATGGCTGGTGACTGTCTCACCAGAGATATATATATATATATATATATATATATACATATATATACACATATATACACATATATACACACATATATACACATATATACACATATATACACATATATACACATATATACACATATATACACATATATACACATATATATACATATATATACATATATATACATATATATACATATATACATATATATATATATATATATATATATATATATATATATACACATATACATATATATACAAATACAGGGACTCAACACTCTCCATAGTGAACTAACTCACCTTAGTATACAATCAATCAAATAAATAATGGGGTTTTAGTTCATGAATTGATCAATGCATTTAATCTTGCAGCCCATCGCCAAGGGACCCCATTTCACTGCAAGTCCTACACTAGCATTTGTTTCTCAAGAGCCTGCCAACTGCCGACACATCATAGCTAAAGTGGACATGTGTATTTTCCTGGTTTAAAGCTCACCTGCCAAGTGCCTTATGGCTTTTAAAGATGAGGCAGTCACCTAACACAACACCTGACTTAGAATTAAAGGGGCAGCTGTAACAGGTTACAGATAAATTAGCTCATCTGGGGTGAAAGAGAAAGCTATGATCACAGTAACAAAGGTTAATAAAAATTAACCCACATATATACACACATACAGAGTACCACAACACTCGCCATCCCTGCGAATGGGGTGCAAACAGCACTCGCCATTCCCAGGTTGGGGTGAAAGTGGCCTGTGACCACATGCTCTAATAAATACAAATACAGGGACTCAACACTCTCCATAGTGAACTAACTCACCTTAGTATACAATCAATCAAATAAATAATGGGGTTTTAGTTCATGAATTGATCAATGCATTTAAGCTTGCAGCCCATCGCCAAGGGACCCCATTTCACTGCAAGTCCTACACTAGCATTTGTTTCTCAAGAGCCTGCCAACTGCCGACACATCATAGCTAAAGTGGACATGTGTATTTTCCTGGTTTAAAGCTCACCTGCCAAGTGCCTTATGGCTTTGAAAGATGAGGCAGTCACCTAACACAACACCTGACTTAGAATTAAAGGGGCAGCTGTAACAGGTTACAGATAAATTAGCTCATCTGGGGTGAAAGAGAAAGCTATGATCACAGTAACAAAGGTTAATAAAAATTAACCCACATATATACACACACATACAGAGTACCACAACACTCGCCATCCCTGCGAATGGGGTGCAAACAGCACTCACCATTCCCAGGTTGGGGTGAAAGTGGCCTGTGACCACATGCTCTAATAAATACAAATACAGGGACTCAACACTCTCCATAGTGAACTAACTCACCTTAGTATACAATCAATCAAATAAATAATGGGGTTTTAGTTCATGAATTGATCAATGCATTTAAGCTTGCAGCCCATCGCCAAGGGACCCCATTTCACTGCAAGTCCTACACTAGCATTTGTTTCTCAAGAGCCTGCCAACTGCCGACACATCATAGCTAAAGTGGACATGTGTATTTTCCTGGTTTAAAGCTCACCTGCCAAGTGCCTTATGGCTTTTAAAGATGAGGCAGTCACCTAACACAACACCTGACTTAGAATTAAAGGGGCAGCTGTAACAGGTTACAGATAAATTAGCTCATCTGGGGTGAAAGAGAAAGCTATGATCACAGTAACAAAGGTTAATAAAAATTAACCCACATATATACACACATACAGAGTACCACAACACTCGCCATCCCTGCGAATGGGGTGCAAACAGCACTCGCCATTCCCAGGTTGGGGTGAAAGTGGCCTGTGACCACATGCTCTAATAAATACAAATACAGGGACTCAACACTCTCCATAGTGAACTAACTCACCTTAGTATACAATCAATCAAATAAATAATGGGGTTTTAGTTCATGAATTGATCAATGCATTTAAGCTTGCAGCCCATCGCCAAGGGACCCCATTTCACTGCAAGTCCTACACTAGCATTTGTTTCTCAAGAGCCTGCCAACTGCCGACACATCATAGCTAAAGTGGACATGTGTATTTTCCTGGTTTAAAGCTCACCTGCCAAGTGCCTTATGGCTTTTAAAGATGAGGCAGTCACCTAACACAACACCTGACTTAGAATTAAAGGGGCAGCTGTAACAGGTTACAGATAAATTAGCTCATCTGGGGTGAAAGAGAAAGCTATGATCACAGTAACAAAGGTTAATAAAAATTAACCCACATATATACACACATACAGAGTACCACAACACTCGCCATCCCTGCGAATGGGGTGCAAACAGCACTCGCCATTCCCAGGTTGGGGTGAAAGTGGCCTGTGACCACATGCTCTAATAAATACAAATACAGGGACTCAACACTCTCCATAGTGAACTAACTCACCTTAGTATACAATCAATCAAATAAATAATGGGGTTTTAGTTCATGAATTGATCAATGCATTTAAGCTTGCAGCCCATCGCCAAGGGACCCCATTTCACTGCAAGTCCTACACTAGCATTTGTTTCTCAAGAGCCTGCCAACTGCTGACACATCATAGCTAAAGTCGACATGTGTATTTTCCTGGTTTAAAGCTCACCTGCCAAGTGCCTTATGGCTTTTAAAGATGAGGCAGTCACCTAACACAACACCTGACTTAGAATTAAAGGGGCAGCTGTAACAGGTTACAGATAAATTAGCTCATCTGGGGTGAAAGAGAAAGCTATGATCACAGTAACAAAGGTTAATAAAAATTAACCCACATATATACACACATACAGAGTACCACAACACTCGCCATCCCTGCGAATGGGGTGCAAACAGCACTCGCCATTCCCAGGTTGGGGTGAAAGTGGCCTGTGACCACATGCTCTAATAAATACAAATACAGGGACTCAACACTCTCCATAGTGAACTAACTCACCTTAGTATACAATCAATCAAATAAATAATGGGGTTTTAGTTCATGAATTGATCAATGCATTTAAGCTTGCAGCCCATCGCCAAGGGACCCCATTTCACTGCAAGTCCTACACTAGCATTTGTTTCTCAAGAGCCTGCCAACTGCTGACACATCATAGCTAAAGTCGACATGTGCTTTTTCCTGGTTTAAAGCTCACCTGCCAAGTGCCTTATGGCTTTTAAAGATGAGGCAGTCACCTAACACAACACCTGACTTAGAATTAAAGGGGCAGCTGTAACAGGTTACAGATAAATTAGCTCATCTGGGGTGAAAGAGAAAGCTATGATCACAGTAACAAAGGTTAATAAAAATTAACCCACATATATACACACATACAGAGTACCACAACACTCGCCATCCCTGCGAATGGGGTGCAAACAGCACTCGCCATTCCCAGGTTGGGGTGAAAGTGGCCTGTGACCACATGCTCTAATAAATACAAATACAGGGACTCAACACTCTCCATAGTGAACTAACTCACCTTAGTATACAATCAATCAAATAAATAATGGGGTTTTAGTTCATGAATTGATCAATGCATTTAAGCTTGCAGCCCATCGCCAAGGGACCCCATTTCACTGCAAGTCCTACACTAGCATTTGTTTCTCAAGAGCCTGCCAACTGCCGACACATCATAGCTAAAGTGGACATGTGTATTTTCCTGGTTTAAAGCTCACCTGCCAAGTGCCTTATGGCTTTTAAAGATGAGGCAGTCACCTAACACAACACCTGACTTAGAATTAAAGGGGCAGCTGTAACAGGTTACAGATAAATTAGCTCATCTGGGGTGAAAGAGAAAGCTATGATCACAGTAACAAAGGTTAATAAAAATTAACCCACATATATACACACATACAGAGTACCACAACACTCGCCATCCCTGCGAATGGGGTGCAAACAGCACTCGCCATTCCCAGGTATATATATGTGTGTAGGTACCTTAGAAAGCCAGCAACATCTTAATCAAAAAAGTTTATTCGAGACAAGGCATAATGGTAAATTGTGAAAAAGTGGCATATTGTCAAAGCAATCAGATAAAAAAGAGGAAACTACTTAGCAGTCAGGTGCATATCAGAATAGAGCATGACTCCTCTCCAACACAGGCATGATGCCAACAGCTGTTTCGGTGCAGCGGAGTGCACCTTAGTCATGGCTAAAGGACTGGTACTCACACACCTAGATATACCCCCACAAATAACCAAACACAAGTGCCTGTGAAAACATATATATATTCTTTTTTTTTTTTTTTTTTTATACTTTTTTTATTGAATTTTTTGAGCAAACATAGAAAAAGAGCATACACTATATAAATGCAGACAATAATAAGGCCTTATTCTTAACATAAGGAGGATTTCAGTTTTAGTACAACATTGCTTTCAATAAACAATTTTAAGACAAATGGTTATAACTATATCCTTCTTGCCCTTTCGTCCCAATTCTGGAACCTTTAATTTCGAGTGATCGTACCATAAAACATAGTTGTTATTAGGCCTTATTGCATCTACCTTCACCCTTATCCATAACTAATTAAAGACAAAGACAGACGGGGGGGGGGAGGCATAATGATACGTAGAAATCTTAGCAGAAAATATTAGTACGTATTTATCATGCAATTAAATATCTAAACCTAAGGTGGACACCAGGTACTTGGAAATATTAATATTAGACTTCAGGAAAAACTAAAGAATATACAACTCTTTATCGAGATTATGTAGAGAGGTAAGATGTTCCAGACAAGGTGATGTCTAGAGTGCGATGGTTAAGTCCTTCTAGTGGGGAGAACAGTCCAGATAGGGAGAAAGTCTAGACCATGATGAGGGATCAAAAAATTTAAAGATTGTTTGTTTAGAAGCATTGTCCAGGGAATCGATGTAGAACCCCCATTTCCTGTAGAGGGAGTCTGAAGTTATGTTCTGCTGGAGAAGACAAGATTTCAGATCAAAATACAGGTGTTGCAGCAGCCTTGATTTCAGCTCCTGTAGATTCGGGGCAGTTTTCTTGATCCAGTGCCTTAATATCAATTTTTGGCCCATGTGAAGACTATAACCAAAAAGGGTATATTTTGCCGGATAATAGTGTTGAAGGGCACGCTATCGAACTGCAATAAAAGACACACTTCGGGAGCAAGCGGGAATTCAACATGCATTGTATCCTTTACATAATTAATTATCTTGTTCCAAAACCGTCGCACTTTTGAGCAGTCCCAGAAGCAATGGAGGAACTTAGCATTGGACATGGCACATTTGTAACATTGACCTGATTCATCTGAAACCATATATTTTCTTTGTGCTGGGGAGATAAAGGATCTATGTAGAAACTTTAAATGTGTTTCTTGCAAATAAGCCGAGCCTAAGTGCTTGGAGTATAGACAATACTTAAAAACTGTACTTTCTGTTAAGCTTTGTAAAAGTGGGAGATCTTGAAACCAATTAGTTAGTAAACCTGGAGGATTATCTGGGCGAACATTCGCCTCGATCAAAAGGGGGTATAGGAGATTGATTTTAAAACCTTTAGTAGATCTATGATTTAGTACTCTTGTTACATGATGGGTGATCAAATTAAGGCAAGGAGAGGGCTTAAGTGAGAGAGCGTAATGTCTAACTTGCAGATATAAATAAAATTGAGAGTTAGGGATTGAGTAACGATGAGCTATTACATCAAAGGGGATAATATTTCCCCCGGGATCGAAGACCTTGGAGATTAGGGAGAGACCCTTCCGTCTCCATCCTTGAAATGCACTGTTCATAAGGGAAGGAGGAAATTTGGGATTACCCCACAGAGGGATATAGGGGGATGACTCGTGCTGTATATTAAGCTTTTTGTGTAGTGACAGCCAACTAAAGTACGTATCTTTAAACATTATGTTGGTCTTCATTTCTCTGGGGATGTCAGAGGCCTTCAAGTGCAACAGAGCTGCAGGAGAGTATGGGTGGAAAAGTGCATGGTCTAATTCAAGATCTGTATAAACAGATTTCCTTAGTAACCAGTCGCTTGCATACAGTACCTAAAGAAAACAGCTGTGGAGTAGGATTTGAAGTCAGGTATACGTAGTCCTCCTCTTTGCTTAGATAGAATTAATTTTGATAGCGCCATTCTGGGTCTATTACTCTTCCAGAGAAATTTTGAAAGTTGGGAGTCAATGGTAGATAAGTCTTTCCTGTTTAAGGCAATGGGGAGCAGCTGTATAATGTAAAATAGTTTAGGAAAGATAATAGATTTAATTGCTGCTGCCCTGCCAAGGAGGGAGAGAGGCAAATTCATCCAGGTATTCAAAAATGCAGTTATCTTGTTAATAGAAGGGGAGAAATTAGCTTTGTATAGATTATCTGTGGTGTTGGTGATGTTTATGCCTAAATATTTAATTTGCGAGGGAGCAATTTTGAATTGGTCAAAGAGAGGGGATGTGGGTAAAGGGGTTGTGTATTTTCCTACCATAAGTAGTTCCGTCTTGTCTAGGTTGGCTTTGTATCCTGAAACTAGTCCAAAATCTGTTATAATTTTAACAATGGCGGGAATGGAGACATTTGGGTTTGTGACAAATAGAAGCATATCGTCAGCGAAAAGTGCTAGTTTTAGCATATATTCATTGACTGATATGCCGGTGAAACTTGAGGATTGACGCAGTAGAAGGGCCAAAGGCTCAATTGCTATGGCGAAAAGGAGAGGGGAGAGGGGGCAGCACTGTCTCTTCCCCTTGTATAGTTGAAAATAATCAGAAATGTGGCCATTGCATATGACTTGGGATACTGGAGCTTTATAAAGTAGTCTGATGTAGTTAACGAAAACCTTTGGGAAACCATCTAACATTTACGACCGAGTATCTACCAGAAATAAATCCAGTCTGGTCGGGGTGAATGATCAGTGGCATATAATTTTTTTGTCTTTCTGTCAGAATTTTCGCTAAGACCTTATAGTCCGAATTCAGAAG
The DNA here is from genome assembly GCF_055691185.1 of Crinia signifera. Taxonomy (NCBI): domain Eukaryota; kingdom Metazoa; phylum Chordata; class Amphibia; order Anura; family Myobatrachidae; genus Crinia; species Crinia signifera. Next base: position 294,716,800 of record NC_139218.1, on the reverse strand, counting down.
TGAAATCGGCCTGTAAGATCCCGGCGAGGCCAAATCCCTACCGGGTTTAGGGAGAGTCTTAATGTAGGCTGCGTTAAAGTGTAATGGGAGGGTGTTATTACTCAATATGAAATTAAAAGCATTGACCGATGTAACTTGAATGTGGGGATACATAAATTTGTAGAAATTGCTACCAAAACCATCGGGTCCCGGGGCTTTCCCCTTTTTTAAAGATTTGATAACTCTTTCTACTTCCTCAGATGTAATGGGTGCAGTTAAAGGTGATACAGTATCGGGTGGGAGTTTAGGAAATTCTATTTGGGCATACAATGGCCCTTATTCTAATCGGATCGGTACGGCCCGCGTGCGGCCGTACCGCCGATGTTTTTACTCTGCACATGCGCAGAGGTCAATCTGCGCATGTGCAGCCCCCTTCGCCGCAGACGGATTTCGTCCGCCGCAAAGGGGGCGTATAGGGGCGTGAGAGGCATCATGCCCTCATTTCCCTATGTGTACGCCCCGCGTTTCATGGGCGTTCCCATGCAAACGCGGGGCGTACGCATGGTAATGAGGCCATGACGCAACTCATGGGGGCGGAAAGCTGACGTCGCCGGATGTCAGCTTTCAGCCCCCATACAAGCTACCACACGGACGATTGTCCGTGTGGTCTCAGCTTGCGGGAGCTGCCGTGGCGTGCGGACCTGCCTTCGATGGTCGACGACCATCGAATGCAGGGGGCAGCTCCCACCATGGTGGAGGCGTAGCCTCCACCATTTTTATGCGGATCGCCAGCCGTCCGTGTACGGACGGCCGTGGCGATCCGTAGGGTGGGCGGGGATTAGTCTGGTGCGGTCGCAGCCGCATATGCGGCTCGACCGCACCAACCAGAATAAGGGCCAATGTGTCATTATTCTCTTCTTCTGGGTCTCTTTGCGATATAGAGTGGGGGGGGGGTTCTGAATATAGATTAGAGTAGAAACCCTTCATTTCTTGGGCAATTTGTTTATTTGATGTTATGAGCGAACCATCATTTTGCTTTAGGGGATGTACTACTGCTGAAGGTCTGGAGCCATTTAGGATGTTGGTGAGAAGTTTGCCTGTTTTATTGCCGAAGCAATGATATTGATAGTTTATACTGTATAGATGTTTATTACCTTTAGTCTGGAGGTATTCATTAAAATAGGTGCTGGCTAGGAGGTACTGTTGACGATCGCTAGGCGTATGGTCATTTTGGTATTGGGAGTATGCCTGAGTCAAGGTCTGCTGCAAGGACAGGAATTTTGCAGAGTAATTTTTATTAAGTTTGGCCATGTATGAAATGATATTGCCCCTCATAACTGCCTTGGCAGTTTGCCAGAATAGAGAGGGATCTGTGTCTGCATGCGATTGGTTATCTTTACAGAAATCTTTCTCATCCTCTATTAGTTTACACTTGAAGGCCTCTGACACCAGCAGGTGGTTAGGAAATCTCCACATTGTTCTGGAGGAGGGTTCGTCTGTTATTTGTGTTTGGAACCAGATTAGTGAGTGGTCCGAGATGGTAATAGGTTCCATCTCTGCGGCATTGACCCTCGTAAGGAGAGTCTCCGAAATTAATAAATAGTCAATCCTTGAAAAGGTATGATGTGACATTGATTGGCATGATTATTCTTTGGATGTTGGGTTTAAAGCCCTCCATATGTCCACTAATCGTAGTTTACCAGCTACCTGAGGAACTCCCAGGGAAGGAAGTTTAAAGTTTTTTTTACATTTTGCGGATTTATCTAGGCACGCATCAGAAACCAGATTGAGATCCCCGCAGACCAATAAATTGGAATGCATGTGGGGGGTTAATTCCTTTAATATTTGATGGAAAAATGATTTTTTATATACCGTGGGCGCATAGACATTACATAGTGTAAGTTTCATTGCATGAATTGTAGTATGGGCAATAACATACCTGCCTTCGGGGTCTACTATTACTTTTGTTAGCTCATGGGGGATATTTCTTTTGATAAGTATAACCACCCCTCTGGCCTTAGAATTATATGATGCACTAGCCAAAACCTTCCAGCCTAGCATTTGTAGTTTCAAAATCTCGGTAGGTATCAGGTGGGCTTCCTGGATGAATACTATATCTAGCTTAAGCTTATTACAATATACTAGAACTTTTCTCCTTTTTGCCGGGGAATTAAATCCCCCCACATTAAAGGATCCAATTTTTAGTTCCGTCATTTGTTACTGGCGAGGGGGTGACATAGCATGTAAATATACATAATATTAACCCACAATTTTCTACCAACCATTCCTATCAATAAACGTAAGGGGGAGAGACACAAAAGGGGGGGGAGACAAGACACTTATAAAACACATAGTAAACCATTTGAAATATTAACATGCCCAGCGTGCTAATATGAAGTGATAAACGACTGAATGACTTGCTGTTCATCCCAAGGATGGGAATAGCCATCCCTTCTAAATATGCAGCAAAAATATTTAGGGTAAATCCGGAGCAAGCTCACTCCGGCCCGGATCATTTAGGTTTGCACCTAAATCAGTGAACCCTGGGGGTAGGGGATAATGATGAGGGTGGGGAGGGGTGAGGGGGGGGGATGGGGGGGGTGGGAGGAGGAGAGAAAATAAAAGTAAAAAGGGGGGGGGAGGGTTATTCACCCTTGGTGGATTATAGTTCTACCTTTAAGCTTCAATATTCACGTTGTAAATACAGTGAAACATAACAACCAAACTGTAAACTGTAAATTGCAGGTTTTAGATAGCTTAGCTAACATTGAGAACGTTGTGACTTCTTATTATGAACAGTGTCACATTTGCTAGTGAGGGAGCAGGTTAAGTTGCATCTGATATGTCCTCTGCCCGTGCTGTGTGAATTTCTCTCAGGAACTCAATAGCATCCGCTGGGGAAGTAAAATCATGCTGAGCATCACTGATGAATATTTTCAGTTTCGCAGGGTATATTAAAGCGAATTTAATTTTCTCCTTAATCAGCTGGCTGCACACTGGTAAAAAAGCTTTCCTCGCTTTTGTGACTTCAGAGGAAAAGTCTTGAAATATACGGAGATTATGGCCTTCCCATGTCAGAGCCTTGATCTTCCTAGAAGCTTTCCAGAGTGTCAGCTTATGGGTGTAACTTAAGCACTTGAAGATGGTGACTCTAGGCCTGGTGTCATTAGGGCGTGGGGGGGGGCCTAGCCGGTGTACTCTCTCAATTACCATGGATGTACATTCTTCTTTAACCCCAAGCAAGGCTGGTAATGTGTTACCCACAAAGGTTTCCAAGGCCTGCCCCTTCACTGCTTCTGGTAATCCCACTAGCCTGATATTGTTTCTCCTTGAACGATTTTCAATCTCTTCCAGCCTGTTAATAATAGTGTAGTTTTCTTTTTCCAGCCTTTTAATCTCACACCTAGCATCAGCTAAGCTGTGAGCAAGTGAGCCAACATTATTTTCTGCAGTGTCCATCCTTTGTGTCAGACCATGTACCTGAGCTGTAATATCACTCACCGCCTTAGAGAGCAGCGGGGCCATGGTTGCAGTGATGGCGTCGACCATGTCGTCATATGTCAGCGGGATACCAGGCTGTTGGTGTGCAGAGTCTCCGTCGTCAGCATAATTGTCTGCCAGTATTTTCTTTAAAGCCGGAGGAGGGGAGGGGGTATCGCCGCCCGGCGCCATTGTTGGGGCCTGTCCTCGCTTCACCTGCCGCCCGCTCTGTTGGGATGAGCGCGGCGGCTGCGTTGCGGTCACACAGCGATCCATCATTGGGTGCAGGGGTGAGAGAGAACTCGATGGGGGGTAAGTCCAGGGGTTCTGGAGGCGAAACGCCGTGTAAAAAGCTGTTAGTCACCGGGTCACGGAGCGGAGCTGTGAGAGGTGTGTCTCACTCCATGCACCTGGAAACCGGAAGTGAAAACATATATATATTCAATCATAAAAAGCAATTAAGGGTTAGAGTTATGGATAAGTTGCAGAGATCACACTGTATTTAAATGGTATATCCACCTAGCCCTATTGTGAAAGAGCATTTGCGTGTAATCACCTCTGATGCTAGTGGGCACTCAATCTGTCATGTTATATCTTAACAAGTGTATTTTCATAAAATGTATGATTTATTCAGAGATGGTCATACTAACAGCTGTCACCCTTGTGAGAGGGAGAAGGTGATGCAGGATTAGGGAATACCAGAGAGAATTAGGAGTTTGAGGACGAGATGTACTAAGCCCTGAAAAAGTGATAAAATGGAGAGTGATAAACATCCAACCAATCAGCTCCTACCTATCATTTTTCAAACCCAGCCTGTGACATGGCAGTTAGAAGCTGATTGGCTGGTTGTTTATCACTCTGCATTTTATTACTTGTCAAGCTCAGTACATCTGGCCCCCAGACTGTTATAGTAACTCCTCTCTGTACAGCAACACTAAGGGCATACTGTATTGGTGACATAAATGCTGTGTCTGCTACAAATAATGTGTCATAGTAGACAATTTTCTAACAGCCTCTAAAGCAAATTGATTGCAATGTAGATAAAATAAGTAGACAAGCTGGGACACTATATATAGTGTTTAGTACCCTTTCGTTCTGATCCATCAGTGAGTCATTATTTGAGCATCTGGATTCACTTACAAATAGTCCTTACCATTCGCTGTTTCCCAAATGCTAATGCAGCATAATTTCTGAGGTTTTCATATGATTACAGTCTGCTAAAATTGTATGTGTTTGGTTTTGGTTTAATGCAGCTCAAAATGTTGATTATCCAGTTTGGCTTAAAAAGGTCCCTGATTTAGTATAATATTGCTTTAAAAAAGGGAAAAGTTTCTTATACCGACTATTCCTCCATAATTTAGAATGAATCATAAACAATGCATATCCATTACCAAATGCCACCTGCAACTTACTGTCTGTTGTCACTTTTACTTTAGTAGTATTTTGTTAATTGAGTTTATGTAGTATGCACATACTGTATATTTATAGCAAATAAAGGTAAACATGTCCCCAGATAATAAAATTACAGTAGTATGGTATACAGTATGACCAGGGCCGGATTAACAATGGGCCTGATGGAGTTACAGCTCCAGGTCCACTCTCCAAATAGGTACATTTTGTAGCTGAGGGTCAGGACTTTCCAACGAGCCTGGCCACACGTCGCTAGCCCCCAGGAACCGGAGATACCGCCAGGCAAAGCTGGAACATTTTCCTCATAGGATAACATGGGACCCGCTAATTCTGACCCTCACCCGGTTCCAACGGCTGCCAGTTCCCCCTCCGGCATCACAGAAGCTCGAGGTTTATCTCAGTTGAACCTCACACCAGAAAATGCAGGGACTAGGCTGGTGTAAAAGGGGCCAACCCGAGAATGTCCCTGCACGATCCTGGGACCATACTCCCGGGTAAATCCCTGCATTTTCTGGTGTGAAATGGTTATTATTTAAAATATCCGGGACCTGCAGTGCTATAAATACAGCTGGGCAGCCCCCTGCTCTCTACCTGGCCGTCAATGGCTGTCACTTCTGCCCGGCAGTGGCTGTCCCCCAGTTACAGCAAGCATGTAATCCCCCTTGGCAATGAGCATGTAATCCCACATGGCAACGAGCATGGAACCCCTGGCAATGAGCATGTAGGTAAGCAGCACTTATGTAGCATAATTTTTAATAGGCACTATGGTGTTTGGCATAATATGTAATGGACATTATGGTGTGTGGTTTAACATGTAATGGGCATTATGGTGAAATTTTAAGTGCATGCCTTTGGAACGCAATGCCCCTGTTTATGATATGGTATAGTGTGTATTTTGGCTCAATCCATGTGGCAAAATAGGAATTTTGCCTTAATCTGTGTGGTATAACGTGAATTTTGACTCAATCCGTGTGCCATAGTGTGAATTTTGGCTCAGTTGGTGTGAATTTTGGCTCATTCCATGTGGCATAATGTGTAAGAGGCAAGTACAGTATAAGTGGGTTACTATTGTGTTGCATGATTTGTATAAGAGGTATATAAACTTAGGTGACCACATAAAAGGTGCTGAAATGTTGTCTACCAAGTTTCGGCTTTCAGTATTTTTTTTATGACTGGAATGCTGCCTCACCCTGCAAGTATTTTAGGATATTGGCATCCTGTGGGTGCACCTTTGGAGGGCACCTGCCAATATATCTCCCTGCATTTTTCTTATGCCAGCCCCCTGCCTTTTCCCGGCATATATAATTAGTTGAAAGTATTTACACAAATAGAGACACACCCATGAGCAGACCACCCAAACAGAACACTGGTCACGCCCCCCACATTATTAGGTGCTGGCCACAACCCCTATCATTGCACATAATAGGCCCCTGAAAATTTTCAGCTCCAGGCCCATTTAGAGTAGACCTTATTCTGGCACTGGGTATGACAATGCATTGTTAGAAAGGACATACTGTATAAAGCAGCATTAGATGAACTGGCAAAATACAAATATTTGCCCATATGAAGTTCTGCTTGCATTTTCTATTCCCCACCCACTATCTGTACGACACAATGCAGTAGAGGCGACCCGGAGCGTCCGGTATGCAGGAAAAGAGCCTTTAAAGTCCTGATGCTGGTGTAGTACCAATCAGGAGATACAACTACTGTCCTGAACATAGTCAGAGCAATTCAGGAATACCAACTGTGTTCCCTCAAAATAAGTATTAGCTCTAGCACTAACCCCAGTGTGAGTGTGAGACTGCACTGGCTTCACTGTGACTGGCAGTGACCTCCTATTGGAAGCCCGACCGTCACCCAAGGCAGTCCCATTGTGAGGCGTTCCCTCCAACCAGGATGCATCTATGTGGGCTGCTGCGCGGCAGCCCACAAAAATGGGTTCTGCGGATGACGATACTGCACATGCGCTGACCCGGGACCCTGAATATTAATTTGTGGGCTGCTATCGAAGCAAAAAAAGAATTGTACTGAGCGCAATAACCCTAAATATAGTCCCAGCTGCTATCTCCAAGGGATACTCAACCCTTGGTAAGTAGAAGAACAAAGAAAGAGACAAAATAGACAGCGCTGCGGGACTATATTTAAAACATAAAATAAATTTTATTTATACAACACAATAACTACATATAAAAATTCTGGTCATATATGACACAACATCACCGGCCGGTGTTAAGTAAAAAATTATTATTCCATATCACTCTCCTTCTGACACCCAATTGTTAATTAATTTCAGGTATTTCTGCACACTTGAGCAAAAAAAGGTCAGTTCTCACAGTCCTTTAGTGCAATCGAAACTGAGTTAGTAAATATAATAAAACTTGATACAGGCAACAATTTCCTGCTCCTCAGAGCCCGTGCAATTGCAGTTATTAGTATAACAGGTAGTCAGCTGTTTCTGGCTGAAGCTTTAGTTAGTATGTTTAGTAGCATAGGGTCAAGAATGCACGCGGTGCAGATCATTAGTAGTAAGCATATACTTGCTCTTTTTAAAGCTTAATGGCACAGTCCCTTCTGGCTACCAGGAGCGGGTCCCCGGCTGCTAGCGCTTCCCAAATAATACAGCCTTGGTTAGTATGTTTAGTAGCATAGGGTCAAGAATGCACGCGGTGCAGATCATTAGTAGTAAGCATATACTTGCTCTTTTTAAAGCTTGATGGCACAGTCCCTTCAGGCTACCAGGAGCGGGTCCCCGGCTGCTAGCGCTTCCCAAATAATACAGCCTTCTCTGGGCGTTCTCAACTCCGGTTTCTGGGTCTCCGGCCATGATCCGTCAGTGCGTGATGACGTAACTGATCCGTCAGTGCGTGATGACGTAACTGATGACGCGTTTCTCCGCCTTGTAAGGTAATCGGCGGCTTCCTCAGATAGTTTACGCTACGTCTAGCCTTGCTTTTTATTAGCTGATTGCTCCTCCTATTGGGCGTATACTTGTAGCGTGTGTCTGGCTTTTTTTGGATTTTATAGATAAAGCTCCGTTTCTGTTATTGCTGGCTTTCAACCAAGCCTCGTTTTCAGACTATTAGCTTCCTGGATGCCAGGGTAGTTGTACAGACAGCCAGACCTCGTTTTAAACCCCATTGGTGTCATATAAAAAACGCACATTATAAAAAATTATATATATATAAAAAAATATTTTTATAAAAAACTTCATATATAGACCTATTTTAATAATAATATAGATAAATCAAATGTCGCCACTTTCTTATTAATAATAAACACTATAAGAAAAGAAAAAAATAATAATAAATAAATAAATGCATGTAGGAATCTATCAAAGTGCATCGCTACATATAAATATATGTTAGAAGCAGAAATAGGTATAGAAATAAAATGAAATAAAAAATAGAAAATAAATACATGTATATATATGAATAAAAAATAAAAAATAATAATAATAATAATAATCAGCTTAAACCTAGTGATAATAAAAAATAAATAATAGAAATAATGATAAATACTTAAATAAATAAAAATAAGTACATAAATAGTCAATGGTATGAATACTTAGAAATCCATATGAATACACTAAAATAAACAATAATTTTATTTCCTAGTAGGTCTCAGTAGGTTAGATAGTAGAAATATAGAGATAAGAATGCGAATAATTCCTATTTGTCGGGAATCACACACTATAATCCTATACCAATACAGACAACAGTCTGATGTGTCTATCGATCATACAATCATAAAGAATAAAATATAACCAGAAGTTCTCTTTATGTATATCAATATAAACCAGTCAATAACTTCGGACTGTAGTATACATATATATATTGAATTCTGAGACCGAAAGAAATTTCATTATATATGTCTCTTTAATATAACTTCATCTCCTCTATTATGAGAGGGGGAGGGAAAAGAACTTATTTGATGTTAATGTCTAGACGTGATTGTTATATTAATCCAAATTTCTAAATAAAATATTTTATTTATTTATTTATCCCAAGTGGGAGAGGCATAAGAAACAGGGGGGGGGGGGGAAGGGAAATTAGTGATCAGGGGGGAGGGGGGGAAGGGGGAAAAAGGGTTAATTAAAATGAAGAGGGAGAAAAAATGGGTACCTGAAGAACTTGAGGCTATGTGGATAGAGCTATAAGATTATAAACAGTAAACGAATTTAGTCTACAGGAGTTGTAAAAGTGAATCAATTATTCCTATATGTTGTTTAATTCGATAGTGTCGTTAAGGCCATTCGGCACCATCGTCCCCAATTGGAAAATCCAAAAGGCTTCTCTTCTACATATTCTGCCAAAACGATCTCCTCCTCTTTTCGTTGGTTTAATATGTTCTATAGCTTTAATATGGACATTTTTCATAGATTGTTCTTGGCAACTGGATATATGTTTGGACAAGGGGTGTGTCCTGATACCTCCTAGAATATTGCGCCTATGCTCCATAAAACGTGTGTGCAAACTCCTAGTGGTGCGACCCACATATTGTAGGCCGCAACCACTTGATTTATCTATATTATTATTAAAATAGGTCTATATATGAAGTTTTTTATAAAAATATTTTTTTATATATATATAATTTTTTATAATGTGCGTTTTTTATATGACACCAATGGGGTTTAAAACGAGGTCTGGCTGTCTGTACAACTACCCTGGCATCCAGGAAGCTAATAGTCTGAAAACGAGGCTTGGTTGAAAGCCAGCAATAACAGAAACGGAGCTTTATCTATAAAATCCAAAAAAAGCCAGACACACGCTACAAGTATACGCCCAATAGGAGGAGCAATCAGCTAATAAAAAGCAAGGCTAGACGTAGCGTAAACTATCTGAGGAAGCCGCCGATTACCTTACAAGGCGGAGAAACGCGTCATCAGTTACGTCATCACGCACTGACGGATCAGTTACGTCATCACGCACTGACGGATCACGGCCGGAGACCCAGAAACCGGAGTTGAGAACGCCCAGAGAAGGCTGTATTATTTGGGAAGCGCTAGCAGCCGGGGACCGGCTCCTGGTAGCCTGAAGGGACTGTGCCATCAAGCTTTAAAAAGAGCAAGTATATGCTTACTACTAATGATCTGCACCGCGTGCATTCTTGACCCTATGCTACTAAACATACTAACCAAGGCTGTATTATTTGGGAAGCGCTAGCAGCCGGGGACCCGCTCCTGGTAGCCAGAAGGGACTGTGCCATTAAGCTTTAAAAAGAGCAAGTATATGCTTACTACTAATGATCTGCACCGCGTGCATTCTTGACCCTATGCTACTAAACATACTAACTAAAGCTTCAGCCAGAAACAGCTGACTACCTGTTATACTAATAACTGCAATTGCACGGGCTCTGAGGAGCAGGAAATTGTTGCCTGTATCAAGTTTTATTATATTTACTAACTCAGTTTCGATTGCACTAAAGGACTGTGAGAACTGACCTTTTTTTGCTCAAGTGTGCAGAAATACCTGAAATTAATTAACAATTGGGTGTCAGAAGGAGAGTGATATGGAATAATAATTTTTTACTTAACACCGGCCGGTGATGTTGTGTCATATATGACCAGAATTTTTATATGTAGTTATTGTGTTGTATAAATAAAATTTATTTTATGTTTTAAATATAGTCCCGCAGCGCTGTCTATTTTGTCTCTTGCTATCGAAGCAGCCCAGAGGCTGGGGCCAGCACATGCTAAGCACTGATGAAGCGCCAGGGACCGACAGCGGGGACCAGCAGCAGCGGCGGCAGTGGAGGGGTGGGATGGCATTGCAGCAGCCCCACTTCTCCACAGAGGTAAGAGCCTCCGTTGGTTCTATACTTCTATAATTCCCCTCAGAAACACAGAGAGTTTTAGATACACACCCATGACACTCCCACTCCATGTTGCTGCCCAGTCCCACTCAATTTCGGACCATTTAACTAAAAGTCGGAGATCCAGCAGAGATCCGGCCATTCTAAAATAAATCATAGGTAAACAAAAGTGTGTAAGTTTCTTCTGCACTTGTGCTGTAGTCTGTGTCCATTAGAAGAGGTCTGTCTGACTCAGGGCCTAATTCAGGTTGGCTTGCTAAGGGCCTAATTCAGGTTGATTCGCTAACACATGCCCTCATATGCGACCGCTAGCAGGAGAAATCATTTGATGGTTGACGACAATCTAATAATTTCTCCTGCCTACGGAAATAAAAGTCAGTCTAAACTGACTTTTATTTCCTCCGCAGATCGAAGAAGACAGGGCGGGCGCTGACGTCATGTGACCTGAGCCAACTGTCCTGAGCAGGCATCGGCTCACCTGCGTTCCCAGGGGAACGCCCAACATTTTCATGGGGATGCCAATAAAACACTGGCCATTCCCCTGCTTCAGGTTGGTGTCCCCGCCCACCCTCACCTACCCGTGCGAACGCTTTGGCAAGTGTGAAACTTACCAAAGGCATTTGCACAGGGGGTCGGCACATGTGCACGTACGTATGTGCAGACCCCCCACCATATGAATTCGTCCCCTTGTGAGTGAAGCTTAATCAGGCCCCCAGTGTGTAAAGTGCTCTGCGGCTGTCATCTGCAGTCAAAAAAATGCAAATAGAAAGTTATAGTATTTAAGGAATGCTTCAGGACATGAGACATTAGAATGAAAATTAAATTATAAGGTTTTAATTAACAAGCGGATATTTTAAATGAAGCTAAATTCATTACTATTTATTCTTCGGAATAAAGTACATTTGTTCACACTCGTCATTTCATCATTATCTCTGCAAATCCCCAGATATTCCAATTCATCTAAGGCCACAATAATTACTGCAAGTGACTGAATCTGCATCGGCTCTGGTCAATGATAGCTACTTTTTTTAACCAGTTAATGGGTATTTCATGTTCTAAGCACTCACTTATGAGTTTCAGGTTCTGGTTAGTTCTCTCATACAAGTTTCATTTACATTTATAACTTGGGGAAAAGTTGCCATTCAATAGTCAAATAAATGTTTACTGTACATCACAGTTTTACCATCACAGTATTCTTATGCTAAAAGACTAATCCAAATTATTGCATCATTGGGCAGTGTTCAATGAGGCTGATTCGCCATGTTCTACGGCCAATTTGTGCTATTTTCGTGCTGTAAGGCGATTTTTTGACTAATGGTGAAGTGGAATGTGAACTTTTAAATTAAAGGTTTTTTTTTTAATGTGGTGTCAAAAATCAGGAATTTTATTATGTGAAGGGGCATGCTATTTTTATTTATGCGCTTACTGCACATGAATATATATTTAATTTCTAATTTATTTATTTAAAAAAAAAATGTTATACACATTGGCCAGCAGGGGGCCGGGAGCCGAGAGCTGCTCATTATATATTCATATATTCACTGGTTCCGATCATTACATATGCACGATCGGGAGCAGTGCTAGCCGGTCCACTGCTAGCTCTCCCGGAGGGCAGCTTGTGCTGCCTGGGAACCGGGGAGCCCTCCTTCCCCCCACATACATTCTGGGGCAGGCAGGGTGACTTTCATCTCCCTGCCTGCCACCGGCCCCCGGCTCCCTGCGGCGGTTAAGAATCGCCGCCAGGGGCAGCGAGCCCCTGCGACGTTGAATATGGGGACAGCAGGGGGACAGCGAGGCTCCGGAACACGGCCACTGTGCAGCGAATCCTAAACAGGATTCGCTGCACATCGCCATAAAACTCATTGAATACTGCCCAGTGTGTTTATTACTCTTTACTTCCTGAGGATTAATCAAAATATTAAATGGATAGGTAAATTATTAGTTATACAGAAGGTGTGAAAATGATGTAATAGTTATCCAGGCATGCCACCCTTCTGTGACCAAAGCATGCCACCTACAGCCACATAGAGGCACTCAAATGTTCCACCTCCACTGGGTATCCTCATTACTTCCTTACTTCTCCTCAAAGCCCAGAGAGAGATTGAGTTAAAAGAGACAAATTAAAAAAGAAATTAACTTCTAAGCAGCCATTTTACAGGCTGCGATTGATGAACTGATCTAATTTATCTCACTCCAAGCGTTGATATATATGTGGGAGATGTATGAACTAGCATTAAGTGCATATGCTGCACTAAACACTAGTTAACTGGGGGGATAACATTTTTTTAAATGTGTTATCAGTGCACCTAACGTGCATTAAACGGCCCCAGACGATATGCCAGCCCATGGCTAGTGTTGTCCTATTCCCACTGCAGGGACAACGCTAGTCCTGCTGCTGGCTTTGGGCTGTGCTCGAGATCTTGTGATGAAAGCGAGATCATCTAGCACTTGCCTAGAGAGCCGGCCGGGAGAGAGGGAGCTGTTTTTTTTTACATGGCACATGTGCAGGGCTGCCGGGTGTGCCGATAAGGAGAGCCATAGACACAGGATATAACATCTCTCCTTGTCGGCTGCAGGGCTCATCATACATTGCTGTGATAAGGAGTAGACGGGACTCTTTAATTACAAAATGTTACACGTAATTTAATACCTCTGCCCCAATGTTCCTGTTGGGTTTTATTTACCCTTTTTACTGTACATATTCCCCAACCCACCATCTCCATTTTTCACAAAACATCCACTGTTTATTTATTCCTGCAATGTCTTTAGCCACCTCCTGCTTCTCTCACTTCTTCCTTCTTCACACCGTCCCCCCGCCCCACCTGATCTTCTGCTGAAGTCCCTAGAATCCTGCTGGCCACAGATGAGAAGTGGCATGGATGAACTGTAGGCTTCAGGTTGCACATATGAATAATGTTTGCCCTATAGCATCAGATATAGAATTCACCAGCTTTCATTAGTAAAGAATTTCCTGTGTAATCTGAACATGTATTATGCAGCTTGTTGTGCCATCGCAATGCCTGCACTGATTAAATTCATTTGATCGCTTACAATATTGATTTACTATTTGAATAAATAATTCTTAATGTGTTAAATATTTTAACTTTGTTAAATAAAATCTTTTTTTTTTATTTATTTTTTATTTAATTTTTTCCAATTTGTTTGTACCCCAGCAATAATGGTGTTCTAACCCTTACCGCTATTGGCAACCAATCAGATACTATCTATTATATTCTAGAAGTAGATACCGCAGCCGGATACTGAATGGAGGAAGGATCCCCTATAATGAGGAGATAAGGGGAGGGTGGCAAACTTTTTGTGACGGTGGGCTCAATTTTTCTAGTGACGCTACTAACACCTTACACCATCTAACTTGATTAGTCTTCTGCATTATCCTTTTGGTTTTGATATGCTTGTTCTCTGCTTACTACTCTTATCTGTTATACAAGAAAAATAAATATGCAGAAGCACACAACATAATTATAATAATTAAAATTGAGTATATGTGAAGTTCTTAGCACATACAGGTTGAGTATCCCTTATCCTAAATGCTCGGGACCACGAGCATTCCGGATAAGGGATTTTTCTGGATTTTGGAATATTTTTTTTTAAACATACTTACCTGTCCCCTGGTGGTGCCCCGATGGTCCCTCGGCGTCCATGGGGTCCTCCGACGTCCATGGCAGGCCTTCAGCTTCATCTCCGGCATCTCCAGCGGTCCCAGGAGTGAATTGTTCGAGTTCCCAGGAGCGCCGGTGATGTCAACGGCGCGCGCACACACTCACGCAATGCACTCCTGGGACCGCTGGAGATGACGGAGAGGATGCTGAAGGCCTGCCGTGGACGCCGGGGGACTTGGTAAGTATAAAAAAAAGGTATGGGGGGGGGGGGGGTAAAAAAAAATCGAATTATTCCAAAAAAACACGGTTTTTGGAATAACTTGGATACGGGATGCCCGGATACGGGATACTCAACCTGTATTTGGCTATGAGTAAGTTACATCCACTGCATTAAGATAAACTTCAACAGATGAGTCCCTAACATCCCTAATACAATATTAACACATTATATTAATGTATTCATGTCTTACCTTTAAACTGTGTCCATTCTAATATGTAGTTAGCAATATAGAAACCTGTGCTGATTCATAACACCTAAGTGCAGATTTGTGTATATATCATACTTGCCTACTTTGCATTTCTCCTCTCCGAGAGAAACCCGAAGAGGCAACACGCTAGGGGGGCATGAGCAAGGCTGACATCTCTTGGCCCCGCCCCATGAAGGAAAACGCTGTGATTCGCGGGCTGTGATAAACTTGAAATATAAAAAAGTAATATTAAAACAATGTAACTTAGATTGGGCCTCTATTCAAGTGTAAAGCTGTTTATACATTAGCCATGTATTTTGTAGAGATGTGCAGACTCGGATTCCAGAGATCCGAGCCCCCACGAACGTCATCATTCCGAGCCCGGTTCCGAGCAGCGCTCGGAGATTCCCGCCTGACTCGGTCCGTCCGCGTGATTAGAACGTCATCTCCCGGCGTCGGATTTCGCGAGGCTTTATAAGCAGCTGCCGCGCCCCCGCCATCTTCACTCCAGTCTAGTAGTGGGTTGGGAGAGGGTGTGTTGGTGCTGCTGCTGGGGCTTAAACTTGAGCTTGACCTTGAACGCAATATTTTTTATTCGCTGGGGCTGTCTCTCAGTGCTGCTGTGTAGTCTAACTGTGTACTTGTAGTACTACTGTCTCCTCTGTGCGGTCTACCTCTGGTGCGCTGTGCTGTAATTATTTTATTTGCTGGGGCTGTCTCCCTCAGTGCTGCTGTGTACTCTGTTCTCCTCTCTGCTTAGAGTGGGCTCTCCCTAGCAAGGAGGACAGTCTAACTGTGTACCTGTAGTACTACTGTCTCCTCTGTGCTGGGGCCTACCTCTGGTGCTGTGCTGTAATATATATTATATGAATAATTAATTATATTATATATAGTCCACTGGTGCTGCCTGCACTGAAACTGCCAGTATTATTTAGTTACTTAGTCCACTGTTGCCACTGACAGTGCTACTGCCTACCTAGTGTACCTACCTAGTACATACTAGGCTGCTACAGGTATATCTAATTTAATTAAAAAATAATACTTGTGCTGTGTGGGACTGTAAAAAATTATTCCATGCTGCTGGTGCACTGACGTGTGCCACTGAGTGCCACTGCCAAGCAGTACCTAATAATAAAATGAATTATTATAAATTCTGCTGGTGCACTGCATAAAGCTACTGGTGGTGTGTAATATAACTACCTTTTGTGGTGACCACTGGCAGTGCTACTGATTGCCTGCCTACCTACCTAGTAGTTTATTTTCTCTACCTACTAGGTTGCTATATTATTAATACTTAATTAATTTAATTATATATAGTCCACTGGTGCTGCCTGCACTGAATACTGTGAGTAGAGGTTGCCAGTATTATTTACTCAGTCCACTGTTGCCACTGGCAGTGTTACTGCCTAAGTGTACCTACCTAGTATACAACTACATACTAGGCTGCTATATCTAATTTAATTACAAAATAATACTTGTGCTGTGTGGGACTGTAAAAAATAATTCCATGCTGCTGGTGCACTGACGTGTGCCACTGAGTGCCACTGCCAAGCAGTACCTAATAATAAAATTAATTATTATAAATTCTGCTGGTGCACATACTAGTATTGCTGACGTATCTACCTGTCTGGTGCCTAGTACTGCTGTATCTACCTGTCTGGTCTGGGGCCCACTGCCTAATACTGCCGTATCTACCGTCTGTTTTGGGGCTCACTGCCTAATATTGCCGTATCTACAGTCTGTTTTGGGGCTCACTGCCTAATACTGCCATAACTACCGTCTGTTTTGGGGCTCACTGCCTAATACTGCCGTATCTACCGTCTGTTTTGGGGCTCACTGCCTAATACTGCCGTATCTACCATCTGTGTTGGGGCCCACTGCCTAGTATCTACCGTTGCAGTGCCACTCTTACATGAGCCACGTGTTTGTGCTCATAGGCGTGCGCAGCCCATTTTCTTAGGGGGTGCACCATTGGAGGGGCATGTCTATCATTGCCTACTGGGTGTGTCCATCACAGCTACTGGGTGTGTCCATCAACGCATCAATGCAAACTTAATAGAAGGTGACTTATTTATATCTATGCCATTCAGAATAAATCACCCCCACCACACACACATATCAGAAACAGGGACAGTGCGCGCCGTAATGCCCATTACACATAATGCTAAGCATAGTAATGCCCATCACACATACAGTAATGCCCATTCCACATAATGCCACACACCATAATGCCCATTACACAATATGCCAGGGCTTGACAATTAAAAAAAAAGCTGGTACAGTGCGTACCAAAGACACGTGCCAAAAATTTACACTGCAATGCCTCACACTGTAATGCCCATTAAACACTGATGCCCATTACACCTCACACCGTGATGCCCATTACACATTATGCGACACACTGTGATGCCCATTACATATTATGCCAAACACTGATGCCAATTACACATTATGCCACACTGTGATGCCCATTACACATTGCGCCAATTACACATTATGCAACACTGTGATGCCCATTACACATTGCGCCTCACATGTGATGCCCATTATACATTACGCCTCACACCGTGATGCCCTTTACGCATTTTGCCACATTCTGTGATGCCCATTACACACTATGCCCCACAAATAATGCGTATTACATATAATGCCTCCAGTAATTACCCCGACACATAATTCCCCAGTAGTGTCCCTTACAGATTTCACATATTAGTGCAGAAGATGAGAGAAGAGGGAAGAAGAGCACTCACCGTCACGGCCCTGTGTGGTGTGTGGTGTGTGCTCTGCTCCTGTGCTGCTGAGCGGCTCATGCCAGCGCTGACAGACATTTGATATATGGTGCTGGAGAGCTTGCGGTCAGACAGCCAATTGCTAACTCTGGCTGGCGATTCTTGAGCTCTAAGAGGCTGGTAGACAGACGCCATATTTCAAATGTTCATCAGTGCCAGTGTGTGCAGCTCAGCGGGCATGGAGCTGAGCGAGCAAGGAACCAGACAGGCCATGGCGATGGGCGGCGGCGGGTGAAGAATAGCCAAGCACTCCTTCCCAGGACCCAGCATTCTAGGCTGTATCCTGCTCAGACTGTTGATGTATCTGGCACATTACTATTTTTATTAGCATTCAACAACCCCCTCCTTCTCCTTGTGGCTCTGTTATTAAAATTTTGTCAGCCCCCCCACCCATAACTTAGTTCTTCTGATATTAACTGTACACCCCCTCTCACCCCGTTCCCCCCTCCCCTTTAATTAGTTTACTGTACCTACATTGTTGCACTGGTTTAGTCTTGCTGCTTCTGGTCATTTATGAGGCTCCTCACACAGCTCAGATCACTCGTGCCTGAGGCTGAGCGCAGTGTCTTGTCTTCTGGCCCGCCCCCAATCAGCCTCACGATTGGCTGCCAGCCGGATGCTATGCTGACTGAGAGGAGGAACTACCACAGCCGCTTGTCTGTCAGTGTCCTCTTGCCGGTTTTCAGCATTGTGCAGCGTGCAAACGGCACCAAAGTTATTTCCCCCCGTGGCGGCCGCCAGACTCAGCACTGTCAGCAACCATCCCGGCCGAGCCGCATCTTCAATGCTGCTGTCGGAAGGTGCTGCTATCGTTCGGTGCGGTGGGGGTGGGTGCCTGTCATTAGGAGGTGCCTGTGCACCCCTGGC
Organism: Crinia signifera; assembly: GCF_055691185.1. Taxonomy (NCBI): domain Eukaryota; kingdom Metazoa; phylum Chordata; class Amphibia; order Anura; family Myobatrachidae; genus Crinia; species Crinia signifera. Next base: position 294,698,377 of record NC_139218.1, on the reverse strand, counting down.
ACCCCCCGTGCGCACGCCTATGTTTGTGCTGCACACTTTATGTATCCAGCTACCTCGATGCAACCCTTTGCCCTAAAAACAATATTGTGAGGTGTGAGGTGTTCAGAATAAACTGGAAATGAGTGGAAATGAATGTGATTGAGGTTAATAATAACGTAGGAGCAAAAATAAAAAAATTCTGCAATTTTAGCAGTTTTTATGCTTTTTTAACAAAAAAATCAGAACCCAAAACCCAAAAAATCCAAACACAAAACACTTCGGAGGTGTTTTGCCAAAACCCATTAGAACACAAAACCTCAAGGTAATCAGAACCCAAAACCCGAAAAGTGGCCGGTGCACATCCCTAGTATTTTGTTACTGTTAAGGACCCAGTAGGATGCCAGTATTGTCAAGTACATACAGATGGTAGGGAGCGGTGGCCATGATGTATTCCACAGCATGGCTCCCACTAGCGATATCCTCCATCATCCTTCATGTACACGAGAGCGTGTGCCGTAATTGTTCATATCTTATCATTTATCGTCCTGTGTGCACCTTTAGAATGAGATATGTCCACAACATCATGTCAACAGAAACAATCTTGAAAAATATTTGTTATGAATAATGCTAATCTGTGGAACCCATTCTCTGTAAAAGACTACACTTGACAATGCCCTACTGACAGTAAATAGGTTAATAGTGCTATTCATTGGATACATTTCTGCTGTATTGATATTTCTATTTCCCTATAGATTTCCATCTGACCCTGTAAGAACTTACACCTCTGACCTCTGTTAGTGGCCCCAATTCTGGATTTCATCTGGTCACTTGGTATCTCATTTTCTGTTCTGGTTCTGACCTTGTCTTAACTTGACATTGGATTGTGGAATGGAATCATGCCTTTATCCCTTCTCCGATTATATACTCCCTGGCTCTATATGGAAAATGGTTCTTTTGTGCAGTAAATACGGCACATCATATAAAGTTGTTAGGGAAAGGCAGCTGAGAATGCAGAGCAGCATAACTGGCCAAGCCGCAGATGTTTAGGAAAGAAATCCCTGTGACAGATGTCACAACATTCTCCTGCAATTAAGCAAAGCAAGTTTCTGTAGTTGGAGAGCTTCAAAAATCTTGGGCTCAATGCAAAAGAGCGCGTTTATCTATACATTATCATTTATCACCGATTATCCAGCACCTGATGGTCCGGCACTTCTTTTAATCCATACACATTTAGGTTTATTTACTAAGATGAGTTCTGTTGAAGATGGGCTGTTGCTATGAGCAACCAATCAGAATCTACAATTTTTTTTAGCACCTTCTGCAAGATAATAGATAGAATCTGCTTGACCATAGTAACATCCTATCTTCAGTAGGTTCCAGGGGTGAAATAGGTGCCAGTGGGGAGTTAGGCTGCAAGGGGCTGCAGGAGGGCTCAGTTAGTCTGCAGGTTAGAGTTAGGCTGCAGGGGGTTGTCAGGCTGTGGGAGGTTTAGGTACTGTGCGGGGGGAGTTAGGCTGTGGGAGGTCTCATGTAGGATGCAGGAGGGTTTGGTTAGGCTGTGGGGCTGCAGGAGGGCTCAGTTAGTATGCAGGTTAGAGTAAGGCTGTAGGGGGTAGTCAGGCTGTGGGAGGTTTAGGTACTGCGCGGGGGGAGTTAGGCTGTGGGAGGTCTCATGTAGGCTGCAGGAGGGTTTGGTTAGGCTGTGGGGGCTGCATAAGGGCTCAGTTAGTATGCAGGTTAGAGTAAGGCTGTAGGGGGTAGTCAGGCTGCGGGAGGTTTAGGTACTGGGGGGGGGGAGTTAGGCTGTGAGAGGGCTCATGTAGGCTGCAGGAGGGTTTGGTTAGGCTGTGGGAGGGAGTTAGGCTTTTAGAAATTAGGGTTTAGGTAGTGGGGGGTGGGAGGGGATGCTGTCAGGATACTGCTTTATGTACCGCCGCTAAACCGGCAAAATGGATAACCCAGCACAGTGCTTGAAGTTGAATGCAGCTTGCCAGATTATCAGTGGTTTACTGGACACACAAATCTACTTTTTTGAGGCAGAACTTCGTCCTATAGACGCACCTCGGGGAAGTGATTGGTAAATCTGTTTGGATAGCTGTTTTTTTGGGCTAACAGAGGACACCAAGGGTGCTCCCCTTGTGGTCCCTTTGCCTGCTAGCTCCCTTTAGAGGCTGAATAGGGCCTTATTTTCTGTCTTGATGGCCTGTGTCATTTTCAACATCTAAAGTTACTGGGCGTGCTTGGGCGTACTGGTTCCCTGGGGCGCTGACAGGGCTTGCACCGGCCCTGATGAGATCATAGATATAGGGCCTTATTTTGATTCATTCGGTCCTCCGTCCGTTCGCAAGGAGGACCGATGTTTAGTGTCTGCGCATGCACAGTCGCTACTACAAAGACAAAAGATTTGGACTAATATATCATGCGCTTAAATAGCAGCCCCAAAACCACAACCAAAAAATTGGAGAACCACTCCAGAGGTTAGTTACATACAATACCGTGTGGAATTTGGTAGGTAATCAAGGCGCTTTGCAAACATTCAAGGTGAAACCCAAAAAAAACAAAAGAAAAAAACCAGAATAGTGTAATATGGTTTTAACAGTACATAACAGTTCAATTAAAACTGGAGTCGACTCGTACCAAATTAAATGGTCTACATATGAGGTAGACAATAAGGCGTAGGGAGGGACATATGCTTGTCACAATGGAACCAAGAACTCCTCTCACTTTCTTTAGATGCTGATGAATCTCAAACGGATAAGAGAAACTTCATGGTGCAGTATAACATACTTTTATTCACACACAATTAAAACATCACACAATGTAAGGGATCTCAGGACTCTCACCATTCAATTATGTCCACAAGTGATTGTAGACACAAAAGCAGAGGATGTAAAACCACCACAGGCGTCCCTGGATACTGGCTGTAAGGTGAAGTCCAGGGACGCCTGTGGTGGTTTTACATCTCATGCTTTTGTGTCTACAATCACTTGTGGACATACAGTAATCGAATGGTGAGAGTCCTGAGATCCCTTACATTGTGTGATGTTTTAATTGTGTGTGAATAAAAGTATGTTATACTGCACCATGAAGTTTCTCTTATCCGTTTGAGATTCATCAGCATCTAAAGAAAGTGAGAGGAGTTCTTAGTTCCATTGTGACAAGCATATGTCCCTTATATTTTTGGCTTGAGCACCCACCAGCAATATTTAAATTATGGCAACAGCGCCAAATACATAAATGCCCCCACAGTGCTGGTACAAAAATCCCCCTCACAGTGCCAAATACATAAATGCCCCCACAGTGCAGGTACCAAACTCTCCCCCCACAGTGCCAAATACAAAATGTCCCCACAGTGCAGGTACATAAATGCCCACACAGTACCTGTGCCAGCGACGAAGTAGAGGGAGTGCAGTGGGACACAGGCGAGTAGGCCGCTGCTGAGCGGTTGGGTGCTCATCAATTTCCGTGGGTGCTCGGGCCCTCAAGCACTTACAGAATCGGCATCTATGCTATCTATTATCTTCTAGAAGGTGCTAATTAAAACAGTAAGATTCTGATTGGTTTCCCATAGCAACATCCCATGTGAAATAGAACTCCCATCTTAGTAAATTTCCCAATAGGTCCACCTCTAAATCGTCATTAGACCGAAACCATTGATTTCATAGACATAATAAGCCCTTATTACCCTTTGTTGAAATTGGAGCTACAAGTTCCATTTATCTATTTTGGTTACATTCATATTAATACATTAATATATATACAAACACTTGTAAAAATACAATAATACTTTCTATGTCTGTGAAAGTATGTATTTAGTGTTGGCACAATATTTCACAAAAATTTCATGGGCCTGTTCCCTGTTCCCCTGCCATGTTCCCAATGTTCCTATTTTCCTTTCTTGACCTTAAGAAAACCAATATAAATAAAATGGAAAAAAGCTAATAACACGCCGCACTGTAGGCAGTAGCTGTGTCAGGAAACTTTCTTTGTTTGTCAGAATATGTGCATGTAAGATTTCAGAATATTCACATAATGTAACACTAAGAATAGAATCTATTTACAGCACTGATGCTAGCGGTGAATATAAGGGAACAGTAAAAAGAAATATAGGTTTAGCTATGAATAAATAAAGTCAAGGCTTAGAGTAGGCCTGAAGATGTGATGGAACTCATTTGCCTCTGCCAAGGTGGAGGTTGAACTTGTTCCACATCACCAGTACAGTGGTGGAACTCAGTTCCACCCCTTTTTCCACCACTTTAACCGCTAATATAGTGCATTCATTAAATTGCAAAAAATAAAACATCACATAAAAAAAGCATTGGCAATTAAAACCAGCTTTGTAAATCTGCCCTATTTACGAATCATATTGATTCGTATTAAGAATATGAATACGACTGAGTCGTATTTGTATTCTTAGTAAATTTCCCCCAATGTCATTCAGATACATCTAAGAAGTGTTGGTAAGGGCCAGGTGTACTAAGCTTGAAAAGTGATAAAATGGAGAGTGATAAATCACCAACCATGTCACAGACTGTGTTTGAAAAATGACAGGTTGGAGCAGATTGGTTAGTGGTTTATCACTCTCCATTTTATCACTTTTCAGGGCTTAGTACATCTCGCCCTAAGAGAGCAGCTTTATATATAAGCTATTCATCTTATATATGACTCCACATTGAACTGCACTGGCTTAGTCCTGGTTGCCATTGGTGTCTACAGTCTGTGAGTTCCTTATAGTGTGCAGTGAATTTGCCACTACAGTGAAACGACCTGTAATATAAAATTGGATTAATAGATACAATGCAACATGGTCCAGTTTTAGGGAACATGCTGTGCACTCCATGGAATAGTTTGTTCATGCATTTCTTTCTGAACTAGAACTTTCTCAATATTCCCTTTTTCTTTCTTCTTTATTTTATGTGTAATTTATATGGTGTTCTGTGAACTGACTTGCTATTCTTTATCCCAGTGGGACAGAATATTTGAATTATAATAGATGTATTACCACACACAGATATAATTGTATCATTGCTGCCTTTGCTAGCATTATTGTTCAGTCACTAAAACTACCTGTGTATATTAAATACACAGTAAATTAAAAAAGTGAAAGATATAAAAGATAAGTCATGAACTGTCATATTTACACGAGAGAATAGTGGTTTCACAGTGTTAGTGAAAACTATGAAAGTTTGATTATCCATGCACTGTACTGTATAATATAATGGACTAGAAGAAAGACATTTCCAAAGCGCAAGTCTGCAATATATAACAATCTTGGATCTGCAGCTGTCACTATCAAGGGGAATACTCCACCCCTTGAAAAACCAGAAAGACAACCAAGAAAAATTAGAGATAGCGCTGATCCAAGTGATAGTTCAATATATCATATTTTAATTTAAAAGTTAGTACAATTTATTAATTAAACATTAATCACCGGCCGGTAATATACAAATTATAAAACAACCATAAAAAATAATAAATAAAATAAGGTTGGGGATGGGGTCAATATGGGACTGTCCCTTTAGGGGTATCGGATGTGTTAATTATCCCAACAAAGGTTAATTCACATTCATCCTTCTGAGGAAGCCGCTGAATTTCTAGGCGGGGAAACGCGTAAAAGATGCCCACTAGTGCGGGTACTACCATACAGCCTACAAAAAGCTTTGTTTTACTGCCACTGTTCCGGGAGCGTGGACGAGTCTGCCTGGCTGCATTGCAAACGCAAGGAATCTGCAGTTGAAACCCGTGTAATATCCACAGCAGAGAGCTCTACCTGGAGCCTGGCAAGTTACCAAACTTTTAAAGCAATAGTACCATTGACTGTTAAGCTGACTAACTACGTATTGGATTATGCATGCTAACACCTACTAACATCTAGGGGCTGTGAGAGAGCCACCTGTTGCTAATTGGACTAACTTACCCTATACAGGCTGTTACAGAACTTTCAGCTTATTAACCTTTGTTGGGATAATTAAAACATCCGATACCCCTAAAGGGACAGTCCCATATTGACCCCATCCCCAACCTTATTTTATTTATTATTTTTTATGGTTGTTTTATAATTTGTATATTACCGGCCGGTGATTAATGTTTAATTAATAAATTGTACTAACTTTTAAATTAAAATATGATATATTGAACTATCACTTGGATCAGCGCTATCTCTAATTTTTCTTGGTATAATATAATGACCTTGAAACACTCCCACAGCCATTGTTTATCACTCTATTTAAATACTGTATGGATGTAATGCAGGAATGCACAGTCAAGGGAGGCAGGGGAGGGAGTGCCTCCCCTGTCATTAATGATTAACATAATAAAATAATACAAAGAAAATACAAATGACACATATTCTGTCACCAGTATATGCTTTGTATTTTATTAATAATTTTTAAACCATTGTTAAGTTGTTGTTTTTTTTGTTTGTTTCGGAGACACCAAGAGTGGTGCCTCCCGCTGTCAATGTTAACAGGAAACGAACAGGGGCCAGGCAGGGAGCTGGGCCAATCATCAGTCTGTAAAATCCCATTAAAACAGCTGGAGAAGCAGCACCATTAGAAGTGCTCCAGGAACTGTGATGTGCTTTCTATATGAAAGCACGCCCCTGTCACTGAGGCATATGTGATTGGGCATCACCTTGGGGAAGGACCCTTCTCCTGGGCTTATCACACATGCAGATTCAACCGCCTTCCACTGATAGTGCCGAGTGCTCACCAGGGAGGGGTGGACAGTTTCCTCTGGCTCAGCTCAAGGGTCCTCCAGCCCTCTCTCTCTATAACAGGAAGGGCTGCAGAGAGGACAGGACAGCTGCTTTTTAAGAACAGCAGACTGTTGGGAGCACCAGGTGCCTGTCACCCAGCTGTAACCTGAATACTAGCTGCTATCAGAAGCCAAGATGCACCACTGCATCGTGTATTTGTGTGACACAAAAATGAGATTCCTGGATGACGTCTTCTCCCTGCCCTTTGGTGTCTGACAGAATGTCGCTCATGTCATACTTGCCTGCCCCTCATTTCTCCTCTCCTGGAAAGGAGACTCTCAGAAGGACTTCCAGGGCGAGGAACAGAGCTTAATGTCATCAAGCCTCACCCTTATTATGATATTATAGCAGCAGTTCTCAAACTGTGTGCTGACCCCAATGTTGCTCACCATCAGGCTGATGACTTATGTAATCTCAGTCAGTGATTCAAGGAGTCTGAACAATCTGTTCGGTTGTCTGTTATTTTAGACTCCTCCAATCATTTTGTTCCTCCACAATGCTGCCATGTATGTGCTGTCTGCAGGCTGCATATGTGATGTGATAACCTTCTGCAGTAATTTACTGTGGTCCTGTAATTATTTTTATTGCCTAATGGGTTGCCAGTGCAAAAAAGTTTGAGGACCCCTGTATTATAGGAGTTCCTGTGATTTACGGCTCTTTGGAGTGGGGCTAAAATGACACAATCGGGTCCCCCTTCCGAGGGGACAGGATGGATATCCGATTTTCGGGAGCCTCCTGAAAATTCCTAGAGGGTAGGCAAATATAGAAATCCAAATTGGTTTGACAAACAAAAGATCCAAATGAATGGTCGTAACTTTAAATGAGCACTAAAGACAGTAATATTCCACAATGCAGCCAATAAGAAGCATCCTGCTGTTGTTAGCATCACAGATAGGTCCACTGCTAGTGGCTACAGGCCCTGTCAAATCAGAGGAGACATGGCCAGACCCCCCATCTATGGTGCTGCGGTGGCCAGGGCTGCAAAGAGAAATCCCAGGCCCGGGTACAACAACTTTTTGGGCACCCTTGGCGGAGGTATGGCCACAGCATGTTGTTGGCATATTTAGCACATGACAAGAACCCACATACAGGCATCACCACAGTAACAGACTCTCAACTTACTGTCTGATCCCAGAGAGGAGACCAGCCCCCCCCCCCCCCCCCCCGTTTCTTCTCACCAATGCTAGCTGCACCACAAGCCTTGGGAATGCTCAGCCGGCATTAGCCTTCATGCTGCTTTATACTTTCAACTTCTACCTGACACTGCCCAAAGACTTGTGAAAAGTTGGCATCATTATCTTGCAAGAGATCCAAAATCTCTCCCTCTCATCAGGCACTGTCCCCTCTGCCTTCAACACTCTCTCACTCTACCGGCCCATCTCTCTAATTATTTTTGTCTCCAAACTTCGTGAGCATAATGTCTACTATTGCCTATCTCTCCTCCCACTCCCTAATTGACCCTTTCTAGTCTGGTCTTTGTCCTCTCCACTCCCCTCACAAAAGTCTGCAAAAGTGCTGCAAAGTCTAAGTGCCACTACTGTTTGCTTATTCTTCTTGACATCTCAGCTGCTTTGACACTGTGGACAACCCTCTCTCCTTCTGCAAATTCTTCATTCCCTTGGTCTGCGTGATACTGCCCTCTCCTGGCTGTCCTCCTATTTCTCTGACCATTCCTTTTCTATTTCCTCTCATGACTCCACCTTCCTTCCACTTCCACTATCAGTAGGTGATCACCGAAGCTCTATTATTGGTCCTCTTCTTTTATCTCTCTATGTTTTCTTAAGGATAATTCATTAGCTATTTTGACTTCCAATATCACATAATTTCAGCAGGTAAAACTTTAGTTTCCCAATCCTACCATGCATATTGTATAGGAAAAACGGTATACTTAGGTGAATCCAATAAATTATCCTGAAATGTATGCCTTGTGTATTGTCATCTAATATTGTATAATGTTGTTTGGCAGCAATTTGTGCACTAGAGACAGCAGCCTTTAGTTGCTTAGTGATATTATTGGCTTTATGGAGCTTAAATGACAATCTGGGCAGTGGGTGTCACTAACATTGAGATGAAGAACAAATGTAAAACATTAATTTTGCTTTAAGAAGGAAACATTTATAGAAAATAAAAATAGTATGAAATTGTTACATATACATATAATATATGGGTGCGCTCATTAAATCCTTTAATCTTTAATACCACCTCTATGCTGATGACACACCACTCTGCCTCTCCTTACCTGATCTGTCCCCCACTGTTCTCTCTCAGGTTTCTAACTGCCTCTCTGCCATATCCTCCTGGATGTCTGAACGCTCTCTGAAGTAATACCCCCTACTAATATCTCTATCACTGTTCCCCATCTCCACTGCCTGGGGGTCACTCTTGACTCCTCCCTCTCCTTTGCACCCCACATCCAAGCTCTGGCACAATCCTTTAGGTTCCAGATATGTAACATTGCTCGCATCGGCCATTTATCTCCCAGAGTGCAACTAAACGTATCCACTCCCTGGTCATCTCAAGGCTCGACTACTGCAATGGTCTCCTCACTGGCCCCACTCGCTCCCATCTTACTACACTCCAATCTTTCCTCAACTTCTGCCACTCCCCGTCAACCAAAATCTGCACTGGCTCCCATTGTCCTACAGAATCCTCTTCAAACTCCTCATCCTCACATACTAGGCCATCTTTAATTGCATTGCTCCATACATCTTCAACCTCATTTCCATTCATTCTCCCTTCCACCATCTATGGTCAGCTGATGACCTTCACCTGTCCTCTACTCTGATCACTGCTTCCCATGCTTGAGTCAAAGATTTTGCCCCTGCTGCACCTCTTCAGTGGAACGTGCTCCCTCCCTCAATTAGACTGTCTCCGACCTTGCAGAGCTTTAAACGGGCACTGAAAACCTACCTATTCATCAAAGCGTACCCTTCTGCTGCATAACCTAGCCCTAAGGCTGCTCCTCCAACCCCCTTGATCATCTCTGCTTTGTTTACATCTTGCCTTCAGGCCACTGCCCGCTTGTACCTCATGTCATCTGTATATCGCCCCTCCCCACTAGATTGTTAGCTCCTCAGGGCCCTCTTCCCTATTGTTGTCACTGCCCTCTTCCCTTCACATTTCACTTACTACTCAGGGACCATCTTTGCCTGCATTTTCTGTGTTAAAGGCTCATCTGTATAGCCACCAGCCCCTAGAAGTATGCTAATTACTTTGTCATGTCATTACTTATATCCTAGCTGTAGTGTCTTGAATTGTGGTTCTCTTTGTTACATTTTTGTTATTTATTTACTGCAATGTTAAGTTCTGTCTCCCTGTACTGTTCTATTGTATGCCCTCTGTATGGCGCTGCAAAACACTTGTGGCGCCTTATAAATAAAATATAATAATAATATATATTATAACGAACTTTAAAAGAAAAAGTAAAGGTTATTTTTCATGAAATATTAATGTAATCTTTGACTGTCTTTTTTTCTATTTGTGTTTTATGCATGCAATGAAATTCTTATCAGCTGTGCATTTTATTTAGACCTGTAGAAATGTAATCGAACTTCAGTCCAATCAATCAGCTTTTCTCCCTTGGTGACAGTTCTTTTATGTTTGTATTGAATACATTGACCGATTTACAAGAGCAAAATAATAACATTATGAAGATAACAAGACATTTGGCTCCCAACAAAATAGTGCATTTGTTCACTGCAGAGCTTTTTTCCATTTATGGAATCTTGTAAAGAATATAAATGCGTGGGGACTTAGGGGTGGGGGGTCTAAGTCTATGGCATCTTTTATGTTCTATTTTGGATTTACTGCTTTTTTTTTTTTTAAGAAAGTCTTTGGTGGCTCCATTTTATTAAAGGGCTGACCTTTTCCCCTTACAAGTATTCCTCCATCACTTCTCCGGCTGTATAACCAACAAAGAGTTGATGTTCTCTTAGGAATGGACATTTCCCTATTATACAGTGACACACGCCTTTTGTTCTTTCTATTCAGGAGAACAGCTTTCTTGGAAATGCCACTGACAGGTCTGATTATTGCGCCTCTGTTTCATTGAGAAGGGTCATTCTAGAATTGGACACTGCTCCTTATAGTAAGTGAGGCGGAAGCCTGTGCCAGTTGTAAATTTAGATTTAATTATAAACAGCAAATAGAGTAAAGTTTGATCAGTGGTGTATTTATAATGGGTGCAATGCACACAGGCCCCTGAGTCCCAGGGTGACCCAAACCGTGCACACTGCACCCATTTCTTAATACTTACCCTCCGTAGATCTGTGCATGCAGACAATAGAGTCTGAGTGCTCTAGTGCTCAGACTGTATTGCGCTGGGTGGTTGGGATGCTGTGGCCGGGTGAGCCTCCTCTCTTGAAGCGCCCCTGAGTTTAATGCAATGATCTGAGTGGCAGAGATACTGTGCCTGCATAAAGCTCAGTGCAAGCTATACTGCGACCCCCGATGTATTGTTAGCTTGTGTACATACACGTAAGCGAGGCTGCGCTGCATTTTCACAGAGAAATAGGTCTTTTGAGTTGCACGTTCCTCACAGGTTCTGTATGTTCTTTGTCATATTGCGGAATAGCATTATGTACTACAACTGAAAACTCCACATGCAGTGGGTTGTAGCAAATTACATGCGCAATAAAAGATTTAGGGGAATGCCATGTAGAGTAAGTGTGGAATTTCTCTATGTAACATTTAAAGCCAATGGATATTGTTACTAAATAGTGGATCACCAAAGCAACTTTTTATCAGCAACTGTAACTGATGGATTTGAAATGGTGGCGGTTATTTAGAGCTGAACTGTTTTCTGCTAATTTGCAGAGCCCTGCGATCAGGTAATCAGCGCCCAGCCAGGCCCTGTGCAAGCCTGCGAATTGATGTGCGATGGTTGTGAAAATTCAGAGTGGCTACAAATCCATATGCAAAACACTCACCGTCTAATTATTTTCCATTGTGTGCAGTTTGAGTGTAGCCTAGGACTTACTCATCGGCCGATAGATACAGGAGCTGACATCACACCCTTCATAGAAAGATAGAATTTGACAGCAGATAAGAACCACTTGGCCCATCTAGTCTGCCCCTTTTTTAAACATGATACCTCAAACCATATGTGATCCTTATTTTTTGTGGGGATATCAATATGCCTATCCCAAGCATGTTTAAATTGTTCTATTGTATTTGCCTCTACCACCTCTGATGGGAGGCTATTCCACTTATCCACTACTCTTTCAGTGAAGTAATTCTTCCTCACATTTCCCCTGAATCTTCCTCCCTCTAGTTTCAGTGCATGTCCTCGTGTTCTGTTGCTCCTCTTCCTGTGAAGAATGTCTCCCACCTTTACCTTGTTAAAGCCCTTGAAATATATGAAAGTTTCTATCATGTCCCCCCTTTCCCTTCTCTGCTCTAAAGTATACATATTTAGATCTTTTAGTCTTTCCTGGTACGTTTTGTGATGTAGGCCATGCACCATTTTAGTTGCCCTTCTTTGTACAGTCTCTAGTGTATTATATCCTTCTGGAGATATGGCCTCCAGAACTGAACATAGCACTCTAGATGAGGTCGTACCAATGACCTATACAGTGGCATTATTACTTCTTACTTTCTACTGCTGATTCCTCTCCCAATACCTGAAACACCTGAGCACGTCTGCGTTTTTCCTAACAAACAAAAAAGGGCCGGTTATCATCCTCAAACACAGACTTCCCGGCATTAAACTTGCATATGGCCAGTGATTAAAAAATTTGCTAGATATCATCACAGGAAGGCCTCGCACATGTACTAGGAGTCGCACGCATTCGTAGTCTATCGATTATCGGCCGGTGTGCGAACTCGCAGCTGTGAGATCGGGTCTGAATATTCCCCAGCAATAGAAATGAATTCTAACATTTATTTCTATTTCCATTTAAATCTATCAGTCAAAGCCAGGGCTAGCTGACATAGGGCCCCACAATTCTGAATGCCATCATGCAAGGGAGTGTTGGGCAGATGTACCCTAGGCTGGTGCCTCTGGATCTTCTTGGAGGGCAGGTACAAAATGCTGCTCAGTTGCTCAGCAACCTTTCTATCAGCCTGCAGCCATACAATGAAAGGCTGTCAGCATGTTGAATGGCTGTCAGCATGCTGATTGGTGGATGGTGAAGCTATCCACCAATCAAAATGCTGACAGCAATTCACTGTATGTGGAGAGATAGCGCAAGACTGCAGAATTGATGATGGATGGATAGGGGCCTTCATGCATTGCTTTGCCCAAGACCTACAATGCTGTTAAAATTGCCCTGGTCAAAGAAGCTTATTATTGGTGGGTTTAAAAACACACTGGCTAGTAGTATCTGTTGGAGGCAGAACTACCATTGGTGAAGCAGGTGCAGTGCCTTTTTCGACTAAGGGGCCCACTGCTGCCCCTTAGCACCCTCTTCCTGTCATCCACTATTTTTCCCTGTCACACTCTGCCTCCCCCTGAATCTCGCTGTCACCCACTGCCATGTTGCATATAGTAAACTTGGGTTGGGGTGGAGGAAGGGGGCTCAAATTATTTAATTGCACCTGGGCTCAACACCCACAAGTTCCACCACTGGTACCTGCAAGTTACACTCTAGAAATGCAAATTTTCTGGGCAGCATGGACGGTGGAATGGTTAGCATTACTGCCTCATGGCACTGATGTCATAGATTTCCTTCCCACCATGGCCCTAACTGTGTGGAGTTCATATATTTGCCTCATGCTTGCGTGGGTTTCCTCCGGGTACTCCGGGTTGCTCCTACATTCCAAAAATATACTGGTAAATGAATTGGCGCCCAACAAATGTGTGCGTGTACATGTGGAAGGAAATATAGATTGTAAGCTCCACTGGGGCAGGAACTGATGTGAATGTTCAAATATTCTCTGTAAATCGCTGCGGAATATGTGTGCGCTAAAAACTGTTAATAAAAAATACATTTCCAAAGCACAAATACTGATCAAGGAGAATATTTAATAGGATATTTACATTTCTCTATATCTACCTATATCTTTTGGATACAACACTCAAGGTCTGCAAAATCTCAGGGGGAGATTCTCTAAAGCAGAAATGCGATAAAAACCCCGTTATTAGGGTTGTTACCGCATTTCTGTATGCTCTGTGCCCCCTCCCCAGTGGCAGCGCTGCGGAGGGAATTGCCAGCAAAAGTTGGCGATTCCCTGCAGAAGCCTATGGGCTTCTTACCGCAGCGCTGTGTGAGGGATCCGTCACGGATCCCTCCCAGCATTCCCTGTGGCCGGCGCCGTGCTCTGCACATGCGCAGATGGACTCGCGGGTCTCAGACCCGGAAGTCCAGCACCGGCGCCGCATCGCAAGGGACAGCTCTTATCGCAAGAGCTGTCCCTTGCGTTAATGATCGCATATGTTAGAGCATATGCGATCATAAAGAATGTGGTGGCCAGCGAAGGGGGGCGAAACAGGGCTGCGGATGTTAGAACATCCCGCCCTCAATCTCATGATAATCTATTTGAATTACTACAAGCATTAGCCCATGATACCTGTTACGTATATAACTTGTATTTACTTATTCATGTAATTTCAATAGGATGTATTGATTACCCCTTTTCTTCTGCTACTACCATGCCTGATAATAATGCCATTATTTGTATATCTTTGTATATGTTGGCTTTACTACTTGTGGTGTGAACTTATTGTCATGTGTAAAAAAGTTGACATTACTTACTGACTAATTGGGGGGTATACACTGCGCTGTCACTAGCTGGAAGTGATGAGTGATATTATCTAATAAATAGGTTTAATCACGCTGTGCACAATGATGGAGGACACGCTGTAAGTAACAAGAGTATTTTATATATGAAAAGACAAAAATAATAATAACAGATAGGTGGGTAATAAACAGAAATTGGATGGTAAAAATACACAAAACATTAATATTATACTGATGTCAGTGTTAAAAGTATATCACAGTGGATAAAAAGCAGACTTGTGGAGATTCCTTGATTGCTGGCGTCCCAGCTAATAATAAATGGTACTCTTTACCTAGAAGGGCGCCAGCGATTGAAATCGCGGTCGTCGGGGGTAAAAATCGCGGTCATCGCGGTCATCGCGGGCATCGCGGGCATCGCGGGTAAATCGGGATGGCCGCGATGCCCGCGATGACCGCGATGACCGCGATTTTTCCATAGGGAACAATGTTAAAAAGGCTGATTGACCGCGATTTTACTGTTAAATGGCTCAATGGACCCGATTTGCCCATAGGAATCAATGTTAAATGGGCCACAGAGCCCATTAACCCTTAAATGTCCCCCCCAATTTTTAACGCCACCCCACGATCCACGCCAACCCGAAGCGTGGCGAGCGCAGCGAGCCCGCGAGGGGCGGCGGTACGCGCCCTCCGACCTTTTCATGCCCTACTATCCACTAGGGCGTGGAGTGAGAATAGAATAGTGTGGCGAGCGCAGCGAGCCACCGAGCCCGAAGCGTGGTAGACGCGTCCCCTCGCGGGCTTCACAGGTGTCGGCGTCGCCACGGACACCTGTGAAGCCCGCGAGGGGACGCGTATAACTGTGAAGGTATCTGCGTCCCCTCACGGGGCTCGCTGCGCTCGCCACGCTTCGGGCACGGTGGCTCGCTGCGCTCGCCACACTATTATATTCTCACTCCACGCCCTAGTGGATAGTAGGGCATGAAAAGGTCGGAGGACGCGTACCGCCGCCCCTCGCGGGCTCGCTGCGCTCGCCACGCTTCGGGTTGACGTGGATCGTGGGGTGGCGTTAAAAATTGGGGGGGACATTTAAGGGTTAATGGGCTCTGTGGCCCATTTAACATTGATTCCTATGGCCAAATCGGGTCCATTGAGCCATTTAACAGTAAAATCGGGTCCATCGCGCCTTTTAACATTGATTCCTATGGGAAATCGGGAGCATCGCGTCGCGGGCATCGCGGGTACATTTATGGCCGGCCGCGACGCGACCGACACGATTTCCATGTTTAACATGGGTTTCAATGGGAAATCGCGGTCATCGCGTCGGTCGCGTCGCGGGCACACATAAATGTACCCGCGATGCCCGCGACGGGCGCCCTTCTAGGTAAAGAGTACCTAATAAATGAAGCAATGGTGTTAGCTCAGAGATGGCCGCTTAGTACACACACTTGATTAGTATTCTGTGGCAGCAGTAGAAAAGTTAATAGGCCGAACAACCTGGTTTAGCAAGTGGGCTAACAAGCATTTAGCTTGAAAAAGTCTCCAGTCTTTGAGAGACGAAATGCGTTGCCCCACTTCCGCCAGTGCTACCAGCAGACGAGATTCTCACTTCCACCCTCACCCACAGACTGGCCGCATCAAGCCGCGTCTACATCCGGCCAGCAGCTCCGTCTCCACCGGCGCCGTGGAGCTGAGCGCTGTACCCTTACTCAGAAGCCGCACACAGCAGAGACAATTCTCAGCCATACGGACCTTTCACCCACCACGGAGGTACCATCCCCACGCTTATCCAACTAGTGGACGCTACCTACATCTCTCCACATAAGCGACATTCTGGGTAAATCGGGATGGCCGCGATGCCCGCGATGACCGCGATTTTTCCATAGGGAACAATGTTAAAAAGGCTGATTGACCGCGATTTTACTGTTAAATGGCTCAATGGACCCGATTTGCCCATAGGAATCAATGTTAAATGGGCCACAGAGCCCATTAACCCTTAAATGTCCCCCCCAATTTTTAACGCCACCCCACGATCCACGCCAACCCGAAGCGTGGCGAGCGCAGCGAGCCCGCGAGGGGCGGCGGTACGCGTCCTCCGACCTTTTCATGCCCTACTATCCACTAGGGCGTGGAGTGAGAATAGAATAGTGTGGCGAGCGCAGCGAGCCACCGAGCCCGAAGCGTGGCGAGCGCAGCGAGCCCCGCGAGGGGACGCGGATACCTTCACAGGTAGACGCGTCCCCTCGCGGGCTTCACAGGTGTCGGCGTCGCCACGGACACCTGTGAAGCCCGCGAGGGGACGCGTATAACTGTGAAGGTATCCGCGTCCCCTCACGGGGCTCGCTGCGCTCGCCACGCTTCGGGCACGGTGGCTCGCTGCGCTCGCCACACTATTATATTCTCACTCCACGCCCTAGTGGATAGTAGGGCATGAAAAGGTCGGAGGACGCGTACCGCCGCCCCTCGTGGGCTCGCTGCGCTCGCCACGCTTCAGGTTGACGTGGATCGTGGGGTGGCGTTAAAAATTGGGGGGGACATTTAAGGGTTAATGGGCTCTGTGGCCCATTTAACATTGATTCCTATGGCCAAATCGGGTCCATTGAGCCATTTAACAGTAAAATCGGGTCCATCGCGCCTTTTAACATTGATTCCTATGGGAAATCGGGAGCATCGCGTCGCGGGCATCGCGGGTACATTTATGGCCGGCCGCGACGCGACCGACACGATTTCCATGTTTAACATGGGTTTCAATGGGAAATCGCGGTCATCGCGTCGGTCGCGTCGCGGGCACACATAAATGTACCCGCGATGCCCGCGACGGGCGCCCTTCTAGGTAAAGAGTACCTAATAAATGAAGCAATGGTGTTAGCTCAGAGATGGCCGCTTAGTACACACACTTGATTAGTATTCTGTGGCAGCAGTAGAAAAGTTAATAGGCCGAACAACCTGGTTTAGCAAGTGGGCTAACAAGCATTTAGCTTGAAAAAGTCTCCAGTCTTTGAGAGACGAAATGCGTTGCCCCACTTCCGCCAGTGCTACCAGCAGACGAGATTCTCACTTCCGCCCTCACCCACAGACTGGCCGCATCAAGCCGCGTCTACATCCGGCCAGCAGCTCCGTCTCCACCGGCGCCGTGGAGCTGAGCGCTGTACCCTTACTCAGAAGCCGCACACAGCAGAGACAATTCTCAGCCATACGGACCTTTCACCCACCACGGAGGTACCATCCCCACGCTTATCCAACTAGTGGACGCTACCTACATCTCTCCACATAAGCGACATTCTGGGACTCCAGCTGAGTAAGCATATTACTAACTCTGCTTTTTTCCTGCTGATACTAACCAGCAGGCACCAGTGCCAAACACCTGCATGAATTATTGCTTGTTAGCCCACTTGCTAAACCAGGTTGTTCGGCCTATTTACTTTTCTACTGCTGCCACAGAATACTAATCAAGTGTGTGTGTACTAAGCGGCCATCTCTGAGCTAACACCATTGCTTCATTTATTATTAGCTGGGACGCCAGCAATCAAGGAATCTCCACAAGTCTGCTTTTTATCCACTGTGATATACTTTTAACACTGACATCAGTATAATATTAATGTTTTGTGTATTTTTACCATCCAATTTCTGTTTATTACCCACCTATCTGTTATTATTATTTTTGTCTTTTCATATATAAAATACTCTTGTTACTTACAGCGTGTCCTCCATCATTGTGCACAGCGTGATTAAACCTATTTATTAGATAATATCACTCATCACTTCCAGCTAGTGACAGCGCAGTGTATACCCCCCAATTTTTCACTTCTGTATAAGAGAGAAATCTCTTTGAGTCTGGCAGACTCATTACACGTGCAGCAGCCACAGAGGATTTTTTTCAAAAATATTTTTTATTTATTTAATACATCTTATAGCGCCGGGGTCCCTGAGAGATCGGCTAACCCCCAGTCTCCCAGGAAAATTCTCCATTACTTACTGACTAGCGGCATTGTGTGTGCTCGTTCATTAGCTGTAAAACGTTGTAGCTATTAAGCACCCAATATGGTAAGATCATCAAGTTTTAATAATAATTCTTGCCCACCAATATTAGTACTTTTGTTTGCAAGATTAAAATAAATGTATGGGTTCTCTAGCCACTGTGTTTATTTAAAATGTTATTATAATTTCCACTACTTGTAGTTGCTTATAAAAGTTATTTATTGGTATTTTCTGGTGGGAGGTGGATTGCTGGACACGGTTAGCCAGTTACATAAGACACTTGGTTAGTACAGTTAGTTAAGGTCTATACACACTGGCCCTTATTCGGATCTGATCGCAGTACAAATTTGTTCTCAAAATGGGCAAAACCATGTGCACTGCAGGTGGGGCAGATGTAACATGGACCTGTGCACCGATTGAGGACTCAGAACCACACACACTGCAAATTTGATAGAAGAGCTGCTATAACTGGGCATGTGCCACATGTCTGCCATTTTACTTAAAATTCATGATGTGGCGGCATCTCTAGTATATAGTATATAGTATAGTATAATATATCTCTAGTATATAGCATTGCAATTGTAATTTGAGCCACTTGCTAAGAGATGGGGGTTTCCAGGCAACCCTTGCATTTGTCTATGGGGGGGTGGGGGGGTGTCACTGTGCATGGGGGTGTCATTGCAATGGGGAGGGGGTGTCAAAATTCCTGGAATTCCAGTGCTTACCATGAGAGCTGTCCTTAGTGATTTTCTTTAAGAATTGATATTATTAGGCTGCAATGCTTGAGATGAGTGTTGGGATGGATCGTATTCAAAATGAAATATGTCATACATTCTGCCCATTGGCTTTTATCTAATTAGCTGTACTAGCAATTAGATTGCTGCATATAGTCTAAAAGCAAAAATTCCTAAATGATTATTTCCTTTTTTTTCTTGGAATCTTGTTGTGAGATCATTGGTGTAATTGGATAGTCACATACATGCTAAATTCACAAGGAATGAGATTATTTTATTTTATGTCCATCTTAAGCCTCGACTAACAATGACATGTGCGTAAACAACTTAAGTAAAACATCTGGTATTGCAATAAGCTTTTCAAATTTAACATGTAATCCAGTATTATAAATTAGCTTTAGAGCCAGGTTGCCTGCCCTCCCAGAATGACCGGGATGTGGGCAACCCTCCCAGATAAGTCATTTTTCTATTTTTACATGCTTAAGGAGACATTGAGGCTGATGGTGTAGAGCAGGCATGTCCAAACTATGACCCTCAAGCTGTCCCAGCATTCCTTGCCATACTTTTAGCATTCCCTAATAGCAATACTGTGGAAAGGTATGATGGGACTTGCAGTTTCACAACAGCTGGATGGCCATAGTTTGAACATGCATGGTGTAGAGGATGTTCACTCCCACATGTACTACCCACCATTACACATCACTGGATACAGCTAATCCGCTTTTCATAATAGGCCATTTCAGCCACAGGCCCATGCGGCCCCTAAGTTGGCTCTGGGTCTAGCTGATAGTGTAGTGAATGGCACATCAGAGGGAAATAAAGCTCCGGTTTGGATATAACATTACCTCAGATATTAGAGTCAAACATTCGAGCCAAGCTTTTAGACTAAAAGGACAAGCTCTTTTGTATGAAAAGTGACTAATAACATTTAGGATGTACTAAGCCTTCAAAAGTGATAACAACCAACCAATCAGCTCCTACCTGTAATTTTTCAAACACAGCCTGTAACATGACAGTTACAAGCTGATTGGCTGGCTATTTATCACTCTCTTCTTTATCAGTTTCCAAGCTTAGCACATCTAGCCCTTAGAAACATAAGTGCAAAACTGCCTACTGCTTTACAGAACTTTGGGAAGCCCATCATAATATACAGTCATTCTGACTCTGCTATCAATCATTTACTGGAAAAGTGTTTATAGTTCTGTCCTCGTATACCCATCCTCTATACCCCATATGGCTATAGGTGTCTGAGATGCCCTGAGGATAGTAGGGTAAGTGGGGGAAATGTACTAAGATGGGAGTTCTGCAGATGGAGCCGGGCTCCCTCTTGCTGGCAAATCGCCAGACTGTCACCGCTGGCGATCCGCCAGCAGCCTGGCTCTCCATCTGACTGAGAGGCGTGTGCGGGGACCCAGGGGAACCGTGCGAAAGGGGACTCCTGAGTATCTTGTGCGAGCGCGTCCCCTTTCGCAGATACAGATGGCGGGTGGCGAGGGATGGCAGCTGGCGTTGCCATCACCATCCCCTGCAAATACAAGCCCGGCTCCATCTGTATTTCACATGGGATGTTGCTATGGGCAACCAATCAGATACTATCTATTATTGTTTTGAAGGTGCTAAATAAATAAGAAGTAGATTCTGATTGGTTTCCCATAGCAACATCCCATGTGAAATAGAACTCCCATCTTAGTAAATTTCCCCCTGTGTATTAGAGACACTGGGCTGCAACTTTAACAGCACAGGAATTCGTTTTAAACAAATATAAAGTGGTAGATGAAGTACTGTACAATATGACTTTTAGTACTTTGTACACAGATTCAGACTCAATTGCGTACAAATATTATGCATCTAATTGATCAGGGCAATCTAGCAATGTTGTTTTCTCGCTCCCAGTTGCTTTATTTATGTGAATTAGATCCGCATATTGAGTGAGACACATGCCCAGCACCGCCATGTGCCTCAGGACCAGACATGATGCGAGGGGCTATTTCATACCCTCCAACATCTGAAGGGCAGAAATCGGTACACATTCTGAAAGGGGCATGGTCATGTAAGGAGGAGGGGTGGTCATGTAGGAAGGGATGTGGCCACTCCTCCTTTCCGAATATATGTACTGCTCATTTCTTTCCCTTTTTCTGCTTGTCTGCAATATAGAACACACAGCTTTTGGCAAAGGCAGCCTAATAAAGTGCGGAAACTTGTAGTACCAAACCTGTTAGAGAGTCACAATCTGTCCTACAGTAACCTAATAAAGCAAATAGTGCTGCTCACGTACAGACCAGCTCCCTCCCCAGACTGGACACATTTTCCGCTATTTTCCCACTCACATCATCTATCTGAAGCTCCAACATCCTCCTATCATCTCCTGAGGGTCCCCTGGGTCTCCTTGGAGCCGCACTTCAGCCACAGCTCAGCAGCTCGGATACAAATATATTCCTGGGCCAGTTCAAAATTAAGAACAGCAGCGCGTAGTGGAACTTCTCTCTGCTGCGCTGTGGCACCCTGAAATCGCCACTGCGCATGCGAGAACAGAGAGGGCTAAAACAGACACAGTCGGAGCGCCGGGTCCACGGTGCCGGCGCGTGATGTCATGACGCGTCGCCCGCTGGCCCAGGACCCGCAATGCACCCTTGGGAATGGGTGCTTGTACCGGGGAGAGCAGTGACACAGCCTGGAGCCAGGAGGAGGATGAGTCAGAAAGAAAGACAAAAACCCGGTACATTCGGTACAGTTTTTATTTGCCGGTCCAGAACGTTAAAAAAACATTACTGTACCGGCAAATTCGGTACAGTTGGAGGGTATGCTATTTGCTGCGACTGGGGTACAGTGTATATGGACACATCTGTACAAGGTTCTCTGTCGGAGTACTACTTAGTGGATTCCTACACACAGTGGTCCTGCAATCTCTAGCTCTATCTATTTTCTGCAGTCCTATAACTAAACTAATACTGTATACTTGCTTTTTTATGTGATGTAACAGTTCAGCATTCCACCAACACTCCACCATTCAACCTTTATATTCTGTACACAGGGACTTATCCAAAAACTACTTCCCACAAACTGGCAGGTTTTTTTTGGCTTTTTAAAGCCATTCTTAAAAAGTAATAACATGCTGGAGAAGATACAAATATATGTAAAAAAATGTAGATACATATTTAGTAAATTAAGCTCATAGAGTAGGCTACCATAGGCATTGCCTTCTAATGATTGCATTACCTACTGGGCTCACGCTCTGGAAAGTTAAGGCCCCCATACACTGGTCCGATTTGTCCTAACGACCTGTCAGACCAGTTTGCCCTCGAGAGCCCCCCAGCAGCTCCCCGGGAGGCTCACATGCGATCTGGCACTTGATGTGCCATTCTTACATGCAATACATCACATGCGATTTATTTCATGTAATACTCCCGGGTAGCTGCTGTGGGGGTTGGCAGTGTGGTCCATTCCAACAGCGGCGGTGGCTGGGAGCTTGTAGCCGCATTTTGCCAGGTGGCGGGGCAGGATGCGGCTGATGAATATTTTGAAATGAATGGCCGGACACTGATTGGCTGAGAGAATTCTCTCAATAGGAAGTGCCTGAAACTCTGAACAACTGAGAATTCACACACATTGAGCACTGGCCACTAACATGCAGTAGAACCGCCTGCTAGTGCTCAATGTTACACTAGGAGTGCAGTGCTTACTATGACGTCACTGCCAAGCACTGCATTACTGGTCTGAGATGCCATGGATAGCAGCCCAACTGTCATCTACCAAGGAAATGCAGTGCGGAATGGGTGTGACTTCAATAAGAGTGCATACATTGTGTCACCTCCAACTGTCGGGAAGGCGACATTTACTATGTCCCCAAAGATAGCATCAGCCTGTATTTAGCTTCACTCTTCCTCCTCCTCGATTAGCACATACTATGTGATGTCTGATATCAAAGAAAAGCAGTACAAGAAAACTCCACCATCCTCTCTCTTGCTGCCATTTACAGGATAATAAGGGCATTTTGTGTCATTGTTAAATAGCACAGGCTGTTCATTGTTCAAAATCAATTGGAGAACAATAAAAACTGGAGCTTAGAGAATCCTGAAGACAAGTTGACACATTTTTCCTGCCGCCAATATGATAGATTATGCATCATTGCATCATTGTGATGACATGTTGAACGATTTCATGGATACTGAATTTAGCGTGTGGCTTTTTGTCAGCAAACCAGCTTGTGTAACATTGGGTCATCTCTATAGGCACGTATGACAACCTGATACCCAGCAACTAGTACTACTGTACTAACTACTGCTACAAATGAACATTGCTTCCTTCCTTTATAATCTTATTAGCTCCATCGCAGCACATAATGAATACGAAGATGAATACAGTATGTCTCTCTGGAGGAAATATATATACAGTATAATTCATAGCAGCCTTTATGTTGGTCTCTCTTGTTAGAGTACCTTCATGCAACAGTCATTAAAGTATCAATACAGCAAGTAAATAGTACAATATGTGTATAAGTCCATATTATCTGTAAATAAATGTGGTTGCGCTCCAGGAATAGTTGCCTTTATCAATATATCAATGCCTATACTGCACTCACGGGATCAGTGATACATTTTTAATTACCGTTAAAGTCCTGCCATGTCAAAGTGATATAACATGTTAACGTGCCCAGCACTAATATATATCAGCTGCTCTGTATAATTTTATGTTATGCAAATGATAGATGTTACTTCAGTGCTGATTGGTTGCCATGGGCCACTTCTCCTCTTGCTCACTTCTCCTACCTTATCACTGCTTCATACATCTACCCCTGAGAGACATCCCAGTCAGCCAATCTCTTATGCCTCCTGCTGTGGTCTTCTCTATCAGGATAGGCTGGAAGGGGTGAATGTGTTATGAGGATAGTGGGGACTCCAGTGGGGAACAAGGGAGGCTCCAGAGGGGATGCAGTTCAAAATTCAAATAGGGAAGTCACACTAATTGCTATTCCAAACTGACTCACTGGCAGTTGGTGTTGCTCCCTTATTTGAATTTTGGAATGTTCTGCAGCCCCACCTCTGGAACCACTGGTGGGGACCAATCACACTTACCCTTGCCCCACCAACTGGCAAGGCCTGGTAAACAATACCTGCTCCTTTCTCCCTCCCGGTGCCTATACTTGATATTGCAAGAAAATAACTTGAATAAATTGAATTAGAGGAAGTAGTCTTACCATTCTCAGCAGGAAAAGGCAGAACATATGTGTATCTTAAAATAAGATTCTGCTGTAGTTTTACTTTAGGCAACACCAAGAACTAATGCAATGTGTCTTTTGCAAACATTGTTCACACTAGTATAAACAGGAACAATATATTGCTCAGAGGCCCATTTTTATCAGCGACCAGAGATGGTCCCTGATAAAAACGAGACTCCCTGGCAGCGGAAAACGCTGGTCATATGGGCATGCTCCACCGACCAGCGACTACCCCAGGGCTGGTCGAGGGAGCATGCTCCAAACGACAGTTGCTCCTTACACACGGGGGTGTGGTCACTCAGCGACACAAAGTTATAGTATGGGTGTTTTTTCCCATATTCATCCATTGTTTTTCTGTTCTGTAACTCATGTTAGAAAATCATAGTAAAATAAATTACCTCATTAACTAGTGACTGGGTTGAAACAAAAGGATTTAACTAGAAACAAGATTATTTACAAAACGTTGGAATTTTATTAAAATTAGCAACAGGACAGAAAAGTTAGCTGTGGTATTTGTAATGACCCCACTGTGGGTAGCACTGAGACATCGCCCTCTGCTAAAGGAACAGCAACATATATTGGTATGCACACAAAGATATGTAATAACTGTGCTATTATTGTATGCTTTCCAAATCTGCATATAATATTTCAGACATTATAGTCAGAAGCAAATTCAATACATCATATATTTATTTTCTATGTATATATTTTGCAAGTCCTTTAAGCTAGTTATATTACTTCAAAGAACTAATATATGATTAAAAAACTAAATGATTACTGTAAAATGCTTTTTTTTACTATATTTATATTATATATATATATATATATATATATATATATATATATATATATATATATATATATATATATATATATATATATACAGACACACGTTATAAACAAATTATAACCATTTTTATGGAATTAAATGTTAAGGGGCATTCAGTAAAAATTATTGATGCTGGATACACACCAGAACAATTATGATCGTGAGCAGATCCTGAGACGATCATACAATGGTCGCACGATTTGCTGGAGCACACGATCTGCATCAGATCTGATTCTGATCCGATCCTAATCTGTACCCAGTTCACTGAGTCGTTTTCAAATCCCCACTGCAGCAGGCAGGATCTGCAAAACGACCATATGACCAGCGGGGACGTGCATTGGATCGGAGTCGGATTTAAACCTGTCAAAATATGCCCAATTTACATACAATCGTTGGAGATTGGGGGAATTGAGGCCAAATCGTTCTGGTGTGTAAGTCAGTGGCTCCTGCTTAATTCAATTCACAAAGTGACAAGATAGCATTCTACAAAGCTGCAGGAACCCAGCCAGGGCCGGTGCAAGGCACCGGAGCGCCCCAGGCGAGTCGGGGTGGGGGCGCCCCGGTCCCGGGGGAAGGGTACCTGTCCTGCGGCGCTGTGTATTTAAAGCTGGCGGCGGTGGCAGAGAGGGGTCCCTGCAGTCAACGAGCACTATCCGCCGGGCTATGCGGAAGCGCTTCTGTTGTGAAAACACTGGCCGCACGGCGCACGCTGATTGGCTGAATCTCAGCCAATCAGCGTGCGGACAGTGTTTTCACAACAGAAGCGCTTCCACATAGCCCGGCGGATATCGCTCTTTCTTATTGACTGCAGGGACCCCTCGCTGCCTCCGCCGCCAGCTTTAAATACACAGCGCCGCAGGACAGGTACCCCCGCGGCACGGGGGGCACAATGCCGCCCTCCAGTGGCCGGCGCCCTAGGCAAATGCCTAGATTTGCCTAGTGGTGGCGCCGGCCCTGAACCCAGCAAAGTATTGCAAATGAACAGTAAATATTATATAATGCAAGTTTACAAAAATCTTAGTGATCTTGAACAACAGTAGCAGGTGAACTACAAATGCCATCAATTGTATAAATCCCAGGTTATTGAAGATACCATAGAGTAGTCACATTTATAAGGCATGTTTGGCCTAAGGTCTCAGCCACAATGCAGGTGTACTACAAATGCCATCATATTCATCATATTCAGCTTCCTCTCATCAGCCCACGACTGATGAGAGGAAGCTGAAGGCAGCATAACATTGGAAAGAGTTTGGGCTTTAATAAGAATCCCTTATTATTAATTATTTTACGCAAATTACATAGGTTTTGTCACTTACGTAAGCAATGGTTTTCCAAGAGATTGTCTTCAAATACTCAGAAAACTTGCAGGCAACAATATGCATTCTTGCCTACTTTTGAAAACTAGTTTCAGGGAGATTATAGTTGGTATGAGAATTTTGCACAGGGCCCCATTGGGGGGCGTGTCATGCTCCACCCAAAGGGCGTGCCTAGTTCCACCATATATAGAGAGATTGTGAAAAGACTTTGTGAAAGTGGCACCTAGAAGTGTGGGTGTGTGTCCTGCTACATCTGAGAGGAATCTTTTAAA
Source organism: Crinia signifera (assembly GCF_055691185.1). NCBI lineage: Eukaryota > Metazoa > Chordata > Amphibia > Anura > Myobatrachidae > Crinia > Crinia signifera. Next base: position 294,671,621 of record NC_139218.1, on the reverse strand, counting down.
ATGACTTATATCCTAATGTGGATGAGCCCCAAAGCAGTTAGTAAGAGCTACTATATCTGGTAAAGTGCTGGGAAATGGTGCTGATGATTCAATGTAAATGAATATATCTCTCATTCCTTTTTTCCCAAAAATGTAACAGTGTAATGTGGGCTAGGTGAAATGAGGGAGATTGATAGACTAATGAGGGAGAGCGGGAGATTGCTGTTATTTCAGGGAGTCTCCTGCAGAATGCAGGAGACTAGGCAACTATGACAATATGTGATGCTTGAAATGTAAAATACTGTAACTGTTTCATATGGAGAAGAGACTATAATGTGATATCACTGGGGTAAATGGAATCATTTTATTGCTTCCTTGAATTATTGATGCTTTGTCATAATATAAAACAGAAATATGTTATGTTTGGGAATGTGTTCATTGAGATTAGATTACTTAAAACAGTGATACTGTGTACCCCAATACTGACATATATCTGCCCAGCTGAGCAGCTCCATTCTGATACCAAGACGTAAGAGCTCTGAATTGTCTTCATGCTGAATTTATTTTATTGCAGTACAAAACACAAGTTAATAAATCAATACACTGGCAATCTTTGGTAAAGCCATGGTTGTCTGAGTTCATCTACTCATAATAAGTGATATCTTATAGTTACCGGTAGTGGTATATGTTAATGACTAAATAATGTGTACAGTACTGTGCTTCTGGAGACAACAGTGTGAATATCAAGACAGACTCAATAATGTGTATCAGGAGCTGCTGCAGCAAAGGGATAATAAATCATCTGTCCTACACTGAGTGTGTGAGTGTGTGTGTGTGTGTGTGTGTGTGTGTGTGTGTGTGTGTTTAAAGCATTTCCACTAAGACACACCTGACTGCACATACATGGAGTATTAAGCGTGTCTCAGACTACTGACATGTTAGCCAGTTATCGTTATTATATTATTAATGAAAATCTTACAAATCTGTCCTTTGAGACCAGAAAATAAGAGGTGAGATTTCCACTGTTCTAATAAATTGTGATGAAACAAAATAGAGAAGAGAAGCTCATAGTGAGATTCTCTTCTCTTTGCTTGGCTGCTTTCATGTACCCTGCTAAGTATCTACATGGAGTATATAGAAATATATAGCATGAGTGAACATTGTTTTTAATATTACAGTATATATGTATGCCTCATATTTTGAAAGCCAGGCAACATTTGTGATTTACAACTAGACTGTTCACTAAGATAGGTCAGCAGCGAATAAGTAAATAAGCCCTTTAATGTTTTTAATTAACATCTGAAAGTGATGAGTCACAAAGGCTTTGTACTACTAGACCTCAGCGGAACAAACACTGGGCTTAATGCCGGCTGCATAAACCAAAAATATCAAAGCTTATTCAAACTTGGAAAAGAAAAGTGCAGTTTTTGTACATTAAACGTTCGCTTTGATAAACACCCGGAACAAAAACAAGATAATATATTGAAAAACGTATATGTATTACTTTTATTCTAAGCAGAATTTTATTGCAAAATGCTAAAAAGAAAAAAAAACGATAGTCTCTATCATCACTTAGAATTATGGCAGTGGTTATTAACCTTTGGGTTCTATGTATTAAGCCTTGGAGAGGGACAAAGTGGGCAGAGATATAGTACCAGCCTCCTTACTGTCATGACAGTCTGTGCTTGAAAAATGACAGTTAGAATCCGATTGGTTGGTACTGCATCTCTGTCCACTTTATCTCTCTCCAGAGGCTTAGTACATAGACCCCAGATAATCTTTGTACATAAAGATGCTGGAGAGCAAAAACTGATCAGAATAAAGACATTAAATAAAATGGACCTCTGATTGAACTTTGGAAGAAAATGACACATTTGAAGTTCTAGTATAAGGATTACATTCTAATATAGTGGGTGAGCTATGTTTACAAAAGTGAAATGATTATTATTTAATATACAGTAAAATAGAAGGTCTTAGAGGGCGAATGCTTACACGTTGCCTGTGGTCTCTTCTCTGTGAAGCAACTGTTAGACATCTTTTGCTTCCCAAAGGAGAAAGGGCTAATGCTGTACTGACACGTTCCAGCAAGAAGAATTTAAGAAATATACTTCCTGCCTCTCCGATGCAATGTGTCAGTTTTTCCACAGCTGCAAATCACTTTCTATTGTGATCATTAAATTTCTTACAGCAATCAATTCTAGCTTTCATTAGCATTGTGCTGCCCAAACAAGTAATTCTTACTGGCATAAAATCTAGTATTCTGAAGGTAGATAGACCAGTCCTACAATGTCTTCCTCCTGGATGGAAAATGTCACAGTCCTTTTTCAGTAGATATTGTATCAGTGACTAAATGGTCTTGAAGATTGCTTAAAAAGTTTTAGTCTCTGCAAAAGACATACTCAGTGTAGCTGGTCCACACTTTGTCCTCACTCTGGTCATTGCTGGCAAATGCACATGTTCCCGTAGAACTGCAGGCCACCATATGAAAGCCAGCTTCGGACAACTTGTCAAAAGCTTGCTCCAGAAAGTTAAACTTGAGGTAGTACCTGGAGGTGTACCTCTCAGGAGGTCTGTCAGGATCTCGGCTTTCATTTAAGGTTTCTCCAAAAACTTCTTTAGCCAGGGAAGTTTTGCCACAGACAGTGATACGGGCAACTCTTCGGAACTTTGCATCAGCCTGTGCTTCACGTCCTATGGTATAAGAACCTCGGTACCCAACTGTTATGTATCCAGACCTTTTGCCTTCCAGGGACTGGGAAGGAGTGAGGCGAGGGACTGAGGCAGGGCTGCAAGAAGAAGAGGCATTAAAACGGTACGGATCTAACGTTGGGGAGGGCACCCCAGCTGCAGGAGAGGTTGAGATTGGAATGACTGCTGTTTCCAGTTCCGAGTCTTGAATTGCTGCTGGGGTGAGCAGTAAAGGTGGCTCTTCACCCCCTATGGAGCTGTCCTTACTGATACGCAGAGGATTCAGACGCTTCACAAGTTCGGGCAGCTGAAAGTGCTCGGCTTCTCTTTGCAGTCGACTTCTCTCTGGAAAGTAATCTGGCAAAACCAGCTGCAGGTCTCGCAGATAATCCAAAATGTAACGAAATAGGAAACCATCCCGATCAAGGAAGAAACGTCCCTTACTGTCCCGAGCGAGCTCTCCTGGTTTCTGTTGAGAGAACATACGCCAGAGCAGAGATTCTGGAACGGACACCAGGGTTGTGTGTCGGGTCACATAGACCTGTCCCCCAACATTAAGCTCCACTATTTCTGGGAACACAGGATCCAAGATTTTGCCTCCGGCACAGCTGCCACCTCCTCCTCCACCATTGGGCAATCCACGTGCGGTGTCTGGTAAAGCCATAAAGGCTGGAAGGAGGTAAATGCCTGTTACCTCACCCCCGTCCAAAAAAAAAGGGATACAAAAAGGTTGTACTGCAAACACTACAAAACTAAGAACATGAGATTGTCATGAAGCCACTGCTTGCGTTATTGCATCCGTCTCTGCAGGTTACATGCAAAGACTGCAAGGCGAGAGAAAAGCAGAGAACAAGCTGGCTTGTTCCCGTCCTCTTCTCCCTGTGTTTCTGATTGAGGGAGCTGGCAGTTTCTGTTTTTATGTAGAAATGCACACTGGAGGCGTGGGAGGGAGGAGGGGAGCAAGGCAGAGGAAGCACAGGCACAGCTGATCACATACTGTATACACAGAAAGGAGATGTATGCAGACCAGTGGGTGCAAGCTGTATGCAGATGTAGCCCTCATGTTAGAAGTCTAGTAACAATCATATCTTTGCTTCTTTCTTGTCCTGCTGCAAACTCATACATACACTACAGTAAGCGGCTCAGTACAAAGCAGGAGAGCTAATACATAACTTTCAGCTGCAGGAGCAGAATGTATACAATGTCTTGCAATTATAATATCTGGCTTCCAATTACAATTTGTGGGTGTTTTGCCCTTTTAAATGATTGGCTTACACATGCCAGGAAGCACGCCACTGCTTAGTAAATATACTCTTATCACAATCAATTAGGCGATGCAATAACAAATGTAATGAAGATTCCATTTTGTATGACTTTATTTGATTACTTACATATCATTATATTGTCAAAATTAATCAAATATATTATAATGTCCTAATGGAATAAAAAAAGAAAATGATTTCACAAAATACAAAATGAGCTGCATAAATGCCTGGACATTATCAGTGCAGCAGTAAGTACGGCCTGTATGCTGGGACCGCTAGACGGCCACCTAATTGGGACTGAACAGGAAGAGCACTGTACCCGCTGCTTGCCATGTGACCTGGGCAGCAATGACTATTCCAGTCAGACACCTAGTAATGACTTGAGGCAATCAGACACCTTGGAGCTAGAGATATACTGTAGTTCAAATAAAAAACAATTATTCTAACATTAATGGCTTGTAAGATATAAATAGAAGGTACGGTTACTAATGTAATCGACAAATAGATTATCTCCCCTATGTGGTTTTTCTATTAATTCACCAGACCATGAAATCAAAATATTACGCAACACACAAATGCCCTTAAAGGAGAATACTCACTATAAACTACTGGGATTAGGCTGCTGTAGAGTTGAACACAGAGGCTTCTGTGGTGCATTGCATGCATGTTTTTGCACCACCAATCCTCTGTAACCAAGCATACTCACTATGGTGGTTATTTTGATTGACTCGGAAAGGCACAATCACTCTCTAATGGACAAAACCATATGCACTGCAGGTGGAGCTGATGTAACATGTGCAGAGAGAGTTCGATTTGGGAGGGGGGTGTACTTCAAACTGATATCTATATTGCACTGTAAAAATAAAGCAGCCAGTATTTACCCTGCAACAATAAATAAAACACCTAAATCTAACTCTCTCTGCACATGTTACATCAGCCCCACCTGCAGTGCATATGGTTTTGTCCATTAGAGAGTGATTGTGCCTTTCCGAGTGAATCAGAATAACCCCCTATAGGTGGTGCTGAATCATAGGCAAGCTGAACACATCTCCCCTAGCACCTGACAAGGCCAAATTGTGCTGTAACGGGACATTTCCCCCACTAGCAACTGACTGGGCCTAAATGTGCTGTGACAGGGCATTCCCCCACTAGCAACTGGCTGGGCCTAACTGTGCTGTAACAGGGCATTCCCCCACTAGCAACTGTCTGGGCCTAACAGTGTTGTAACAGGGCAATACCCCACTAGCAACTGACTGGGCCTAACTGTGCTGTAACAGGGCATTCCCCCACTAGCAACTGGCTGGGCCTAACTGTGCTGTAACAGGGCATTCCCCCACTAGCAACTGGCTGGGCCTAACTGTGCTGTAACAGGGCATTCCCCCACTAGCAACTTGCTGGGCCTAACTGTGCTGTAACAGGGCATTCCCCACTAGCAACTGGCTGGGCCTAACTGTGCTGTAACAGGGCATTCTCCCACTAAAAACTGGCTGGGCCTAACTGTGCTGGAACAGGGCATTCCCCCCACTAGCAACTGGCTGGGCCTAACTGTGCTGTAACAGGGCATTCCCCCACTAGCAACTGTCTGGGCCTAACTGTGCTGTAACAGGGCATTCCCCCACTAGCAACTGGCTGGGCCTAACTGTGCTGTAACAGGGCATTCCCCCACTAGCAACTGGCTGGGCCTAACTGTGCTGTAACAGGGCATTCCCCCACTAGCAACTGTCTGGGCCTAACTGTGCTGTAACAGGGCATTCCCCCACTAGCAACTGGCTGGGCCTAACTGTGCTGTAACAGGGCATTCCCCCACTAGCAACTGTGCTGTAACAGGGCATTCCCTCACTTGCAACTTGCTGGGCCTAACTGTGCTGTAACAGGGCATTCCCCACTAGCAACTTGCTGGGCCTAACTGTGCTGTAACAGGGCATTCCCCACTAGCAACTGGCTGGGCCTAACTGTGCTGTAACAGGGCATTCCCCCACTAGCAACTGGCTGGGCCTAACTGTGCTGTAACAGGGCATTCCCCCACTAGCAACTGGCTGGGCCTAACTGTGCTGTAACAGGGCATTCCCCCACTAGCAACTGGCTGGGCCTAACTGTGCTGTAACAGGGCATTCCCCCACTAGCAACTGGCTGGGCCTAACTGTGCTGTAACAGGGCATTCCCCCACTAGCAACTGGCTGGGCCTAACTGTGCTGTAACAGGGCATTCCCCCACTAGCAACTGGCTGGGCCTAACTGTGCTGTAACAGGGCATTCCCCCACTAGCAACTGTCTGGTCCTAACTGTGCTGTAACAGGGCATTCCCCCACTAGCAACTGGCTGGGCCTAACTGTGCTGTAACAGGGCATTCCCCCACTAGCAACTGGCTGGGCCTAACTGTGCTGTAACAGGGCATTCCCCCACTAGCAACTGTCTGGGCCTAACTGTGCTGTAACAGGGCATTCCCCCACTAGCAACTGGCTGGGCCTAACTGTGCTGTAACAGGGCATTCCCCCACTAGCAACTGTGCTGTAACAGGGCATTCCCCCACTAGCAACTGTCTGGGCCTAACTGTGCTGTAACAGGGCATTCCCCCACTAGCAACTGGCTGGGCCTAACTGTGCTGTAACAGGGCATTCCCCCACTAGCAACTGGCTGGGCCTAACTGTGCTGTAACAGGGCATTCCCCCACTAGCAACTGTCTGGGCCTAACTGTGCTGTAACAGGGCATTCCCCCACTAGCAACTGGCTGGGCCTAATTGTGCTGTAACAGGGCATTCCCCCACTAGCAACTGGCTGGGCCTAACTGTGCTGTAACAGGGCATTCCCCCACTAGCAACTGGCTGGGCCTAACTGTGCTGTAACAGGGCATTCCCCCACTAGCAACTGGCTGGGCCTAACTGTGCTGTAACAGGGCATTCCCCCACTAGCAACTGTGCTGTAACAGGGCATTCCCCCACTAGCAACTGTGCTGTAACAGGGCATTCCCCCACTAGCAACTGTCTGGGCCTAACTGTGCTGTAACAGGGCATTCCCCACTAGCAACTGGCTGGGCCTAACTGTGCTGTAACAGGGCATTCCCCCACTAGCAACTGGCTGGGCCTAACTGTGCTGTAACAGGGCATTCCCCCCCACTAGCAACTAGCTGGGCCTAACTGTGCTGTAACAGGGCATTCCCCCACTAGCAACTGGCTGGGCCTAACTGTGCTGTAACAGGGCATTCCCCCACTAGCAACTGGCTGGGCCTAACTGTGCTGTAACAGGGCATTCCCCCCCACTAGCAACTAGCTGGGCCTAACTGTGCTGTAACAGGGCATTCCCCCACTAGCAACTGGCTGGGCCTAACTGTGCTGTAACAGGGCATTCCCCCACTAGCAAAGTTCAGTTTTGTTTATACATAAAGTTTGCTGTGATACGGATCTTTTGGACCAGGGATGGTGTAAGTGCGCATTGATAATGGTGACACTATGAAGCCAAGCCAAGGATTGGGTCAGTCTGCCCATAGAAATAGGTACAACCCTGCATATGAAAGAAAGTCTGTACTTTGGGCACGATTCGTATATATATATTTGCTGTCTAGCGAGCAGGTAACCATTGCCCCCAGAAGCGCCCCCCGTCCCCCCTGAGCTAATGCCTGCACTAGCATGTAAGAGAATGTGTACACTTAGACCATACCCTCCAACATGACCCACTCCATTCGGTACACAATGCTCTGTTCCTAGACGTCCCTTGTAATGTATGATTGCCATCACCTGTGTTGAAACACCCTTCTCTTCAATTACCTAGTTCCACACAGGTGATGGCAATCATACATTACCAGGGACGTCCAGAGCACTGTGTACCGAATGCAATGGGTCATGATGAAGGGTATGATACACATCCACTCGCATGCAGCCGCACAGAGGAAAAATTATTCAATGATTGCGCTCCAATGATTTTTCCTGCCTTTGATCAGAAATGTCTGTACTTACCTATCAGATGGCTGCTTTCCACCGAACTGGAGGCGGGCACTGACATAATGCGAGGTGAGCTGCCCCCCTTCCCCCCCCCCAAGCAGGCATGGAAATGCCTGCATTCTCAGGTGTCTGCCCAGCATTTCCATGGGCATGCCCACTGTTTTTATGGGTACAACCATAAAATGCTGGGCGGACCCCACTTCCCACCCCCTGTCCGCCCCCTTCCTGACCACCATTGAGCAACCACCATGGCGAGTGTTTAACTCGCCGAATGCGTTCGCTCCGGGGTTTACAATCACCATTGGCCGTGGGAGCTAATTCAGAACTGACTGATTAGGTCTGAATAACCCCTTTAAATCCATTCAAGCAATGCAGGAGCGCTTCTATGTTCAAAGCGTTTTAGAGTCAAAAGCCTATAGATAACAACTCTGCTGCTTCTTGGCCCTTATTCTGGTTAACTCGTAAAGGGAAATTCCTTCTCAAATGGACAAAACCATGTGCACTGCAGGTGGGGCAGGTGCAGAGAGAATTAGATTTGGGTGGGGTTTTACTTCAGAGATGTATATTGCAGTGTAAAAATAAAGCAGTCCGTATTTACCCTGCACAGAAACAAAAAAACTCAAAATGTAACTCTCACTGCACATGTTACATCTGCCCTCCCCCATCCCTTGTAGTGCACATGGTTTTGTCCATTTAAGAAGGAATTTGCCTTTGCAAGTGAACCTGAATAAGGACCATTATACATCCTTTGTGGTGATCTGTAGCTCTTCTTTGTCGAATTACTATGACTCACACACACACACACAAATACTGTAATATATAAGTAAAAGCACATGTAGACTGTATTTAACTAACAACACATGCAATCTGTTTATTCAATTGGGATAAAGAATGATGCAATCTGCAATGAGCTACAAAGCAGGTGGCTCAATACCAAGATGATAGCTGCCTCCATATATAGGGGTTTATCAGACAATTGTCCAGACTTATTGCTACATGTGCCAAATACAGCAAACAATCAAATCCAATGGGGACTGATCGGAATGCCAAAAACATCAGTTGGCTGATACTGTAACTTCAATTATTACACGCTGTCTGTATAATAGTCATCAATTCCAATTAGGCTCTGTGTGAGCCTGATGTTCTGCCCAATTGCTGAGCAAGATGAATTGACCAATTTAACTTTCCATGTAACCAACTGTTCACAGATCCAGTTGTGTGACGCTCAGACTGAGGGTGGGATGCTTTAAAAGAGAAATGTGGTAAATAAAAACATTATCAGGGTTTTTACCGCATTTCTATATGCTCTAATGCCCTTCCGTCGGGGCACCGCTTTTGCTGGCGATTCCCTATAGAAGCCTATAAGCTTCTTACCACAGCTCTGTGTGAAGGACCCATCCCAGCATGTGATGGCCGGCGCTCTTCGTATGTGCAGAGGGACTCCCAGGTCTCAGACCCAGAAGTCCAGCACCAGAGCCGCATCGCAAAAGACAGCTCTTAGGGAAAGAGACGTCCTTTGCGTTAATAATCGCATATGTTAGAGCAAGAATGCGGTAGCCAGTGGAGAGGGGCAATGTAGGGCGGTGGATCCTGCCCTTAGAGCTTTCAGTCACATTCAGGAAGTTCTTGAGCCAAAGACCAGAATTAAAGTCATATAGTCATGCTATGTTCTAATAGGAACAATAGGTAGTGGGCAAGTCTAGAACTGCTTATGTCTTCATGTTGGAAATCACCCAATCGTTACTCCATCTGAATTTCGGCTTGATACCAAAGTTTGACATATACATTGAATGAAAAAAGAAAACAGTGGAATCAGAAAAAGACCCTTGAGCATACAGGGTAAAATTTCTTAACACCACACCCATGGTCATATATAGATACAGTGTCGGCACAAGTGGGGTGTGCCGGCCACACCCGGGTGTCACCAAATTGCCAGCTCATGCTCAGTCACAGGAGCCAGGGACATTACGTGTAATACCCACCTTTTTTTTCTGTGTCAAAGCTTGCAATAGAGCCACAGCACTCCCTGGGGGCAGCCCACATCTCGGGGACCCCCAAAGTGATGAAGAAAGAGGCCACACCTAGCTCAAGGCCCCTCCAAAAAAAATGTTTGAAAGGTCAGCATTGCTGACTTTGTCGCCCGCTGCTGCTATTGGCTTCACCAGCAACAGGCTGACGAAGTCCTATCTCCACAGCAGGGACAGCACTGTCCTTGCTGCTGGCTGTGGGCTGTGATGGAGTAGCGAGATCCCGCACATGCCGAGTCCAGCCGGCTGAGGGAAGGAGACAGCACGTCAGTGTAAACCCATTGTGTGAGAAACTATGCTCAGCACTCCCTGATTAGACACTTGAGAGACTCTAGGCCAGTGTTCTGACAGCTGTAAACCCTTAGCTCCCTGCGAGCATTGGTTCAGCATTCTCTATTTAAACTCTTACTTTAATCCTCTAATTCCACTCCTGAGATTACAGTTACCAACCTGTTAGTCTGCCAATCAATGCAAGGCAGGGGGGATACATATCTTTCTTTCAAATTCAAGAGTTGCCTTCAGCAACCGTGGTTTTTATGTGCAGTTACCAGGCATCCTGTATGGTTATTCCAGTATCCAGTTGCAGTATCTGTGGCAGCTTGTCTTCCTACTGTCTCCAGCTTCAGCTGCCAACAGAACCTCTGCCATAACCCAGATTCCAGTTGCTTCCTGTTACCTGCTTGCTGCTTCCAAACCACATCTAGCTACCTTGTCACTGTCTACCAGCTACCAAGCTGTCTCCAGCTTTGCCATCACAGGCTTCTAGCCACTTCCTGCTATATGCTCGCTAAGAGCTATGAAGTCGCATCCAGTTACCTTGTCACTGTCTGCTTCATGTGCAGTTTTTCGGTAATCCTGCCATTCCGCTGATTCCTGACGCTCATCAGTCACTACTCTGCAGATCCACTATATCTATCCAGTCTCGGGTCAATCTTCAGTCCCATTCACAGTATACTGCAGTTTCCCGTCACATGTACACTGTCGCACCAGAGTGATCCTGACATCTCCGGTACTGAGCCACACTGTGCTAGAATAACTCCCCTGGCTCACTGCCACCTGTTTCATCTAGGGACATCACCCGCCAGTACTTCACTTCTATACTATTGGAACATACAGGCATAGCCGCTGTCCATATCCAGAAGGGTATTCCGGTGCTCCTGGTTTCCCTGGTTATTCCGGTGCTCCCAGGATCAAGTACCTTATCACCTAGGAGGCATTCCTGAGTTCTTCCAGTTTACTTATTATATTGCCATGGAGGCATTCCCTGAGTTTCTTCATTTTAATTTATTATATTTCCCAGGAGGCATTGCTTACTTGCTTTGTCAAGAGACATTCATTGTTGTTCTCACCCAGAGACATTAACCAGAGTTATTCTGGCATCTCTGGAATCTGTATAGTAAGTCTCCAAGTCACTTGGTAACAACTGGGTCCTCAAAACCAAGAATTCTAAAGAAATCCCCTTGCGAGTATAGAGATGGTAAAGTTTGCCAAGCGCAGCGACCAGATGCATGGCGTGTATAGAGATCTCTTTACCATCTCTATACTTGCCATGCATCTGGTCGCTGCGCTTGGCAAACTTTACCATTCTCAATTGGAGAACACGTGTGTGGTAAAATAAGAAAAAGTTCAAAAAGGAAAAAAATCCCAAAATACTCATGTCAACATTTTTATGTGTCAACCTTTTGACTATACGGTGTCAACCTATTGACTGTTGACCTTGACAACCTCGACCTACCATCCGAATCCCATCACAGCCAAAGGCAGAGCAATCAATGGACTTACTTGTGTATCTGCACACACCAGAGACTCCCACTGGCTATGTAACATAGGAGGGTGAGTAGGTACACCAGTGAGGCTGCTGATTGCTCTGCCCACGATATATACCCATACACACCGGTAATGTTACCATTCCTGCAGAATTCTATAAATATGAAGACGTGTTTACAGGTACAGTTAGAAGCTTCAGTTATCCTGTTCCCCTCAAATAGTTTTGGATTGTGTTGCAGTACCATCGCTATACAATTGCCACTGCGCACAAGCATTTATCACTTTTTATGCATCCTCAGATTGTATTTGCCTTTGCATTTGCTGTCTAACTCTAGTGCTGCTACTCAAAATTCTGTAATTAGTATTCCGATATCATTTAACTTTTTCGTTTTTCTCAGTCATATCACCATTAATTTGTAAGTATCACAGTTATTACTGTGGTCTATGTGCATAAATCTGCATTGATCTGCATTCAATTTAATTTGCCACTAATGTATAATAAACCACTGGTTCATAGCTTAGTGCTATCAGCAAATGCGCTCACCTTACTTCTTATGCCAACTAGAAGGTCATCAGTATAAGTCTGATAATCGCAGAGTTAGCTATTAACTTTAACCCATTCTGAGTATGTTTAGTTTCTGTATTTTATCCTTCATCCAGTTTTCTGGCCATTTTCCTCCAGACCAAGTACACTTTATATGTACCAAATGTACCAAAGTGTTTTGTGGAACCGAACACTTTTGTAAAATCCACATATACCAATAGCAATATACAAAGGTCCTATTAGAGACATTTTCCCTCATCAAAAGTAAATGTATTTGTTAAGACCTCCATCCACTACTGTGATTTCTCCAAGGGAAGAAGTCGCAGCCATTCCCCCTTGAACCGCCCAGGAAGGTCCCAGACAGCAGGATCGCATGTGGTCCTTTTGCACAGGATCCCATTCCCCACTGCAGGATCTGATGGATCCTTGTTGCAGCACTGACTGACCGCGCATCAGCTCAGTATTGGAGGTCAAACACATCCGATTTGGGCCATTTTCATCCGATTCCTCTGCCCGATCCTTATGAATTGGATAACAGGGACCAAGTCCCACAAGCCTTTAGACATGACTACTACTTCATAAAAAATTACACTGTGGGTGAGATTTAATAAGGTACTTATTTCCTAGCACGGCGCCCATCACATAGATTGTATGCCTTACTTAAGGCATACAATCAATACAATTGAAACGATTTTTTAATTGTATGGATCTCATCTTATGCATCTCATGGATCTTATGCATCCATAAGATGCATAAGATCCATGAGATCCATAAAATGCTATAAGATAAAAATTGTGAGCCCTCAATAACCATTGTTAACGCCACCAGCACTATCAACGCCAACCCGAAGCGTGGCGAGTGCAGCGAGCCCGCGAGGGGCGGCGGTACGCATCCTCCGACCTTTTCATACCCCCACTATCCACGTCAGCGTGGAGTTGATTTTATATAGTGTGGCGAGCGCAGCGAGCCACCGAGCCCAAAGCGTGGTGAGCGGACGCGGACTACTTCACATGTATGCTGCGCTCGTCACGCTTCGGGCTCGGTGGCTCTCTGCGCTCGCCACACTATATAAAATCAACTCCACGCCGGCGTGGATAGTGGGGGTATGAAAATGTCGGAGGACGCGTACCGCCGCCGCTCGCCACGCTTCGGGTTGGCGTCAATAGTGGGGTGGCGTTAACAATGGGGGGGCCATTTCACCCATGAGGGGGGGTTAGCAATTAAAATTGAGGTTTTGGGGGCTTTTTACATTGGAATAAATGTTAAATTAAGTCTCAGGGACCATTTCACATTGATTCAATGTAAAAATCTCGTCGATTGCGTCGTTTGTATCATCTTATGCCGCACAAACACATAAGATGCATGCAATGCTTGAGATATCAGCCCGACACATACAATCAAGATCGTGGGAGCCGTGCTAGGAAATAAGTACCAGAAAGTGAGATATTTGGGGCGGGATGTATTAAAATACATCGCCGCCCTTCGCGCGCCCCCCCCCCCCCCCGCCACGATGCCGCCGCATATGTACTAACATATGCGGCTGGCATCGCGGTGCGGGACGGAGGCCCCCCGCGATACCTGGAATGTTGTGTGCAGGGGGTCTCCGTCACCTCCCAGCCGGCTCCTGCATCCCTCACGCGGCGTCACGCCGGGGACAGCTAAGCAAGCTGTCCCCGGCGCCTCCTCCTCCCCCCTGCAGCCGGAAGGACGTCCGGCTGCGTCACTAGGGGGAGGAGAGGTTTACCTTCCAGGGTCCAGGAGGACCCTTCAGGAAGGTAAGCCAGAGGGGGGGTCGGCGAGGCGGCGGGTTTGCGTCGGCAGCGGCGGGCGGCGAAAAGAAGCCCATAGGCTTCTATAGGGTATCGCCACCCAAAGGTGGCGATACCCTTCACTGCGGTATCATTTTTGATACATAGGAAAATGCGGTAAAACCGGGGTTTTACCGCATTTTCCATTTGATACATCTCGCCCTTGGTAAGAAATCTCCAGTTTTTTTAAAGCCGCAACCAGTTTGATTTTGCAGTGTAAATGATTGCAACTTTAAACAAAACTGAAGATTTCTTACCAAATCTCTCACTTTCTGAATCTCTCATCCTATTAAATCTCACCCTGTATATCAAATTATTTTCTTTACTAGATTTCAGATCACATACAAACATTTGCCACCAAAATTATCATTACATAAGTAAGAAATATAAAAAATATAATTATGTACAAAGCAAAAACCACCCAATCAGAATCTAGCTATCATTTCTCTATTGCATTCTAGAAAATGATAGAATCTTATTGGTTTCTATGCGCAAAATCCCCACTTTTCACTTTTGGAAGCTTTAGTAAACTTAGCACTAAATTGTCAGCAACATCATAGGCATTTGTTTGTTTCTTTTGTTTAAAATATCTGAAATATTTTGAAAATAAATATTTTGGCAAATAATAATGTAATATATGCAAAGATGTAGTTACAGAACCTAAACTAGAAACATAAAGCTAGACTTCATTCAGCCACCTGCAAAGATTGTTTTCACTGTTCTAGATCCATAGCTCCTGCTATGGTCTGGTTGGTAAAAATTTGGTTCTCACGCATCTAAGATCCTTTTACTCAAGGGCATGTTTTCACGCAAATCTACACCTGGTGTTGGGAAATACTGTAGGTTTTGATAATAATGTATGCAGTCTTCCTAGTTAATTTATAATAATATTTACAAACAATATTAATAAGTACACTTGTATTAAAAAAATATTCCATGTACATGCACTTATTACTCCTATTCTAAAAAAAACACAATTCTGATCCAAACTGTCTCTCAAGCTACTTGAGACACTTGCCTACACTCGCCTCACAAACTTTCTTAATACCTACAACTTATTGGACCCACTTCAGTCAGGCTTTCGCTCTCAACGTTCCACAGAGACAGCATTGATTAAAGTAGTAAATGATCTGGCCACTGCTAAATCTGAAGGCCATTTCTCACTTCTTATTCTTCTAGCTCTCTCTGCTGCCATTGACACTGTTGACCATTTTCTTCTCAAACACTACAATCCCTAGGTTTTCAGAACACAGCCCTTTCTTGGTTCTCATCCTACTCAGTGTTCGCTTCTCTGATTCTACTTCATCTTCACTACCTCTATCAGTTGGAGTACCACAAGGCTCAGTCTTAGGTCCTCTGCTTTTCTTAATCTATACCTCCTCTCTTTGCACACTAATCAACTCTTTCAGATTTCAGTATCATCTGTACACTGATGATACTCAAATCTATCTATCCTCCCCTGAATTGTCACCATCAGTATTGCTTGGTGTCTCTGAATGCCTTTCCACCATTTCATCTTGGATGTCATTTCGCCACAACAAACTCAACATTTCCAAAACAAAATTAATTATATTCACACCAACCAAGAGTAGTTACCAACCTGATATCTCTGTCAGTGTTGAGAACACAACAATCAATCCTACTCCACAAGTTTGTTGCCTAGGGGTCATCCTTGACTCTGAACTGTTCTTTATTCCTCACATTCAGTCTGTCTCACATTTATGTTACATGCATCTAAAAAACATATCCAAAATCCGTCTGTACCTTACACAATACACTGCAAAAACTCTAATACATGGACTCATTATATCATGAATGATTATTAAAAATAGCCTCCTTACTGGTCTTAATAAGAAAAGACTCTCACCACTACAATCCATTTTGAATGCAGCTGCGAGAATGATCCTCCTGACTAGATGTTTAGGGGGACATTTACCAAAATGGATTCGTAGAAAAAAGGTGTATTCGTAGGGAGAAATACACCTTTTTTTTACGAATTTGTATTTTCGGGATTTACAATCCCGAAAATACAACAATTCGTATTCCTAAAGATGGAACATTCGTATTTGTATTTACAAATACGAATGTCTACACCATCGATAGGATACGACAGAAATCACCATTCAAAAGAATGGTGGTTCCTGATTTACTAAGCAGCCGTACTGATAATACGGCTGCTAAGTGGTGTGAAACACCCACGCAAATACGACAGGAAAATACACCTTGCTTTCCCTGTCATATTTGCTTTAAGCCTGCACGGATCAGTCAGATCCGTGCAGGCGTTCAGTGTAAAAAAAATAGAAAAAAAAATAAACATTAAAAAAAAATCGGCGTGGGGTCCCCCCTACAGCCGTAACCAGCACCAGGCTGAAGGAGCCGGGGCCGCTAATTAAAAATCAGGGAACCCGACAAATAGGGGTTCCCCGATTTTTAACAACCAGCCCCAGGCTCCAGGTCCGGGGCTGGTTCCCAAAATACGGGGGACAAAATGACTAGGGGTCCCCCGTATTTCAAGAACCAGCCCCAGGCCAAACCAGCCAGCAGGGTAATGCCACAGCCGGGGGGGAGACTTTTTATACAAGTCCCCCCGGCCAAAGCATTAACCCTCTGACCAGTCAGCCTGGCCAGGGGCCCTGGGGGAGTGGGGACCCCCCCAATAAAGGGGTCCCCCCCCTCCAGGACTTACCTGACCAGGCTGAAGCCTGGTGCTGTCCTCGATGCCCCTGGGCGGTGGGCATCGAGCTGATCTTGGTGTAAAAAAAAGATTAAACTATTTTCTAATACTGGGGCACTATGAGTCCCAGCAAGCCTCCCCCGCAAGCTGGGACTTGAAGAACCACAAGTCCCAGCCTGCAGGGCATTAAAGGGCCCGCTGGGTCTTGTAGTGCCACAGTATTAAAAATAGTACAATAAAACACACTGACACACACTTAAAATAAAACTTGGTACTTATGTAGTATCTGGGCTGCCGATTTCTAAATCGGGTCGGATCGGGAGATCGCATCGCATCGCATGCGACCATGCGATTCGATGCGATGCGATGCGATGACCCGATTTTTCCATAGGAATCAATGTTAAAATGGACTGAGTCCATTTTAACATGGAATTCAATGGGAAAAATGGGTCCTTTTCATACCCCTACTATCCAAGTGGGCATGGAGTTGGATATAAACCTGTGGCGAGCGTAGCGAGCCACCGAGCCCGAAGCGTGGCGAGCGAAGCGAGCCCCGCGAGGGGACGAATACCGTCCCCTCGCGGGGCTCGCTTCGCTCGCCACGCTTCGGGCTCGGTGGCTCGCTACGCTCGCCACAGGTTTATATCCAACTCCATGCCCACTTGGATAGTAGGGGTATGAAAAGGACCCATTTTTCCATAGGAATCATTTTAACATTGATTCCTATGGAAAAATCGGGTCATCGCATCCGATATCGGATGCGATGCGATGCGATGCGATGCGATATCGCATCGCATCGCATCTGATTGTATGCCTTAACTTAAGGCATACAATCAAAAAATCGGCAGCCCAGATACTACATAAGTACCTAAAACTTTAATACATACAAAGCCCTTACATACTGATACTTACCTATCTTCTTCCCGTAGGTAGCCCTGGTCCTGTGTCGTCTTCTGGTCCTGTGTCGTCTTCTGGCTCCATGTCGACGTCGCTGTCCATGTCGTCCTCGCTGTCGGCGGTCCGGAGTCCGACGAAATCCATGTGGGAAGCTGTGGAAGGAAACCATACTCACCTGTCCCAGGGCGACGTAGTCCAGGTAAGGGTCTTGGCAAAAAAACAAACCGACACCCGAAACCAGCCGGACAGCAGGAGCCGCACAGTGTTTGTGTACATCGTGCGGCTCCGCCTCCCGAATGCCGCTATTGGCCGCCTTGCGGCCTAGCGGCTCCTGATTGGCCGCTAGGCCGCAAGGCGGCCAATAGCGGCATTCGGGAGGCGGAGCCGCACGATGTACACAAACACCGTGCGGCTCATCTGTCCGGCTGGTTTCGCGTGTCGGTTTGTTTTTTTGCCAAGACCCTTACCTGGACTACGTCGCCCTGGGACAGGTGAGTATGGTTTCCTTCCACAGCTTTCACATGGATTTCGTCGGACTCCGGACCGCCGACAGCGAGGACGACATGGACAGCGACGTCGTCATGGAGCCAGAAGACGACACAGGACCAGAAGACGACACAGGACCAGGGCTACCTACGGGAAGAAGATAGGTAAGTATTAGTATGTGTGGGCTTTGTATGTATTAAAGTTTTATTTTAAGTGTGTGTCAGTGTGTTTTATTGTACTATTTTTAATACTGTGGCACTACAAGACCCAGCGGACCCTTTAATGCCCCACAGGCTGGGACTTGTGGTTCTCCAAGTCCCAGCTTGCAGGGGAGGCTTGCTGGGACTCATAGTGCCCCAGTATTAGACAATAGTTTAATCTTTTTTTTACACCAAGATCAGCTCGATGCCCACCGACCAGGGGCATCGAGGACAGCACCATGCTTCAGCCTGGTCAGGTAAGTCCTGGAGGGGGGGGACCCCTTTATTGGGGGGTTCCCCACTCCCCCAGGGCCCCTGGCCAGGCTGACTGCTTTGGCCGGGGGGACTTGTATAAAAAGTCTCCCCCCGGCTGTGGCATTACCCTGCTGGCTGGTTTGGCCTGGGGCTGGTTCTTGAAATACGGGGGACCCCTAGTCATTTTGTCCCCCTATTTTGGGAACCAGCCCCGGACCTGGAGCCTGGGGCTGGTTGTTAAAAATCGGGGAACCCCTATTTGTCGGGTTCCCTGATTTTTAATTACCGGCCCCGGCTCCTTCAGCCTGGTGCTGGTTACAGCTGTGGGGGGGACCCCACACCGATTTTTTTTTAAATTTATTTATTTTTCTATTTTTTTTTACACTCTGCAGCCTGCACGGATCTGACTGATCCGTGCAGACTGCTATAAACATTCGTATTAGCAGCCGTATATATGTGCCGCTAATACGAATGGTTACACCATCGGAGGGTTACAAAGCAGTCGTACATGACTGCTTTGTAATTTCCCCTCCGGAACACGACTTTGCATACGACTGAAACAGTCGTATGCAGCCGTAGGGGAAATACCAATACGAAAAACTAGGTTTTTCATATTGGTAAATTTCCCCCTTAACGTCTGCTGATCCGCTCTGTCAGTCCCTCCATTGGTTGGATGTATATAACCGCATTCAATATAAAATACTTCTACTTACATACAAAGCCATTACTCTGACTACACCAACTTTTATCTCTTCACTTATCTCAAAATATATCTCCACCCAACCTCTCCGCTCTGCACAAGATGTGCGTCTCTCATCCACACTCATTACTTGCTCCCACTTACACTTGCAGGATTTTTGTCCGGCAGCACCCACCCTATGGAATGTCCTTCCCCGCACATTAAGACTCTCCTCTAGCCTCCAAACTTTCAAGTGTTCCCTGAAAACTAACCTCTTCAGGCAAGCCTATCATATTCAGGACCCCCACACAACCTCCAGTTGCTTTCATATCTAAATACATCCCATCAGGGTGGGACTGCCATGCTATGGAATTCTATCCTTATGTATCCCTCCTATTATCCCAATAAACTGTAAGCTTGTGAGCAGGGCCCTCCTTCATCTATGTCGGTTTGTTTCTACCCAGTTTCTTTCATCACTGTTTCCAATTGCAAAGTGCAACAGAGTATGCTGCGCTATATAAGAAACTGTAAATAATAAAAAAAAAATACTAATTGTAAGCCTGGTATAGGCAAATCAATAATGAAAGGGGGTTGATTGATATTTACTATGGAGTGTAGTAAAAAAGGATGTACAGCATACAGGTCACACATATGGGGATTACACACTTAGCGATGTGTGTAGATGAGCGTTCTGAGCAATGCTAGATAACTCAGATCGCCCAGCACACATTGCTGGCACATCGATGTGCAGCGATGTGTGCTGAGCTATCTGTCAGGGCCCCGACCAATTAATATCCAGCGTGCTGGTTATAAGTCACCGGAAGATAGTGACATGTGGGCTGCGCAATGCTATCGCTATTGTACCTTCACACCCAGCAATGTAGGGGCATTTTCTGAGCGATGTACTTAAATTAAGTAAATGCCTGAATATCGCTACGTGTGGGGCCCAATACTGTTAGAAGCAAATGTAATTGTAATCAGAAATGACAGAATAAAGTTCCTAATAGTCTGTACAATAGTGTTTTGGAATGTACAAGCGATGCAACAGGACTATTGGGTCAGAGCACATTTTTATATAGAAATATAAAACCTCTGCTGAAACCAAAAAGAGGAAGGAAGTTTGAAATAAGCTCGGACAAACTGCTACCATGAGTGAGGAAGAGGGGGAGAGAGACAGAGAGAGAAATAGAAAGAGAGAGAGAGAGAAGAGGGGGAGTACAGTATGCAATAAAGAGAGGGAATGAGGGGAAGGAGAGTTGAGAAAGACGAAGGCCAAAAAAAGCATGTTAAATAGAGGGAGAGATAATGAGAAAATTATTTATTTTAGACATTTATAAAACTAATCAGCATAATGCATAACCAAATTGGTACAGTAACAGTCAGCACCGAAACAGCAAAACCAGGAAACAGGGACTGGGAGTGCTGACAGATTCCTCATACAGTAATAACGTTATTGCAATAACAAAATGTAAAAGTATATATATGGTGTATCTTAAATTAAATAAAAAAGTATAAAGTCAATAACAGGACACAATGTATCAATTGATGGAAGCTGACAGTAAACATGTACCGTCACTGCTTGTTCAACTAAAATGTTCTGTCAGATATCAAACCAATCAATATGCAGACAGCTCAGTACAAATACACCTTTAGTACCTCAGGAGCAGTAAAGGTCATCACTTGTCCAACGCTGAATTGTGTGAGGGCAGGGATTTTAAGTGGGTACACCCTGAAAAAAAGTCCTGTAACCGTGAATAGGAGCAGATAATGAGCATGTCAGTCATGAAAGAGTGTAATGCTGGGGTAGGGTGTATAATAGGTTTGTCAGTAACATATTTAATTGCATTCTTTCATACAAAAATATTGTTCTACATACTTTGATTGCAAATTTATTTTCAATATTGTGAATACGAATTTCCTTTCTAGACTATACACATTTGTAGACTAACATAATAAAAAGTAGTTTATTCATTTTAGCTGAAATAATCTAGTTTATTACTGTAGTATTTAATAATATATTATTTTAAGCTGTGTTGTAAAAGGATTGGAACTAATCTGCCTAGAAAGTGAATTTATGTTCAAAAATACATCTTTGTACTTGTACTACATAACAATCTCAATTACTTCATTTCACATAGTGTGACAGGGTTAATAGGATTTTCCTGTTTAAGCACATGACAACAGTTTAGACATGCACATGGATTTCAGCAGTGACAGGTTACAGAGTTGCATTCGGCAGTCAGTGTAACCACCCTGGTTAACAGTCCAATGACAGTAATCTCAGACCCCCATCCTATCACCTGGCCAGCTAGCCTAGCGTCAGGAAAGTGCTGTAGCGTAACTATAAAAACAGTGCCCCCCCCCGCCCCCCCCCTTGCTGGAAATATCTGCAGCATGCCTCCCCCGGTAAAATAAAGCCCGCCCTCCCTTAATACTGCGCTGGTGCTACTTGCCGTCACCTCTGCCGGGTGTGTGGCTGGGACCCGCAGATCTACTTGTCTACGGTCCCGGCTCTACCCCTGGCTGGCTCCTGATAATGGAAAAAATAGCTCTCACAAAATGTCCGCCCACTTACAGCAGACACTTTTTGAGGATGCTAGAGGAGGCAGGTAGATCTGTGGGTCCCGGCTACACACCCGGTGGCAGCGGCAACGGCAAGCAGCGGGGTAAGGCAGGGCAGTACAGCGCATCAATAGCCCCGCTGACCCTTAGCGCCCACACTTACCCGTAGCGACCACCGGGTCTGTGGGGCTATTTTTACGCCACTGCGTCAGGAGTCTTTATCCTTTCCACAGAAACCATTCTTAAAGGCAGCTCACAGGTGCTTCTAATCAACTTAGCTGCAGTTGCTTCTTCAGCGCAAACCAAAACGTTGTCTGGTTCCATATTTAACTGCTGTAGTGTGCTTAAAAAGAGAAATCCTGTTAACCCTGTTGCATTATATATTGTCTTAAATAGCTTTTTATTTGGAGTATACAGTAAGTACGGTATATGTCTGTAGTAGTATGACCTATAAATATTTTTATAGTTATGAATGAAGCAGCTTTGGTCTCCGGGGTACATTGTAAATGATCCATTTACTCTTTATAACTACAGCAACAAAACAATATTCCCATCTGACGACAAAGGCTCTGTAATTAATAAAGGGTAATGGATTGAATACACAAAGACAAGTTTATTGATTGCTTTAAAACAACAACAAACACCTTAAAAATAACACAGGGCTATACTATATAGCATAATGTCTGTAAATAATATTTGATTACATGTAATTGCCCAATTCCTTCGTTCTTCAGCTGCAGTAATTTCCAAAAATAGCAAAAGTAATAGGATGCCAATTACGGTAAAAAAAATCACACTTTTTGGTTAAAAATGTGCACATTTTGACCTGTCTATATTTTATCACACTTCACATCCAGATGTTTTCATTGGACAAAAAACTGGGGGTGCACCATATTTTGGAACCAGCACGGGACTCCAACAGCCAGCGGTGTCATGCCAAAGCCGGGGGACACATTCTTGGTATAAAAGGGGTGTTTTTAAAGTGTCTGTGTCTTTCTTTAGACAATGGGGGGTATTCAATGCTGCAGCGAGCGGCCTGCGAGGGGGTTAAACAGCGAGGATTGCAGAGGATTGCAGAAAACCAGCTCTATTCAACATACTGGGGAAATCCTCGCCGTCACAGGACGAGGAGAATTCCCCAAAACAGCGAGACCCGCGGCTACTGCAGAAAACTCACAGTTTTTAGCCGCGAGTCTCGCTGGTTCTGGAGCCGCATACGCCAATTCCCCCTCGCTCAAAAAACGGAGCGAGGGGGAATTGGCGTATGCAGAGGGTGTTTTGAATGCTGTCAGGGTGAGTGGTGACAGCGAGCAGGAAGCCCTGCTCGCTGTCACCACTCGCAAACAGCATTGAATACCTGCCATTATGTTTACAGGTGAATTATGAGATTAATGCCCTTCATCTTGTAGTCCTGTAAAAAAGAATGTGTTTTTTCTAATTGTTGCAGAAATCAGCCCGGCATCCACCGTCCTTGGATGCCGGGGATAGTCCCGGGCTTCAACCCTGGATGGCACCCCCTCTCCCGCTGGACCCCCCTCTCTGTAGGAGGTCTCACCACGCCCCCTCATTTTACCATGCCTGACAGAACAATGTAACCCTGGCTAACCATACATTATACAGTTATCTGCCAGATCATCTGTGTTGTCTAAAGGAAGACAGACACAGCCCCTCAGAAGCATCTGCCAACTTAACCTCACAACATACTGTAATCAGATTAATTCCCTAGATCAATCATCTCAACTGCTTAATTTGTTATAATTGATTGATATTTTCCTTGTAAAGGTGCCCATACACTTGTAAGATTTATCTTCATATCTGGCTGGTTGGAACAAAAACAAGGTTATGGATGAGTGACAGTTTGTCAGTTTTCCAGCATTTCCAAGCAAATGGTCAACTGTCATTTGCTTTCATCCATAACCATGTTTTTGTTCCAACCAGATAAATCTGCATGTGTATGGTCACTTTAAGGAAAGCTTCCAATCCATTTTTAAATCAATTCAGTTATTTTGGCATTACAGCAGCGAGTTCTAGAGTCTGACCAACCTCACACTAACAATGTTTTCACTAATAACATATCTTCCTATGTTATTAGTGAAAACATTGGGCCTTATTTTGATTAATTCGGGAAGGGCGGGGGCGCAGGGCAGCATATGGGAACGCCCAGCGTTCCATGGGTGTTACCATGATAACGGTGGGAGTTCCCAGGCTAATGAGGCTGTGACGGACATGCGGGGGGGCGGGCAGCTGACATCACCGGATGACAGCTGCCTGCTCTGTCTGTGCACAGGGCGCCCGCAGTTTACAGTGACTATATAGGTCAGTCTGAACTGCGTGCACGGGAGAAATCATTAGATGGTCGGCGACCAATGAATGATTTCTCCCTGCCTGCGAATGGATGATTATGTAAATCATCCATTCGCAGACGTGCGGGGGGCACAGCGTGCGAGGGGGGTGGCATTACAGGCGGAGGGCGGAGACTGATGCACTTGCAAGGCTGTAAATTTCGCAGCCTTGCAAGTCAATCAGAATAAGGTCCATTGTGTGTGGGGTCTCCATGAAACAATGCAACATATAATGTTGTTGCTCTTAAATATATGTATGCAGTATGTAGGTCATTTCTACTGTTGTTTTTTCCCCAAAAAGTAATTATCACATGACCTCACTAATCACTGTTGTAACCTTTCTCCTATGTCTGTCTGCAGAAGTAGAATATTCTACTCCATATGCGAGAAAAAAATTGAACAAGTGACTATTTGTCCAGTAAATACCTAACATTGGGCTGAGATAATCAAAGGGGGGGGGGGGGGGGATTTGTAGCTGGAAAACCATGTTGAACTTGATATGCTCGCAATGTTTACAGTGACCATGTCTGTATTCATTGTACCAACGTATCACAAAAAAAGGTATTGGTAACAGTCTGCGCTCACACGGATCAGCTGCTAAGGATCACACAAAATAGGGCTACCAAACCCAAATTTACACATGTACAACAAAGGATGTGGATCCCTTCAGCGCTGTTCACAGGATTTTCTTTAGAAATAATTCTCAATAGGCCATTCACATCCAGAGTATTCAGGCCACCAGGGAAAGAAAAAGAAATCTCCAGGTTACCATCAGCATATAATAATAATAACTGAGTGGTCAACCACCGTTAGCACTCACCTAGACTGGCTAGGAGAGGTTCACATAAAGGTTTCTTTTATACGGCCATCAAAAACTTGGGTACATATGGAGCAGAACTCACCTAGGGTAAATGCCCTATGTACATCCAAAGGTTTCTTTCAGGATGAAGTGGACACCGGGAAACTTGTAGATATTTTCAAAGTAAAAATCCACACTTTAATAATAAAACAGGAGACTCCAAAACATCAATACAGCCACGTTCCAAAAAACCCTCACCCGGAATGGGGGCTAGTCAGGGGCAGCAAAGTCCTCAGATGTTAAAGGGATGACGATTGGAGTCCTGAATAAAATGCTGTAGAACACACCAACGCGTTTCGAACTCCGTTTGTTCTTCCTCAGGGTGTAATTTAAAATGGTCCCGG
Organism: Crinia signifera; assembly: GCF_055691185.1. Lineage (NCBI taxonomy): Eukaryota > Metazoa > Chordata > Amphibia > Anura > Myobatrachidae > Crinia > Crinia signifera. Next base: position 294,646,311 of record NC_139218.1, on the reverse strand, counting down.
GGGGGGGTTTTATACCCTAAAGCCTCCCGGTCATATCTAAAACCCGGCAATACAATCCATAAAATCACCACTTCCTATAAACCTATTTCCATACAAAAATCATCCTAAACGCTAATACAATAAAAACATAATAATCCCCACCAATATTACAGGCCAGCATACATGTATCCATACGCCAAATTATCGCATTAATACTTCGTTTGTAGTCAGTCGGGAATCCAGTCCTTGTTTCTCTGTTTATATTCAATGTCGCGTCCGTTCTCCGGACTTCCGCTTACGCGAACGGCGTCACTTCCATTCTTGTGCACCGCAATATGGATTTTTTTATGGATGATGGCTCCGCTTGATGGTCCCTGAATACGGGATTTATATCTATATGTTATCCCCTGCTCCGTGGATACCGGAAGTTTATAAGAGTATCCAGGAGACAAAACCTGCTTGCGTTCCAGCCGCAGCAAGGATTTCCGGAATAGAGCCAGAACCGGAAGTGACGGGAGGTCGAGGTGACACGCATATTGCGGTGCACAAGAATGGAAGTGACGCCGTTCGCGTAAGCGGAAGTCCGGAGAACGGACGCGACATTGAATATAAACAGAGAAACAAGGACTGGATTCCCGACTGACTACAAACGAAGTATTAATGCGATAATTTGGCGTATGGATACATGTATGCTGGCCTGTAATATTGGTGGGGATTATTATGTTTTTATTGTATTAGCGTTTAGGATGATTTTTGTATGGAAATAGGTTTATAGGAAGTGGTGATTTTATGGATTGTATTGCCGGGTTTTAGATATGACCGGGAGGCTTTAGGGTATAAACCCCCCCCCCCCGGGACCATTTTAAATTACACCCTGAGGAAGAACAAACGGAGTTCGAAACGCGTTGGTGTGTTCTACAGCATTTTATTCAGGACTCCAATCGTCATCCCTTTAACATCTGAGGACTTTGCTGCCCCTGACTAGCCCCCATTCCGGGTGAGGGTTTTTTGGAACGTGGCTGTATTGATGTTTTGGAGTCTCCTGTTTTATTATTAAAGTGTGGATTTTTACTTTGAAAATATCTACAAGTTTCCCGGTGTCCACTTCATCCTGAAAGAAACCTTTGGATGTACATAGGGCATTTACCCTAGGTGAGTTCTGCTCCATATGTACCCAAGTTTTTGATGGCCGTATAAAAGAAACTTTTATGTGAACCTCTCCTAGCCAGTCTAGGTGAGTGCTAACGGTGGTTGACCACTCAGTTATTATTATTATATGCTGATGGTAACCTGGAGATTTCTTTTTCTTTCCCTGGTGGCCTGAATACTCTGGATGTGAATGGCCTATTGAGAATTATTTCTAAAGAAAATCCTGTGAACAGGATTGTACCAACGTAGTCAGGGGTGGAAGAGAGTTGTGCTGTGCCCAGGTAATGGGGAGGGGGTATGGCCAATGCAGGGTGTTGTCAGCCCCCACCCCTTACATCGGCAATGTAAGAACATTATTTTTGGCAGGTACGAAACAGCCATGCACAGTACACGGGGGCACCGGCTACAGGACTGATGGGTGTCAGCAGGTGGCATTCGGGTACGATCACTGTGATGTCTGCTGGATCGGGGAACCAGCAGACATTACACAGGCAGCTTCTTCTCCCAAGCACAGCATAGAGCAGCATGTGTGCTGGGCTGGGGAGAGAACCGACATGAGCAGCAATGGCTCATCTCTCTCCCCCACACAGTTGCCGGTGCAGTCTGCAAAGTGGAAAGGAGGTCAGCAGAACTTGGACCCCTCCTACTGGCCTGGGTAAAGAGTAACACCCCCCCCCCCTCATCTGCATTGGTGGAGAGGTGCTCACTTCAGTCCCCACTACACCCGGATGCCCTGGTCCCATTGCTGATTTATCTACCATTACCATCTACAATTGGGACTCCACCACAGATACTTTTCTACCATACCTGCCACTAATATCTATGGATAAAAATATTAACTGGCTAAGAAGAAGACAGGTAAATCCAGCCTGCTGTAACCATACAGCACCTTCCATATCTCCGGAGAAAAAGCAACCTCGCCAGTAAAACCGGTCTATTCCATCAATACCCAAATAGCTATTTGGAGGAACCCATTGTAATTGGGGGATTTGGTATGAAATCCCGACGGTCAAAATACCGAAAGCTATTGACCGACGGACAAAATCCCGACATGGTCAAAATACCGTCATTTAAAATCCCGGCAAGGTCAAAATACTGACATGGTCAAAATACCGACATTTAAAATCCCGACAAGGTCAAAATACCGACATATAGAATGTAGACAGGAGAAAAGTCGACATGGGTTTTTTCACTGTTTGTATTTTGATTTTGTATTCTTCTTGCTACCAGGAAGATCATAGACCAATCTTTTGTGAAGTGTATCAAATCGTTCCCTGTATCAAATCATTCATTTGAAAAATGTTGGCATGCTTCTGGCATCATTCCGTGTGTATGCACCTTTAGACATGACAGAAGAGCAGTAGCTCATTATATAAACACTGATCTGTTATCGCACATTCCGAGACTCTTCAGTTCCAGAGGGCTGCAATGGGGGTTTAGGGTCAAGGGGTCAAAATGAAAGAATAACATTAATATCAGTGCTAGCGTCTGTCCGCACCTGAACGAAACAACACATGAAATGCTCCGTCAGATGCCATCTTGTGGCCCCTATGCACAAAACACATGAATTACACCCATAGTGGAGAGGAGCAGTATTAGCCTTTTACTATATAAGATGATACCAAATCAGAAAAGCATTGTGAAAAAGTATCATAAATAATAAAAAATAACATATGCTGAGAAGGCAAACAATGGTTTCTTCCAATAGAATGTGTAACAGTTAAAAAACATTTAATTAAATAAAAAAAAACAATCAATTTCTATTATACAGTACTTACGTAAACATTTCAGTAGGCTCTCAAGGGGCACTTTTCTATTATACATGTCCATCAATGTACATGATCTGCAGCAAGATATAAATCAAAGGCACAAGTACACATTGACCAAATGACCCCTCAATACCAAGGTCAAATGACCTAACATCACATATATTTCAACTTTAAATACTCTTTATAAATCTCTTCCAGGGGTGACAAATTTACAATTGCTGAGAATTACACAAGATCAGGGAAAGTGGTGATGCCTAAACGCAACAGCAGTGACATCTTTTGTAGCCCATACACATGAGATATTGTATGAAATCCTTAGATTTCTACCACATCTGCTCAATAAATCGAATGGCTGTATACACATTTTATGTACCATGCAACGCGATGCCCGGCCCGCTGGTTAATAGATAGTATGTGTTGCACATAATATTTATCAAATTGCATGAGCAATCGCATGTGGGTGGCAGGTGGCAGGAGCGCTGGCAGTGGTTTTGTAGAGTGGGCGGCAAGAGCTCTGGCATTTGACGGCGGTAGTCAGCGGTGAATGGAAGAATTTTAAAAAACAATTCAAAACACTGGGTGGCCCTCTGATTGACTGAAAGTAAGGGAGTAACTACCATAGGTGCAAGGGGTGCAGCTGCTATGGGGCCCTGAGCTGCAGGGGGCCCATCTTTGCTGTTTAAGTAATATATTTTACATATATTTATCACCATCAGTTGTCAAATAGGGGTCCCTTACAAACTTTTGCTATGGGGCCTATGAATAACTAGTTACGCCCCTGACTGAAAGAGAACTCTCTCAGCCAATCAGCGGCTTTCTGAATGTGAGGCCTCTAATCAGAGGGCTGCCCAGTGTTTTAACTACTGCTGCCGGCCAGCCCTCCCTCACAGCGCTCTGATACACAGCCACCCGCCGACAGCCCTCTTCCAGCACCCAATGTGGCATCGCTGGTGGCATGCGATATCGAGTGCTGGAAATTGAGCATTGGGCTCTATAAGATGCAATCGGATGTAATGGGACATCGCAATCGCATCTGATCGAATATGTGTATGGGATACCATTACAGAGACACATGCTCTGAACCTTAAGACAGCCATACATTATGCGATTTTAGCACAATTTTCACATTATTCCGATGACTCGGACCCATAATTGAGGTGACATTGGCCCAAATCGCATGTGTATGGTAGGACATCCGATCCCTCTTATGTACATACGTATTACAAGTGACAGTCTCCACTGAGCGACTCATATCTGTAATGAAAACCCAAGCAAAGTTATAGAGAACAGCTTATATCAGTTGTACTTTACAAGTGATCTAACCTGAGGTTCCAAGGGGAAAACATGTTACAGTACCTTAAGTAAGCCAACATTATTGTAAACATCCCTCTGCACAGGAAGCAATCCTTCCCACAGCAACAATTCCAAGATGCAATGTTAGCAGTACACGGGGACAGAATATATTTATTGCTGTCATTACTAGCTTTATTACTGGTGCTAGAAAATGCAAGAGCTTCTCTTCTCTTTTTTTATGAATGCCTCCTCTTGCGTGTATACTGTATATCGCTTCCTAAGGTATGATGGCTGTGTTTGATTTTTGGCAAAAAGCTACAGCCAGGAAATAAACTCTTGTTATTTAACATCTTTAAAATCTAAGTAAATGGCAGGAGGCTGACTGTTTCCTTAAGGGCTGACATACTGTACCTGTCAGTGGCGTAAGTTCGTTCCAGTTGCCCGGTGGCAAGATGTTGGTGCCCGCCCCACACACACATACAACCCTATATAACCTTATATAAAATATATATTTCTGTTCAGATAGATAGATAGATAGATAGATAGATAGATAGATAGATAGATAGATAGATAGATAACACATATATATTTCAGAACTCAGCCACAGAAGCAATATCGTTAGCTTTTAAATAACTGATTTAAACTTCCAGGGGGTGGAGAGGTGCCCCCTTGGGAGCAGGAGCCTGGTGGCAGATGACTCCATTGCCTCCCAGAGTTCTGCCTCTGGTACCTGTATCTGATTCGGATACAGTACAGTATTTCTGGCATACTGTATCTGATATAACCTTAGTCACCTGCAGTCTAATAATCTATTATCAATCCATCTCGCCGCCTCTGTGATGCACTAAGAAATGAGTTGAATTATTTGGATCTATTAGATTATATTTATTTCTTTAACGTTTGTTATATATCACAACATATTCTATTGCGCTTTATGCTGTTTGTTAAAGGCAGCAATTACTAATTGGTAATACAATTGGTAATAACAACATAAGGGGCACATTGTACATGTCAGGTTATGTTTCTGCGAAGCATTGCTTCATCGCCCAAACTAAAGGGGTGATTCAGGCACGCTCATTGCAGGCCCAATTCACTTCTCTGTCCGATGTTTGCGGTTTGCGCATGCGTGAATAGCATAGGGAAGCATACGCTTGAAAAGTGAGACAAGACTTTTGTAGACGAACAGTGGAGAAAACATCAGTAGATGGTGAGCGACCATTGAATGATTTTTCTGCCGTGTGGCCGAAAGGGGAGCGGATGTGTATGGGAAGGCATCTGCCCGAATGCTAGTGAGCGGATTCGTGTGGCTGGGGGGTTCAGCAGGAGGATGGGTGGCCTTTGCCTGTCACTAGGCCTAGCGAATAGGTTTGAATTACCCCCTAAAGTTAAATGTCATCCATAAATGATCTTCTCTGGCCTTTATATTTTCACAGACTGCCACATCCCAGTATTATTAATAATATGTCATCAGCATTTTAACCACTTAAGCGATATTTTGTTTCCAAATGGCGCTTGAAATCATTTTTTTACATTTACCACCGTTAGCTGAGGGTCCTGATGTAAAATTAACTCCCATCCATATTGACAATAGAACCCCCCCCCCCTCCCTTCTCCCCTTCCTGTAGCAATTGCTCTCTTTTAGCATTACACCCTACCCACTAGTGGTACTAGATCCCCATTTGTGCAACACCACCTACCCTAGTGTAATAGGCCTTATCCTGTTTTTGCACAAACAACGTTTTTAGCTAATTTAAAATATGTTAAATGTGGGCTTTACACCTTCAGCCCAGTGCAAACAGTGCCCCCCTGTGGTAATATTTCCTCTATACACACATACCTAAAAGATGCATTAGCCCACAATGACCTCATTTGGCTTCGCTCCTCCACCAGGCCGCAGGTTAGCTCTCCATTGTGGCTTGTATACTTCACTAAGAAAGCTTTTTTCCAATCGCACAGGAGAAAAGATAGTTGTATATGTTACATACCCCTTTATTTAGTTTTACACTCACTGAGTTTTTATATTGGGGTGTGCTGCCACTGAGACAGGAATTGGAAACAATTTTAGAGTAAAGAGAGAGACTGTCGTGAGTGTGGCGCACTCGAAAAAGAAGAAAAGGTTGTTTATAATAAAAAGTAACTTTTAATGTTTATATCTTAAAAAGGCGACATATAAAACACAACATACATGGGTAGAAGATGGGGTTATCCTTACCCCATCTTCTACCCATGTATGTTGTGTTTTATATGTCGCCATTTTAAGATATAAACATTAAAAGTTACTTTTTATTATAAACAACCTTTTCTTCTTTTTCGAGTGCGCCACACTCACGACAGTCTCTCTCTTTCCTCTAAAATTACTTCACTAAGACATCGACAGAATTTGGGTGGGGCAGCAAAAAGTTGTGAGTCCCATGCAGGATCCAGCAGAGTAGGGGATGTTGTCCATCCACCTTGACTGATGGACCAGGGATTAAGAGGAATTCCATTCTGCTCATGTGATGCAACCATGGGCCTAATTCAGCATGAGCTGCTAATCCGTCTCTTATTGGCTATCCAGCTGTCACATGTTGTGGAGTCAAAACATGTGAAAGCTGATAGCCAATAAGATCCCATTTTGAGATCCGGGTAAATCCGGATCTGCGTATCCTGGGCATGCCTGCATTTTCACAATCACACCCATAAATGGCATGTTTCGTTCCCTAAACGCTGGCTTCCTATCAATCAAACGGAGGAAACTCTGCGACTTTGATGTGTATGGATATTTGTTCGCTAATTGACACTGTTCATGCATGGTCGTTCAATAATCGCTTAACTTGCAAATGCTTTGATCCATGCTGAATTAGGCCCCTATGTCAGCTAAAGCTCAGTGGGCTGCGGTCATATTCCAAGCGAACATGCCAGTTAAGTGGTTAAATATATTTTGATTTGAGGCATGAGCTGATACCACAGTGGTCCCTTATAAGGCGTAATCTGATCTAAAATTGCATACATTTGAGACATCTAGAATTTCATGCAGAGCAGAGCCGTTAGCTCCGTCCAGTCTGCCCTTTTCGAAGTGTGCTTATTTTGGGCTCCTTTGCGGGAAGTTTTTGTTTGTTTGTTTGTTTTGTTCATATTTTATTTCCTAACAATAGAAATATGATAGTTGCATGCATCATTAAATTAGTTTCCTGTATGATTCCACATTAGAAATGCTGGTGACGTTTTCCATATATACCTTCTTCTTCGTCAGCAAACAGGTGCTTCCTTACTGTATGTTCCCCTACAATTTTCCTCCCAACAATATCAGATCAGAAACGTTGTTCTAGAAAGAGAACAGATCCCCTCGCATGTCTCCGCTACCAGTATCAACTGACTTTTATTTACGAGCGCTACGATGAAGATGGGGCAGGCGGCTGAGGACCTGCAACGTCAGCCATCTGCCCCTGGCAGACATCACCCCGCCCATGTACCCATGGGTTTGAGGACCCCCATAAAACGCTGGACATTCCCATGGTCCAGCAACGTCACTGCCCTCGTCTGCCCCCAGCCCATCCTCACCACAATGAATGGCCTGGCGAGTGTGTAACTCGTTGAAACCATTTGTTCCCTGGGTCTGCACACGTGGAAAACACGCGTGCGCATGGAACGGGGCAGAATTCGCCCAATTCCGAATTTAAATTAGGTCCTAGGTACAGAGATACTGATTTTATTGAGATTTCTATTCATAATTGTAGATATAATTACTTTGCATATATGTTACTGAGTGAAACTAGAATTTTGCCAACAGATGAACCGAGAGCACCACCTAGTGGTGGTAGATGAAATTGTTAATAAGAAGATGTATATTCTAGGCAAAAACTTTTTGTCTATGCGTTTATCTATAGGCTTGATTCATACAGTAGATGAAAATCAATTCCTGCTTGTAAGTAGATTTGAATTCAAATCCAATTTAAAGCAGGAACATGCAGGAGACGTCTCAATAAGCCTCCTGCATGTATGTGCAATCATGGCACTGGGACCGACGCCAACATCATGACCACTGGTTAAGCTTCAGCACCAATGTAAAGGAGGTTTGCTAGGTCAAGAAGTCTGTGTGGTGACATTTAGGGGGTCATTCTGAGTTTGCAGCTTACGGAGTCCCTGTGATGCTGCCCCGCGAATCCCCGCACCCCAGCTGCCGACATATCCACTCACAACCATGCAAGGGGATGTGTTAGGAAGACACATGTGCCCGCAGCAGGAGAAAACATCGACCATCGAATGATTTCCCCTGCCTTCGCAAATATAAGTCAGTTGAGACTGACTTATATTTGCAGAAGCCGGGACGAAGAGAGGGCGGACGGCTGATGTCATGTGACTCATGGGAACGCGCAGCGTTTTATTGGGGATGGCTATGAAACATCTGGGCATTCCCATGGCCCAGCGCCGCCCCAGTGGCGTAACAATAGCCCCGCAGACCGCAGACGGCAGCCTCCTCTAGCATCCCAAAAAATGGTCTGCTGTAAGGTGGCGGACATTTTGTGTGGGAGATTTTTCATAAAAGCAGCAGGAACCAAGCCAGGAGGAGCGCTGGGACCGCATAAAATTAGATCTGCGTGTCTCGGTTACAGAGGCAGCAGCAACGGGGGTAAAGCGGGGGGGGGTGTTAACTTTTCTTGTTGCGGGAGAGCGCCACCCCCATCCCTCCCTTCTGTCTGGCGAGTGAGCAACTCCCCCTTCCCCCTCTCCACCCCCTCAGGGGTACTACTGGTGACAATGCAATGCCCGATCATCTTGCACAGCCTCAGATTTCTGATAATTGTCGAAGCTGTAAACGTCCCCTCTCCTGTGTCTATCTCTAAGTCAGGCCTTATGTCCACGATATGGAAAGACTGTTATTAAAGAAAACATTGTTATCTGCAGTACAATAAGGGTTAATGCAGGTATGTTTTAAAAGTACATTTCATGTTGCTTTTCTACTCACATGGTCAAATTATTTGCAGATCCAGTTGATTGCATGAATGTGCAGATCACAGAACATGTGAGCATCATACACAGGGCCGGTGCTAGGGTGTCTGGCGCCCCCCTGCAAACTGAAATTTTGCACCCTCCCTTCCATAGCCCATACAGGGACAAATCATGCTTCAAAAAAAGGTGCGCCCTATCATTTTAGATTCACGCTGGACATCAGAAAGGGGAAGTAACACAGGGAAGAACACATTCAACATCACAAGATAGTGACCGGTCACTGCTTTTACTTTCCTGATCTAACGTCTGGTGTGAATTAAAACCGCACGATATGACGCACCGCCAGAGGGAAATCCTAAAATATACACCTTTAAATCCTATTTTCACCAAGGTAGGGTGAGTTTTACCTTACTTAAGATACTGTATATGTGAATATATTTTTAGCATCCGCGCAGCACAGGTCTTATGTACACTATAACATTTTCCTATTTTCCAATAAAAAAAAAAAAAGTGAGTGCTATGGGGGAGTTCAACAGATAGATAATTAAATAAACAGACAGACAGAGATATAGATACCAACCGACAGACAGATATACTGTTGATATTAGACACAGATATAGATAGATATAGACATTCTAATATCTATCTCTCTGTCTGTCTAATATCGGAATCGGTACATCTGTCAGAATGAACTTAGGTCTACAGTCATTAGGTCGACCCCACTAGGTCGACTGGCAGGAAGGTCGACCTGACTTAAGGTCGACATGGGCCAAGGTCGACATGACTTAAGGTCGAATTTGCATAAAGGTCGACATAAGGAAGGTCGACTGGTCATAAGGTCGACATGGGTTTTTCACTGTTTTTTTGATCCGAATGTCGACACAGTCGACATGGACACAGTTGGCAATGAGAATCGGACCCTCGCATCGCTCGCTTCGCTCGCAATGTTTCGGGCACGGTGCCTCGCTGCGCTCGGCACACTATTTTATTCTCCCACCACGCCCTAGTGGATGGTAGGGCATGAAATACCGCCTGTCGGCACATGTCGGCTCAAAAAACAGTGAAAAACCCCATGTCGACCTTATGACCAGTCGACCTTCCTCATGTCGACCTTTATGCAAATTCGACCTTAAGTCATGTCGACCTTGGCCCATGTCGACCTTAAGTCAGGTCGACCTTCCTGCCAGTCGACCTAGTGGGGTCGACCTAATGACTGTAGACCTAAGTTCATTCTAATAGATGACCGCTTCCCCTAATATCTATGTCTGACATACAGAGATAGATAGAGACAGACAGACAAACAGGCAGTTATAGATAGATAGATAGATAGATAGATAGATAGATAGATAGATAGATAGATAGATAGATAGATAGATAGATAGATAGATAGATATAGACAGACAGACATAGATATAGAGAGACACACACATAAAAACACTCACTCAGTCAGCTCCTCTGTAGGGTCCCGGGCCATCTCTCTCCATTGATTATGGCACGGCATAGCTACACAGCACTGGGATCAGCTGGGGGCATCTAGTGGCACCTGGCAGTACTGCAGTCAGCAGTAACTCCAAAGCCGTCCACTGCAGATCACTGTCCTCTGCCTCCCCCGACCCTCACGCTTCCTGCGGCGCTGGTAAGTGCTTCATGTTGCCGGCGCCGCTGTCTGTCATGCAGTGTGACAGACAGCGGCAGCCAGCAGTAGCAGGGTGCAGAGCACCTCTACTGGCCAGCGCCTCCCTGCTTTGCATCCCTCGCTGAGCGGGTTCCGCCGGCCCTGATCATACATTGGGCCAGATGTATCAAGCTTCAAAAGTGATAAAATGGAGAGTGATAAACAACCAACCAATCAGCTCCTACCTATCATTTTTTTCAAACCCAGCCTGTAGCATGGCAGGTAGGAGCTGATTGGCTAGCTGTTTATCACTCTCCATGTTATCACTTTTGAAGCTTGATACATCTGGCGCATTGTATGCAAAACAAGTTTATCTATTAAATGAATGTAATTCAATTTCTTACATGTTATAGGACACCAAGTGCTCCTCTATGTGACATTTATTACCTACTGTACTAATTACAAATATTGCACTTGCAGAATAACATATTATATTTAAAAAAAAATACTGTAACCAATGTTTTTAACCAACTTTTTTGTGATAAATACAGGGTATAATTTTACTGCCATTGTTTTATCTTACTGTACTTATAACACACAATTATGATATTTTTCGGACATTATGGTTCCTTTGCAGTTGTTTATGACCAATTGTATTGACCATCTATCATTCCCTTGCTGAAATTTCATTAAAAGCAATTGTTGGAAAAGATATGGGGTATCAGGTACATGGATGGTGTTATCCCAGCAGTTGTCACAGGAAACAATCACAAGTTGCTGATGTCAGAGGGAGTCACAGTGACTAGCCCTAACTGAGCTTAATTTACCTCTGGCATCCTAGAGTTTTTTGTTAAGAATTCAGGGTCCAAGCAGTGCTGCTGAACTGAGAATCAGTCGCTGCCTGGCCCTGCTCCCCGACGCCCCTGCTCCTGGCAGCCGGCTTGTCATAAGCTGGCGCCGGATAGGACAATACAAAGGCCGGAGGAGGGGGGGGGGAGGGAGGAGGAGTCGCCGCAGAGGGGAGGGAGCCGGGCAGCGTCGAAGCTGCCTGAGATCAGTGAGTGAACTCAGCAGCGCTGAACCGGCTCTAAACAGTGGCAATCCCGAGAATTTTCCGGGCTTGCCAGACTGGGCACTGAGGCACAGCCCGGAAAATTCTCGGGATTGCCACTGAAGGGGTTAAGACAGGATTGATTTTCTGTCCCCAGGATATATTTAGGTATTCAAACATTTAACAATTATTATTACTATTTTCCAAATTCTAGTTGAGAACTAACTGGATCCAGCTACTGATGTTTTACCTCTTATTTACTGTAAATAGCCAACCGTTCCCTGGCCAATACATCACAACAATCACACTTTTTAAAAAAAGACCACACCATTTATAAAAGTAAATATTTCCACTTTAAAAACATTGGCAATTCCCACAGAGAGCTTTGCTGGTAATTGGATAGCCTTGTGTTTACGCGTTTATGAGATCATGCCTGACAGGGCATGGGCAGGTAGAATCACAGGTAATCCAGGCAGCATAAGCTAGCAGGCTGTAGAAAGCATAATAACTGAATAAATGACTTTTTTTCTCCCCACACCAACAATACCTTCACCACCAATTGACACCACTTCAGAAGGAGGCCTCCTCGGTCGGAGTCAGAAGACGGGACCCCCGCCGCCGCCGCGTGATCTGGACCCCTCTGGCTGGCTGGCTGGCTGCTGCACTGTCACACACGCTATATGCAGCACGTGGAGGAAGGCATACTGCTGCTGCGGCGGAGGAGGACACATGAGCAGTACACCACCCAGGGTGCACTGCTCACGCTCCGCAAAGGACCATGGAAGGAGCTGCGTGCAATCGGGCATGCGCGCAGCCCTCCCAAGGCCATGTTTTTTCTGTAAAAATGGGCAGTGGCGGTGCATCAGCACTTAATAAATATTTAAAGGAACAGACGCCGAGCAGTCTAATGGGTGGTCCGGTGCACCCCCGGACCTTACGCCACTGTAGCACAAATATATTCCACAGTTATTTACAGAGAGTATTTGAACATCCACATAACTCTGCACATGTTACATCTGCTAGATCTGCAGTGCACATAGTTTTGTCCGTTAAAGAAGGAGTTTGCTTTTGCAAACCAACTTGAATCACCCCCTTTATTTCTTATCACACATACACATTCTAGGGTTAATTTTCTGGGGAGCCAATTAATCTAGCAGCATATTTTTGGATTGTGGGAGGAAACCGGAGGAAACCGGCACAAGTACGGGGAGAATATACAAACTCTGCACAGTTAGGGCCACGGTGGGAATACCATAACCTCCATGCTGTGAGGCAATAATTCTAACCATTACGCCATCCATGCTGCCCATACTGTATATACTGTAATCAATACCGTCACAGACTGTATTGATTATGTGGGAAATTTGTTAAAAAAAATAGGTGTATTTGTATCCAGAAATACACAAATTTTTGACATTTACTATACCGAAAATACGGCAATTCGTATTAGTATTGATGTGCTATCAATACGAATACGAATTGCCGTATTTTTGGGATAGTAAATGTCAAAAATGAGTGTACTTCTGGATACAAATACACCTATTTTTTACAAATTTCCTTTAGTAAATTTCCCCCTATATATCTGCACAGTGGGCCTTATTCTGGTTCACTCTCAGAGGCAAATTCCTTCTCAAATGGACAAAACCATGTGCACTGCAGGGAGGGGGGGGGGGCAGATGTAAAATGCAGACATAATTAGATTTGGGTGAGTTATTTTGTTTCTGTGCAGGGAAAATACTGACTGCTTTATTTCTACACTGCAATATAGATCTCACGTTGAAGAAAAACCCCACCCAAATCTAATTATATCTGCTCATGTTATATCTGCCAACCTGCAGTGCACATGGTTTTGTCAATTTGAGAAGGAATTTGCCTCTGAGAGTGAACCAGAATAAGGCCCAGTGTAAGGAATGAGGAGGTAAATGTATCTAAACCTCACAAATAAAATAATTTTTTCTGGTATTCTCTGTAGTTTACAATTACATTTTGTCCTTCTTGCATACAGGCAGTACAGACTGTGCACAGTTTATGTATTATTGTACTGCTGGTCTTGATAGGTTAATTACAGGTTGAGTATCCCTTATCCAAAATGCTCAGGACCAGAAGCATTTTGGAAAACAAATTATTCTGTATTTTATAATAGGTTTATATTTCAATGAAGTATCTTGAGGATGGGACCTACAGTATGTGTGAACACAAAATGCATAGATGTTGTATAAACACATCAAACACAAATATATTTTATCTGTCACTGTGCATGGAATACTGTTTGTGTACTATCTCAGGCACTGTATTTGAATGCTAAGCAAAAATTTTCTTGAACATATTTAGTGCCAGTTACATAACATTTTTCCTAGTAGTGCCAATTACATATTATGTCCCCAGTAGTGCCAGTTACATATCATGTTCCGGACTCCCCAGTAGTGCCAGTTACATATCATGTCCCCAGTAGTGCCAGTTACATATGTCCCTAGTAGTGCCAGTTACATATCATGTCCCTAGTAGTGCCAGTTACACATCATGTCCCCAGTAGTGCCAGTTACAGATGCCCCCAGTAGTGCTTTTAGCAAAGCTAAAAGCTAAAGTAAGTGGATAAACACCTTTCCACATATTAGGTGTGCCACTTCTAGCCTGGATGTTATTGTGGACAGTCTCTTATATATATATAATCATTTATAAAAAAGCCCCATATTTGGGCATTAATTATACTGCAATTACAAGACCCACCTTTTAGTATTAACTGTATTTGTCCATTATATTTTTTTTCATGATTTTTTATTATTTTATATAATTTTTTTGTATTTTCATGAATATTTTCTCTTTAATATGAATGTGTTTCTTGTGTAATACAGGTTGAGTATCCCTTATCCAAATATCCGTTTTAATTCCGAAAACCATACTTTCCAGAAAGTGAAAAACATTATTTTTTTTTGTTTTGCTAAAAACTTACTGGGGACATTTGTAAAAGCACTACTGAGGACATGATATGTAACTGGCACTACTGAGGACATGATATGTAACTGGCACTACTGAGGACATGATATGTAACTGGTACTAATGAGGACATGATATGTAACTGGTACTAATGAGGACATGATATGTAACTGGCACTAATGAGGACATGATATGTAACTGCCACTACTGAGGACATGATATGTAACTGGCACTAATGAGGACATGATATGTAACTGGCACTACTGAGGACATGATATGTAACTGGCACTACTGAGGACATGATATGTAACTGGCACTAATGAGGACATGATATGTAACTGGCACTAATGAGGACATGATATGTAACTGGCACTACTGAGGACATGATATGTAACTGGCACTAATGAGGACATGATATGTAACTGGCACTACTGAGGACATGATATGTAACTGGCACTACTGAGGACATGATATGTAACTGGCACTAATGAGGACATGATATGTAACTGGCACTACTGAGGACATGATACGTAACTGGCACTAATGAGGACATGATATGTAACTGGCACTACTGAGGACATGATATGTAACTGTCACTATATATGTACAAGGACATGATTGCTTGGCATTCAAAGTCAGTCCCTGAGATTGTACACAAACTTTGTTTCATATTTTGAAACCTTGTTTTTTGAACATATTTGTGTGTATTTCATGTGTTTGACGTGTTTATACAACATGAATGCAAGATACCTCAAAATATCTCTTCCTCCAAATCCTCTTGCGCACTGCTCATATGTACCCTCCGCAAGCCAGAGCCTCTCGGGTGCACAGCCTGGATTCCTCCTGCAGCAGGCTCCCCCTTCGCCCTCTCCCTGGATACACTGGCTACCTGGACACCCCGCAGCTCCCCCCACAAATTGGTGAGTGCGGACACCACTCGTTCATGCGCTAGGCAATCGGAACGCCTAATCAGGACGGGCGCACCTCAACCAATGTCAGCTGAACACAATGCAATCCACTCCTTTACTCATTACTCATTAATTACACGCTTGTCAGTGCTTCAATTGGAACCATTGCAGATTAAATGGACCATTACTAAACACACACATATATGCTGCAGTTTTCACACACTTTTACACTGCAACCAATGGACAGAACTTATTATCACTAAGAGAAATAGACATGTCACTTCTACATGTAACAATTAAACCACACATTTGGGGATAAAAATATACATTTATTACACTAAATTAAAAAATAAAATGGAAACCGTAACAAAATAAAAGGTACCATGCCAGGAATGTACAAAAATAATATATAATAAATAAATTAATTTGTGACATACAGAACCACAGCAGAATCATTAGGAAAACATCAGGTGGCTTCACAACAAAAGTATAGCACCAACACTTCAAGTACAGCAGACAGTAATGGTAGCCGAAAGAGGCCAACAGGGGAACCAAACAACACATTTGAAACGAGGGCAAATGTGGTTACCCTCTGCACGGTATTGGACACAGGAAGCTGACACACACAGCTCAATGAAAGATTTGGGAAGACATAAGGGTGGAGATTAATGCGGACACAAGTTCATTTGCAGGCACGTTTGGCCCTGGTAGGCTCCTTGCCACGTGCAGCAGCTCTACGGCCACGTTCGGATGGTGGCCCAGGTGGAGCAGATGCTGGTGAGGGGGGGATGGTGTTCCCCCTCTGCCAGCAGGGAGTGCTGCTGGTGGGAATGCACCAGAAACGGATGACATTAGGACCCTATTGCTGGAAACTAGCTCCACCATAAGCTCATTATGGTGGAG
This sequence comes from Crinia signifera, assembly GCF_055691185.1. Lineage (NCBI taxonomy): Eukaryota > Metazoa > Chordata > Amphibia > Anura > Myobatrachidae > Crinia > Crinia signifera. The sequence goes on along the minus strand of NC_139218.1, from coordinate 294,629,781 downwards.
GAGGAGGTCATTTTGGCGCAGGGCTTGATCTGCCAGCACCTGCAGCCATGGCCTGCTGGGCCTCAGCCATAGCCTGCAGGCTCCCAGCTATTGTCTGCTGGGTGCTGACCAAACCCTGCATGACCTCCTCGGTCCTACGCATCCGCTCTGATGCCAAGTCTCCCTGCTGGTGAATCTGCCAAAGCACCTGCACCCACCTGTCATATTCGGGGTTGGCCGGTGGCTGCTGCTGCTGCACGTGCCTGGCAAAATTAGTACCAACTACTTATGCCATGCCAAATAATTACCTTCAACAAAAGCAGCAAAGACTTCCGCTGGGGCCTCGCTATCCATGGTGCTCACCCCCCCGGACCTCCTCTACTGCAATGCAGCACTCTGCCATCTCCTCCAGGGGGGTGAGCTTCAGTTTTGCTGGCATGGGGCCAGCCCCAGAGGTGTGGCTGTGTTCCCACCGCTTGGTCAATTTCTTCTTGAGGTTGGTTTTGAAGTCGTGCCACCTGCAATCAAAGTTTACATATTACTACATGTCACTCCTCATGTTTGCTGTAGCACCCATTGCAATCTGCATCTGATTACAACATGTGCTTCATTACACCAAACTTACATAATAGTTAAATCGAAAACCAACCCTTAGAAGATACACTCACACTCACCCTACAATAACTATCGATTAAATGACATGGCAATCATGTCCATGGCTCCAGGCAATGTGACCGGCCATTGACCAACTTCAGCTAACATGTAATGTAAACATTAGTGGTCTTGTACTGCTCAAATGTAACACACATGAACTTGCCTCTTCTTAACATGCTCCGCCTCACGAACTTGTGGAGCTACCGCATTAATTTCCGCAGTTATGTCCTCCCAAATCTTCCATCTCCTTGTGTGTGTCAACCTGTCCTGTGGACACTCAATCCAATCCCGTGCGCGGGGTACCAGGATGGCAAGCTCCTGCGGTTCGTATGCCATGTTTCTGCTGCTTGGTTCCTCTGTTGGCCTCTTTCGGCCACGGCCACCTGTTGCTGTACTTAAAGTGCTGGCCAGGCTACTCTGTTGGGAAGCCACCTGTTGTGTTCCCAATGATTCTGCTGAGGCTGAAGATGGGCCAGCTGCCGATTGGCCTGATGTGGATGGCCCATCTGGCTGCTCTTCTCCCACTGGCTGGTCTGTGTTGAGGGGGACATAGGAGGTGCTGAAGTCCATGCGGGCAAACAGGTCCTGGCACTCCTGGTCTTCCTCAGATTAAGATCCAGCCATGTTTGCAACAACTTTTTGCCTTTCAAGCACAACTTTAAATACTATTTATGTAATTGGCGTACATCAGCGACACCCTGCGTTCCGTGCGGCAGCGTTCCGTGCGGCAGCGTACGCCGCGCTGTTTGTGCGGCGCATAGGCCACGCCCATAGTAGCGGCAATTCGATTGTAGAAAACCTGGCAACCCTTCAAAGTTTAATTTAGGTGAACTGTTGTAAGATTTGCTATAATGGACACCTCCAACGTTATGAAATGATAAATGCTATCTGTGAATGTTCATTAGTACTGTGCTATTGTTGAGATTGTCCATAAAATGTAAGTAACCCAATCCATTTGGAAATCCAGGCCACAAGTCATGCAATAGTGATCACTGATGTCAACACATGTGCTAGGCCTATAAATAGTGGTTTGCTGCTAGGTTCATTTGTCTCCAGATCTGTATTGTGCCAGGGTCTAAGGTAAGCTCTCCCATGGTCATTGTAGAGATGATATACATTAACAATCTAAGGGTTTTTATGTATGCACCATTGGTTCACTGAGTACAGATTGTTGGGACAGCAAAGGCTTGTTAGCATTATTGAAACATGTTACCTGGCCACCATTTTACTCACAGGTGTTAAACCTGTGTGTCACCATATATTGGTGAACTACATGTCCCAGCAATACTTGGAATGTGTCATTTGATTTATTGATCAGTTGATCACACCTATAATACTTCATTAGTGTTTAGTTGTTACATGTTTTCAAGATATTTGTGTTTAAGAAGGTGTGTGGTGAGGTAATATTATTGTTACATCGTTATAGATTATTATGGATATTCAGGACTTCACTGGGCGCCCGTCTATTGTACGTATTGATTCATCTAATGAGACTAATTTTTTGCCATGACCAATATTTGCATAGGTGCTTGCTTTTTTATGATCCTTTCGTTGTAGGTTGCTGAAGCAATGATGGATTTCATGGCTGATAGCCTAAGGGCACTTGCGGCTCACCCCACTCGTCGCCCAAGGAGGCCAGGACGTGCAAGAATCTTTCGCACACGGGTGACACTCTTTGGGATGCCCGATGATGAGGTACTTACTAGGTACAGGTTACCCCCACATGTAATTCTAGAGATACTCTCTTTAATTGAGAGTGATCTAGAACCTCTTCATGGGCTCACGACAGCAATTCGCCTCACACTCAGCTGCTGGCGGTCTTGCATTTCTGCGCCTCAGGATCATTCCAACAAGTAGTGGCAGTACTTGCTGGAATATCTCAGCCGGCTTTCTGCAGAGTCCTGAGGCGTGTGATGTCAGCCATGTTTAGGTGCAAGGGGCACTTCGTGGCCATGTATTTTGCCCAAGAGACCCTTCACCGAAGCCAGCAGGCATTCCATCAAATTGCTGGCTTCCCTAATGTGATAGGGGCTGTGGATGGCACCCATGTACCATTTGTGCCTCCATCACGAAGTGAGAAGATCTATAGGTACCGAAAATTGTTCCACTCACTCAACGTGATGGTGGTATGTGGCCCATCCATGGAAATTCTCTCCTTCAACTCGAAGTTTCCCAGAAGTGCCCATGACTCTCATGTTATCCGACAAACCGGGATTTGGCAGAGACTCCAAGAGCTTGAAGGCCGTGATGCGTGGGTTCTGGGTGACTCCGGTTACCCATGTACACCCTGGCTACTTACGCCGTACAGCTCCCCAGCACCAGGCCCACAGGAGGCATTCAATAGGGCGCATGTTGCCACCAGGCAAGTGGTGGAGCGCTCAATTGGCCTGTTAAAGGGTCGATTTAGAGTGCTCCACCGCACTGGTGGTGACTTACAGTATGCGCCTGAAATGGTGTCGAGGATTGTGGGCTTGTGTGTATGCTTTCACAACATAGCTGTGCGGCGTGAGATACCCTTTGATGAGTGGGAGGTTCCATCTGAGCCGCAAGATCCGCCCCTGCGCCCATCCCGCTCCCCAGAAAGCAGACGTGGATACCAGCTGCGGGACTCGGTGGTCCAGAGATTCTTCAGGTACATTTTTGAATGTTGCACAGACCAACCCAATTTCAGATCAATTACCCCCATCAAGGTTGAAAATGATTTCAATTTTGTGTCCTCCTAATTAAACATTAGGCAGCATGGCCTCTTAATGCCAATAGCAATAGCACTACGTATTATGTTTGAGGTGTATTGGTTTAAGACCAATATTGCAGGTCACACTTATACCTTGTACATAGATTTGAAAATGTATTTTATGTTTCCATTATTTTAGCTGACCTTATCATCCATGTCTGGTGAGTACATTGAATTTCATACTTTTTTCACCATGTATGTGTGGGATGTGTGGGTGATTATTTTATTTGTAGATGTAATATTTATTATCACATACATATATATATTTTTTTTTGGGTGTTTATTTTTAAATATATTTGCAGTAGGAGCTAGGCAGCCAGGCAGGCAGGCAGGCAGGTGTCCAATATAATGGTATAGTCAGGAGAAGTGCTAGTATGTGTATGTGTTTTTTCTCATAAATGTACGCATACACATAAATGCATACAGTAAGTAATGCGAAGTACAGCTAAGCGATGCCAAGCTATAGCACGCGTTGCTTGGCGGTGCGATGTTTTCGCCGATTGTTGGGCGCATACACAATGTCCATGTCAATATGGATAATAAAGTTAATACCAAATAGTAAAGTTAACAACCAACGACAGGAAGTATTTTCATGTGCCATTGCAAAAATGGCTGCCTACCAGCGTGCACCACCCTTCTCCACTGCGGAGCTACTTGCGCTGGTGGCAGTGATGGAGAGGAGGCTGGGGCAGGCAGGCCCCTACGTCTCAAATAGGGACAAGCGCCGGGCATATGTTGCAGCCCGGCGCCACATATACGCCCGCACTAATGTGCGAAGGACCATCGCCCAGTTGCAGGCATTGAGGCGGCGTTTTCAACGCTGCAAGTATTTACGCAAAATACACATAATTGACAGTGGCCCAGATGAACTAAGCTTCAAAAGGGATAAAATGGAGAGTAATAAACAGCCAGCCAATCAGCTCTTACCTGACATTTTTCAAATACAGTCTGTGACATGGCAGGTATGAGCTGATTGGCTGCCTGTTTATCACTCTCCATTTTATCACTTTTGAAGCTTAGTGCATCTGGCCCAGTGAATGTTATCATTTTCACATTATTTAATATTAATATTACATAGGTTCAATTGGGTGTTGATGACATAGAAATGCCATATACTATATGTGTGATATATAACACATATATAATGCTTAATGCAACGAGCAGCCAATGTGACCAGCCTAAATAAGGGCTACAACTATTTTTTTTTAAATGTTTAAGTTTTAGAATCTTTTAGAACTACATTTCTCACTGACACAAATGTGATTTATCAGAAGGCAATGTATATGTAAGGTACACAGTATATCTGGTATACTTTGTAGTTGTAGTTTAGTTTCTCAACAACCAAGTGGAAAGTCATATTTACAGTAAACTAGTTTTATAGTTATGTTCCATAGTGTAAACTGTAAAGTCAATAAGTGTCAAAATATTTTATGCTGTAGTAACAGTAGTTTAGGTTGAAAAATATATATGTCCATCAAGTTAAACCTTTTTTTATCTTTTAAATAACAATTATAACAATTATTAATTTGTATAGCTATATACAGTGCTATACAGTATATCTGCATCCAAGTGTAAAGGAGGTCATTATTTATTTAGTTAGTTCAATACACTTGGTATTATTATATTACATCAAAGATTTATGTGCTGTTTCCCAGGAAATTCTCCAGATGTTATTTATGACAACATAAAAAGTCCACATTGGCTTGTATACAAGAACATTCTACAAATCTCCTTGGGGTATTTCTTTCACAGAGTATACATTTCTGACGTTATTGTACTCTAATTATAAATTCAATTTTGGGACTTTAGACCATTCTCCAGTGAATATTTTATGTTAATGTGTTAATAGTGTTATTGATTAATTGATTCCAACTGTAAAATATACAAACAAGGGTAGTAGCATTGTACAATTATTTACAATAGCGGAAACAGTAGGTGCTGGTTTTTGATTCATAGATAACTAAGGTGGTTAAAATTATATTTTGTGTTATATATTTATATTTCATAAATATATAAATGTATTAAGACCCACTCCCTATTATGTCACTTCATTGCTGATTTCTATTATGTATAAACAGAGTATTGTGATGTTTCATTTATTATTACCACTATCAAGCCACATCTGTATGTTATTTTCCCTTTCTCTACACCAGGCACGTCCAAACTATGGCCCTCCAGCTGTTATGAAACTACAAGTCCCATCATGCCTTGCTACAGTTTTGCTATTAAAGAATGTTAAAACTATGGCAAGGTATGCTGGAACATGTAGTTTCACAACAGCTTGAGGGACACAGTTTGGACATGCCTGCTCTACACTGTTAAGTGGTGCACATATATGCTTGTTATTTTGTACATATACCTAGTACAGGCAGAGGCGTAGCTAGAGCTGAGCCCGCCCTGCTCACCCAGTCCCTGCTGTGCCTGGCATCAGTCTGCACTGGGGACAGTTAAAACCTGGCGAGCACTCTCTCTGCGCGTGCGCCGGTTTGGGACGCCGAAGGCAGGGATGGTGCGCCATGACGTCACAACGTCATCAACGTCATGGCGCCACATCCCTGCCTCCGACGTCCCAAACCAGCGCATGTGCGCTACACGGACAGGACACGTGTTTCGCTATTTATGCTTCTTCAAGCTGACCCTTGCTTGAAGCTTGAAGCTTGAAGAAGCTTGAAGAAGCTTGAAGCTTGAAGAAGCATAAATAGCGAAACACGTGTCCTGTCCGTGAAGCGCTAGATAGACTGTTTGGTGTTAGCTTAGGAAATGCATTTTCCATATATTTGAATATATCCTGTGTCCTAGCAAAACTGTACCCAAGAGGCTGAAGCTAGAGTATTTGTGACAGAGATCTGAGAGTGGTCAGGGGAATCCTCGCACCCATTCCTGGGGAGTATTAGCACAGCACAGCACAGCATTGTACTCAATATAGAAAGTGCCAATCTCCCACCCACCAACAGGTGGAGCTGCTGCACCTCACCCTGTAGTATCTCTAAGACATAGGCCCTTATTCTGATTGGTGCGGATATATCCGCGTGCGTTCGGCCCGCCGATGTTTTGTGTCTGCGCATGTGCAGAGGCGTCTCTGCGCATGTGCGAGCGGGGCGTACGGCCAAATCCCGCATGATATGTGAACAGTCCGAACAGGGGGTGGAGAGGGGCGTGAAGGGCTATTTGGGCTCATTACCATATGCATACGCCCCGCGTTTCATGGGAGTTCCCATGCAAACGCTGGGCGTACGTATGGTAATGCGGCCGTGACGCACGTGTAGGGGGCGGACATATGACATCGCCGGATGTCTGCTGCCCGCCCAGATCCCTGCTTTTGCACGGAAAAATGTCCGTGTGGTCTGAGGTTGCGGGTGCTGGTGGAGCACACGGTCCTGCATTCGATGGTCTGCGACCATCGAATGATGGGGGAGGTTCCCTTAGATGGAGGAGGCGTATTCCGTGAAAAATACACGTGCGGTCCGTTCGGACAGCTTCTTACCGCATACGGACGGAGTTGGCGATCCGTATGGAAGGCGGGGTTTCGCACGCACGGTCCTGGCCGCATAATCGGCTCCGGCCGCACCGATCAGAATAAGGGCCTTAGAGACAATGTATAGACCTGCAAAATTGAGTTGAAAATACAAATGCAGCAAACATTGTATCTCCTGTTTAAATTGTGTTTTGCATTTTTGATACAAACACTGCCTGTCCCTCTGTCCTCAATCTCCTGCAAATAAAGAATCAGAGCCCTCTTTTCCTGACCCGCAGGGAATGGTAATTAACTGAGGCTTGAGATCAATATAGACTGAGTATGAAAGTACATGCATCCTAGTGGGGAATCTACCCCTAAAATGACAGATAATAACTACGTGTATGCTCAGACTGAACATTATAAACCTCAGAGGAATTTACCCTCAATGAATCGGATTACCTGCATATGAATGTTATAAACCTAGTGGGGAATTTACCCCTAACTAACTGTATTATCTGTATATGTAAATACACACTGAACTTCCCGGGTGACGGTGTCTGAGATAATTCTGTGGGGAATTTACCCCTAACTCTCACAGACTGCACCTATGGGAATCCTATAGGGAATTTACCCTTAAGCATAGCGATTCCGTATCTCTGTGAATACATATCAGGTATCCCTAGAGAAGACACTTAGGAGACCTCTGTGGGGAATCTATCCCTAATAAGTACAGACTGTCTCTAAGGGACTCTTAGTGAGGAATTCATCCCCAATTACACACTGTACCTATTTATCTAAGGCACCCCCAAAAAACGGTATTCAGGAAACTCCTGTGGGGAATCTACCCCTAAGCGTTACAATCTGTGTCTGGGGGACCCTTTGGGGAACTCACCCACAATCACCTATACTACCTATATATGCCCATAGATATAAATACACATTGGGCATTCCTGTAGACCGTTCTATTGGGAGACTCCTTTTGGGGAATCTACCCCTAATCTCCACTAACCACATCCAGGAGATAGAGGTGGGGAATTTACCCCCGATGACATTCATTAAAATTGTGTCTCGAAAACTTAGACAATATATAAATGCAGTGTATTAAGCCTAAGTGAGGCATAAATTGATGAATACTAGCGGTGGACAAATAAAGGTCCTCTGACTGGTACAGACTAAGCTTTGTATACAAGGACCCGAGCGGGGAATGTACCCCCATTAATACAATAGCACCAACACTGACAGTCGTATCTGCCTACACTTTTAAAAATTCTTTAAATCACCATTTTTTCTTCTCTTTACAATACACTATGTATGTTGATTAATGTGAAAAAATCCCTTTAACCTCTTATTTCGCTATTGGTGGTGGTCTCCTTATCCACTTTAGTCCTAATAAAGATAAAAGGAGCCCCCACATTTTTAAGAAAATTGAAAAGGAATACCCTCCATAATTTCTTTGATTGTCCACAAGGAGTGCATCCATACAAACCCTTCTCTTTCTCTTGTTGTTTTTTTTTTCACCTCTAGTGTCATCCAGGATTATCAACACAGATTCCAGATCCCTTTCGGTTCTCATATCAATTACCTCTGCCTGCTCCCAGGCCACACTATCAGTTCCCATACCTATTGTCTCTCCTGGCTCCCAGGCCACACTATTGGATCTCACTCCAAATACCTTTGGTCAGCTCCCAGGCGGCATAACCAAATACCATAAGTCAGCTTCCAGGCCACATCACTGATTACTATTGACTGGCTCCCAGGCCGTATCATCAAATACCATCTACTGCCTTCAAGGCTGCATCATTGGTACTCAGCTCCACTGCATCACTGTCTCCCTATTTCAGTTATCCCTCCATGTATCCCAAGTTATCACCAGCTGGCTTAACCGCGGGCATGTGGACAGGTGGTTCAGGGCAAACTAAGGACTAAATGACTGTGACAGCACACTAGGTAGATGCATAACCTTCCGCAGCAGCAGCATCTCCTAAACGCCAGCTCCTTCCAAGGCAGGCTACTCTGTGTATCTCCGGTTTCAGTTTCAGAGGCACAATGCTGACAACCTCTTAGAGAAACTGAGGGAAATCTTCTCACAGTGGCTTATCCCACTTAGACTCTCCTGGGGATTTGTGGTATCTGACAACCCCAGTAAGATTGTTCAGGCATTACATATGGGCAATTTCCAGTATGCGCCATGTTTTACCCACACAATAAATTTGGTGGTGCAGCATGTAAAAGTGATATGACCGAGCAGGCGATTCTTGTGGTGGCCCGCAAAATTGCGGGACTCTTTTGCCATTCTGCCACTGCCTGCCGAAGACTGGAGCAACATCAAAAACTCATGACCCTGCCCTGCCATCACCTCAAAAAAGAGGTTGTGATGCACTGGAACTCCACCCTCTATACGCTGCAGAAAATGGAGGAGCAGAAAAAAGGCTATTAAAGCATATACAGCCACCTACGACATAGGCAAAGGAGCGGGGATGCACCTGACCCAACCACAGTGGAGACTGATTTCCGTATTGTGCAAGGTTCTCTAGCCATTTGAATTTGCCACATGTGAAGTCAGTTCCGACACTGTCAGCGTTAATCAGGTCAATCCCCTGATCAGGCTGTTGCAGAAGCAGCTGGAGAAAGTGAAGGAGGAGCTAAAGCATTGTGATTCCGCAAAGCATGTAGCTCTTGTGGATGAAGCCCTTCATACGCTTGGCCAGGATATGAGGGTGGTCAGTATGAGGGTGGTCAGTCTATTAAAGTCAGAGAAATACATTCTAGCCACCGTGCTTGATCCTCGGTTTAAAGCGTATGTTGTGTCTCTGTTTCCGGTGGAATTCACTGCAGTGTATTTGCTTCTGCTGGGCTGCACAGGCAGCAGCCCATGGAAACACTGTAACTCTGGGGATGTACACAGAATGGCTTCCATTGCTGTCATTGCTTTGGGCTGCCAGTTGTACTGGCAGCCCAAGAGGGGGAGGAGTTTTCAATCCTCTGCATGATGAGCACTAGCAACTTCCAATAGGAAGTTACTACATGCTAAACTCCTCCCCTGGTGTTGTGACTCATGACAGGAGAGGAGGAGAGGAGACATGTGATGTGACAGACATTTGGAGGAGAGACATGCGATGTCTGTGAGAGTGACACACACACAGCCAGCTCCAGAGGTAGAGAGCCTGCATCCATCCCCACCCCCCGTGCGGGTAGCATGCGCGCGCACCCATGATTGCGTGCACGCGTACCCGCGCACATGCACGTTGGCGCTTACACTTTAAACCTCCTGTTTTACGGCCCAAAAGCAGGAGCTGCCACTGCCCCACACCCACATCATTGGCGCATTAGCATGGGAATGCCCAGCATTTTCATGGGGATGCCCATGAAATGCTGGGCATTCCCATCGGCACTAACCCTCGTCGCCACCCCACACTCCCCGCCCGCACTGCTAGGAGCAAACGGGCCAGCAAATAAGCAATTTGCCCCGCCCACTCACATGATGTGGCTGCACATGTGCATAAATGTTTATGCACTTGCGCAGTTGCTAAACATCGATCTGCAGAGGGTAACGCCAGCTGGCGTTGCCACGTAAAAGTCTATGGGATCTGACACAGATCCTTCCCAGCATGCCCAGTGGCTGTCGGCGTCACTCTAGGCATGTGCAAGGCCATTGCAAAGGACAGTTCTTATTGGCAGAGCTGTCCTATGCGTTGCTCATTGCATATATATGTAAATATGCAATGAGCATCATCGTGATGGGCAGTGGGATGTACCATCAGTGCTTAATACATCCCACCCTTTGTGAGATGTGTCTGGATGAACAAATGCACTTAAATATGCATGCTTTCGCGTGCTTTGTCTACTGTACTATATGAGCACCTCTGTGTCCTAGCTGCTAGATTTTTGGACAGGTTCTGTATTGCATCTGAAATTACTGTTGTCTCTCAGCACTCAGGCAAGGCCCACCAGGACGCTGTTTCTGGTTAACAATGGTGGTGATGTGAGACCTAATCAGAGGTCTGCAAAAAACAAACCCACTTAGATGATGCTAAGAGTGAGCACTTGTATCATATCAACTTACTAGTAAGCCCGCTCGAAGCAAAAGCTTTGAAAACTGTTCTGCTACCTTGTGATTGCCTCTGTGTTTGTGCATGTGTGAGAGAGAAAGAGATGTAGTTTTTCTAGCTGCCAACAGATGGCAGTGTTTCGGAGACACACAAATGGACACTAGACATATATATTAGGGCGGAGTGAAAAAACTGAAATTGAGAAATTCAAAATCGGCTAGTGTGGGAAAGTTGTGACTTGACCTGAATAAGAAACGTGCAAAAGCATTTTGATCTGAGTCAACATCTTCTGTTCTGGCAAGAGGCCTAAAGTTTCACTTTTTAGGTGAAAATGACGAAACCAATGAAGATGCTCCAATCTAGTTATAATTATGTCAGGATGTCTTAGAGTGGTTCATTAATATACTTTAGCATAGTAAAAAACAGAACAAGCTTGTCCTAGTGCAAAGTGACTGACTGGCGGGAGAAAAAATCCCTAATAATTGACCCATTTTCATGATCACAATTGTGAATATTGTGTGTTTTCTCCTGAACGTGTTTATAATAGAAGAAGCACAAATACTCTAAATGGAATTTCATTGACACTGTGTGAAATATAACACTGCATAATAGCCCTTAATCAGACCTGATCGCAGTACAAATTTGTTCTCAAAATGGGCAAAACAAATGCTGCATTGCAGGTGGGGCAGATGTAACGTGCTGAGAGAGTTAAATTTGGGTGGGGTGTGTTGAAACTGAAATCTAAATTGCAGTGTAAAAATAATGCAGCAGGTATTTACCCTGCACAGAAACAAAATAACTCAATACAAATCTAAAGGTGGCCATACATCTACAGATCGATTGTCAGATCTGGCTGGTTGGAACAAATACCTGGTAATATCTGAATGACAGTTTTTGGCAGTTTTCCAGCATTTCAAAGCAAAGTGCTCTCATCCATTACCAGTATTTTGTTCCAAACAGACAGATCGGACAATAAATCTGTAGATGTATGGCCACATTAACTCCCTCTGCACATGTTACATCTGCCCCACCTGCAGCTGCATTACAGCATATAATTATGCCAAACATAAGCCAATATATTAACAGTTAAATACATTAAAGTGCATTATGCTGTAATAAGTATTGCTGATCAATCCTGCCTAGCAGGGCCGTCTTTTTGTATGGGCTTAATGGGCACTTGCCCAGGGGCCCCAGGCGTATAAGGGCTCTATGTTGATAGCTGAGGATCCCCTTTTTCCAGGGATACCAGAATTTTGAAAATCGGCCCTGGGGAACTGCAGATATCCAACTTCAAAGCAGCAGTCCACATCCGACCTGTTAATTACAATTTCCAGTCATATTTCTCAGGCTCTCTCTGACACTAGCGGCTTGTCTCTATCATGCCCAGAACCAGAGATATCAGCCTTCAAGCAGCCGGTCCCTGCTCCAGCTCCAAACGTCTGGTGTAGTTTTATATTTTTGTCAATGGATTGCTCTGGCTCCTGATCTCTGATACCCAAGTTCCCAGCACCTCCTGAAAGTTGGGACTCTAGGTTTTTATACTAGGCTAAGAAATCTATTTCCAGATAATGGCGATATCTGCAGTCAAACAAGCTGCCCTTCCACCGGAAAATGACGAATATTAAGCCCACTCCATTATCCAACCGTCCCCTGTGTATAAAACACCCCCTACCTCCCTGGAAGTCATTTACAAGGGACCCTTCATACAGCTCAGTGCCCCCTTCCACACGTTAGTGTTCACCCTCCCACCACCTGTGCAGTAAAGGAGTAATTAGCAGAAGTTACTGCTCCAGGTCCTACATGTTGAATGGAAGATAGAGCACCCCCTGCCACCCGTGGGACATCAAAGCTGCTGCTGATACCACCCCCCACCCCTAGGAAGGGAGAATGGGTAAGGGCCCCAGTGCATTGCTTTGCCCAAGTGCCCACACTGCTGTTAAGACGGCCCTGCTGCCTAGAAATGAACACAGTGATTGGCATATATGTACTGCTGGACACCACTCATAGAATGATTAACCTGTTATTTTTTGAATCAATGTTCTTGTTTTTTTCCCCCTATACATTAGATGTATTTGTTTATTTATTTATTTACAGTTTCTTATATAGCTCAGCAGATTCCGTTGCGCTTTACAATAGTAGACAGTGATAAAACAAACTGGGTAATGACAGACAGACTTGGGGGTTAGAGGGCCCTGCTGCAAGCTTACAATTTATTACATCATAATACACTTCAACGTATTTAACAGTTAATATATTGGCTTATCTTTGGCATAATTATATGCTGTAATGCAGCCCAATCATGTTCCCAGTATAGGGGATGCAACACTGTTTTTCTGTCAATCAACAGAAGTGATATGTAAAATGATACATTAGACAGTTTACACTGTTACTTGTTATACTTATTGTAACAGTTACTGTTTTTCAATAACAGACTGCAACAGTTATTTCTTATTTATATACACAGGATTGTCTATCTTTGTATATGCACTGCAAAGAGAGCAGCATAAATCCAATTTCATGTATTTCAGTGACACTGTGTGAAATATAACACTGCATAATGGCCCTTAATCATACCTGATCGCAGTACAAATTTGTTCTCAAAATGGGCAAAAAAATGCTGGACTGTAGGTGGGGCAGATGTAACATGTGCAGAGAGATTTAAGGTGGCCATACATCTACAGATTTATTGTCCGATCTGTCTGGTTGGAACAAAATCCTGGTAAAAGATGAGAGCAAATGACAGTTGACCATTTGCTTTGAAATGCTGAAAAACTGTCATTAAGATATTACCAGCTGTTTGTTCCAACCAGCCAGATCTGACAATCGATCTGTAGATGTAGACCTTTAGATTTGTGTGAGTTATTTTGTTTCTGTGCAAGGTAAATACCGGCTGCATTATTTTTACACTGTAATTTAGATTTCAGTTTCAACACACCCCACCCAAATTTAACTCTCTCAGCAAGTTACATCTGCCCCACCTGCAATGCAGCATTTGTTTTGCCCATTTTGAGAACAAATTTGTACTGGGATCAGGTCTGATTAAGGGCTATTATGCAGTGTTATATTTCACACAGTGTCACCGAAATTCCATTTAGAGTATTTGTGCTTCTATTATAAACACGTTCAGGAGAAAACACACAATATTCACAATTGTGACCATGAAAATAGGTCAATTATTAGGGATTTTTTCTCCCACCAAAGTCAGTCACTTTGCACTAGGACAAGCTCGTACTCTCTTTTACTACGCTAAAGTATATTAATGAACCACTCTAAGACATCCTGACATAATTTTAACTAGATCGGAGCATCTTCATAGTTTTCGTAATTTTCACCAAAAAAGTGAAGCTTCAGGCCTCTTGCCAGAACAGAAGATGTTGACTCAGATCAAAATGCTTTTGCACGTTTCTTATTCAAGTCAAGTCACAACTTTTCCACACTAGCCGATTTTGAATTTCTCAATTTCAGTTTTTTCACTCCGCCCTAATATATATATATATATATATAGATGACTGTTCTGCTACCTTGTGATTGCCTCTGTGTTTGTGCATGTGTGAGAGAGAAAGAGATGTATTTTTACTAGCTGCTAACAGATGGCAGTGTTTCAGAGACACCCAATGGACACTAGACATATATATATAGATGATGATTAAACTGAAAAAATCTTTATTGTCATATAATCAATAATACAAAAATATTCAGTGAGAAACAGAAGTCAAAAAGATTACACTTGCTGTACACAAAGATGTTATTGCACATTTACTTTCTGATTTCATTATTAACATTTGCTAAATTTTGTAGTGTACACTACAGAGTAACAATAAATATCTCAAGTGGATTGCAAAGTAAAATCACTGAATACGAAGAGACATCTGTTACACAAGTGGTGGATTTGACATTTGGATTGTTAAAGTAAACCAGTAATCTTACAGCATCATGTCTGTAGCTGTATTATATAATGTACATGCCTGGTCTAGTGTTAGAGAGACCTCTGAATCTCCGGAAAAAAGTAGGCAAGGCTTCCCAAGTCAATTGGGTTGTCTGGATGACTTTATGATATGATTTGCTTTAAATTGTGTAATCATGGGTCATCATGTCCCCATCCTCCATTGTAAAATGTCATTTGCAGCATTGTACAGCAAGGAACGGTACTGTGATGATGTCATTGCATCACCTTGCCCCTGCTACCTGGCAGCCGGAAAGTCAATAAGTATACTATAGTAACCTACCTCTCATTCCAGGTTAAGAATTAGAGTATGAGAGAAAATAAATAGCATATAGTCTAAAACAACACGTAGCCATGTTAAATGTAATTCCCATGGGATGCAGTTAGAATCCCGGCGGTCGGAATCCCAGCGGTCAAAATTCCGACGCCGGAATCCAGACCGCCGAAATCCCGACACTTTCTCCCTCTATGGGTGTCTAAGACACCCATTGAGGGAGAATAACTTAGTGTGCCGAGCATAGCGAGGCACCGGGCCCACTGCGTGTCGAGATCCACCCCCCCCCCTTGTCGGGATGTCGGCGGTCGGGCTTCCGGCGCTGGGATTTTGACAATCGGGATTCCGACCGACGGATTTCGTACCAATCCCATTCCTATACCTGATACACAAGAAACTAGAATCTATATGACAATAAATCACACATAATTAATAATGCACATCATCTCTCTGCAAATCATAGAGATTTATAGATGATGCTATATGAAATTGCTTGCTTTGAAATAAATACATTATGCATACATCCCAACTGTCCCAATTTTGGCAGGAAAGGCAGAGGAACAGGGTTCACAGAGCATGCTCTTACAAGGATGAAAATGGGGCATGTCTTGCAAATGCAGCATTCCCATGGAGCCGCACACCCTTTCTGGGAGCACGCGGCTAAAGTCCCACACTAGAGTCCCGCTGACCCATCTTTAAATGTTGGGAGGTATGCATTATCCTATTTATTATGGATTCTATTTGTTAAACAAACTAAAAACTAAATAAGTCAGTATAAGTATGTTAATGTTAAATGATGTCATATTTCATGGGTGATGACTCCCATATATATATATATATATATATATATATATATATATATATATTTATATATGGAATACTTGTGCATGGTATAGATATATCATTTACATATTTCCACCACACAGCCGCTAAAGTGCAAAGTATCTGATATTGAAAAGTCTTAACCAAGAGGTCAGGTGACCTCTGTGATATTTAGCAGTTAGACCTATGTAGTCTCATGGAGGTATATCCAAGCTGAGGGTCTGCACTCATGACTTGTTGGAGAGTGACATCTCTTGCTTGTCTGTGGTCTGATTTCTTAGTCTGAGGAGTGAGCAGAGCACTGAGCAGTCTGACACGTCTTCCAGATTATTCACCATCTCCACAATAGCCTCCACCCCATCCATGGAAAGAACTGTGGATGCATTAGACTTGAACTTTTTTACAAGGTCTTCGTTGCTCAGCGGGTTCCTCCAGTGACCATAGAATGTGTTGCACCTCTCTGTATAGGTGGCTCCATTTGTCAGTGTAACACTCACCTCACAATACAGTTTTTCAAAACTGGGCTCATTGTCAGACGGGTGAACAACTTCTGTTTTACTAAGTAGCTCCCTGAGTTCTGGCCTGAGTATGCTGGGATCACTGAATGACTGGACAGACACAGCTCCATCAAGGAGGGCTGTGCATGCATTAAACTGGAAGGAATGGCGAGCTTCATGCTCTGAAGATGGGAAGGGGCGATTGATATATTTAACATCTGGGATTTTGAGTATGATCTTGTGGATGTTATTAACTGGCAATGGCGTATCACCACCAGCAACGTGTTTCCGAACTGCGCATGCTGCATCTGCAGCCCAGTGCATGCCAAGGTGAGCAGGGAAGCGTTTCACAGCCACAGCTTGTTTTTCTAGCAGCCAATCATAAGCTTGGAGTGATGGGAGGGCTTGTGGGTTATAGTCATCATAGAAAGCAGCAAAACCAGACTCTAAATCCAGAATCTGCTTATTTCCCTCAAGACCCAAATATGCAAAGCAGGCAGCTTCAAGGCCGTTTCGTCCCGCGTTACCTATGTGCAGGGGTTTGGTCTGAGTGGCTGCATTAGCCATAGGAGCCCCAGCATATGATGCTGCAATAGCCAGCGCTTCTCTGCACCGAGTCTGATCCAAACCTAATAATTTAGATGTTGCTGCAGCACTTCCCATTGTGCCAACCACAGTAGGAGGGTGAAACCTGCGGGTACACATAGAGAAAATAAACATACTTTAGACAAAAGATGCACAGGGTAATAAAAGTACTATGATGTATACCATGTTATTATGACTCATGGACCACTAGAAATTCAGAGCCTTTCGCTGCCAAATGCCAATACTCTGGCACAAGCAGGGGCGTAACTATAGCACCGCAGCCCCCGCCACCGCGGGGGGGGGCGCTGTGCATGTGGGGGCGCCGGGGGCTGCGGTGCTATAGTTAACCCCCCCCCCTCAATCCCCCGCAGCGCAGACTTACCTATCGCGCTGGTCCCGGCGGCTCCGTTCTTCTGCTGAGGACCACCAGAAAATGGCCGCCCCCATACAGCACACAGTTATCTGAAACTGTCTGCTGTATGGGGGCGGCCATTTTCTGGTGGTCCTCAGCAGAAGAATGGAGCCGCCGGGACCAGCGCGATAGGTAAGTCTGCGCTGCGGGGGATTGAGGGGGGGTTTGCAATGCATGGGCGGCGGGGTAAAGGTGCTCGGCGGGGTAGGGGTGCTCGGCGGGGCGGCGAGGGGGGGGGGCGCCCCCCCACCTAACGGCGGGGGGGCGCCAAAAACGTAGCTACGCCACTGGGAACAAGCTGCACTGTGTAATTAGTTAGGTTGCTCCTGCCCATTGGGGGGAGGGACACTGACATCAGCAATGACACCGATCTCCCCATGGTCAACGCAGAGCCAAGTAAGTCTTGTCTTCTCCGGCCACTGCACACGGAGAGGGGGGATTCATCCGATGTTAAATGGTGAGTAATTATGAAGAGATTTCCCCCTCTTTCTACTGCTGCATTGGATGCCTCCTTTAGAAGTGGGGCTGGTGTCAGTGTCTATACTGATGATGAAGATGATTGCAGACATGGCAATAGATGGAAAACCATATGCAGAAAGGGCCTGATTCAGTACGGTTGTTCCCTGCTTAGCGAATGGCTTAATGCCTGGTCGAACGGTTTCTCTCCCCTTCGGAAATAAAAGTCAGTCTCAACCGACATTTGTTTCTGTTGGGTCCGCGAAAGAGGGGGCAGGCGCTGACGTCATGTGATGGCAACGGCCTGCCTGCATTCCCAGGGAAACGCCCATCCTTGTCATGGTGTCGCCCATAAATCACTCCTCGCAGCGAACAGCCTGGCGTGTGTGTGACTCGCCGAAGCCATGCGCAGAAATGCGCATGCACAAACCCAGACCGTCGGGGCTGGGGCCAAATTCGGCCCCAAAGAAAGATGGGTGGATAGTCCCAATAGCAAAAGGTAGTAAACATGGCTGCCCTGGACATCAGCACTTGTGGCTGCTTTGTTCCTAACTCAGAATCATGTCCACTCTGTGCATGTTGTCTGTGTATGGCCCTAAGATGTTACCATATGTAACATAAGAGATTTCACCTTAAAAGTCATTACATTATTATATGTTATAGATGTTTCCATACACTGGGTAAGTCCAGCTCTAAGCAAAGGTAACATTGTTGTAAATGATAGGTATTACTTGTCTAAACAATACACGTCATACCTTTTTGGAATATTTCTTGCTTCATTAGAAAAATGCATGAGTCTTCCCTGCACTTCTATGCCTACATTGAATGCTAAAAGAAAATCCAATCCAGATTTCTTCATTGGTGCAGGTACAGTTTCTGTAAGAGCAATCAGAGAAGGGAGGATTGGACCAGATGGGTGTGTGGCCGGATGCCACGTGTCATCAAAGTCCATTGAGTGAACCTAGAAAATGACATAGTGAGAGTATAAACCTTTTTATATAAATAAGGATAATATCTCAATTCTAGAGTCATTAATGATTAGGCATCCTTAGAGAATATTAAAGAGTAAAAAAAAAATCTATAGTATGACTTGGAGTATAATGTGGCCAGTTTTATGGGGCCAGATGCACTAAGCTAGTGATAAAATGGAGAGTGATAAACAGACAGCCAATCAGCTCCTGTCTGACATTTTTTCAAACACAGTCTGTGACATGGCAGGTAGGAGACGATTGGCTGGCTGTTGATCACTCTCCAATTTATCACTTTTGAATCTTAGGACCTTGTTCAGATCTGATCGCAGTACAAATTTGTTCTCAAAATGGGCAAAACCATGTGCAGTGCAGGTGGGGCAGATGTAAGATGTATAGAGAGAGTTAGATTTGTGTGAGTTATTTTGTTTCTGTGCAGGGTAAATACTGGCTGCAGTATTTTCTCTGTTTATCACTCTCCATTTTATCCCTTTTGAATCTTTGTGCATCTGGCGCAGTGTCTTTTAATGTGAACTCTGCTTCTAGCATCACATTAATACAGCTGCCAAAATGTTAAGATTCAGGGATAATCTGTATGTCACTAGGGGCCTAGAAGCAGCAGTAAAAGTACTACTATGGTAATGCCTACTGCTGCATTACTTATCTGAACTGCTTTTAAGGACCTCCAAGCAGGACGATTTAAGTCCTACACAGGCCAGGAAACCTCCGTCCTCTGAAGGAGATCCTGACCTCTTCCCTCCCCTGCTATGGTGGCAACACGCCTCAGACTACGTCCCTGCAACACCCCCCTCCTCCGTCCGAGACGGAACTAAGGGCCTTATTTTGGTTCACTCTTTCTGACAATTTCCTTCTTAGATTCTTAGATGGACAAAACCATGTGCACTGCAGGTGAGGCAGATGTTACTTGTGCAGAGAGAATTAGATTTGGGTGGGGTTTTTCTTCAAAGTGAGATCTATATTGCAGTGTAAAAATAAAGGAGCCAGTATTTACCCTGCACAGAAACAAAATAACTCACCCAAATCTAATTCTCTCTGCACATTTTACATCTGCCCCCCTGCAGTGCACATGGTTTTGTCCAGCTAAGAAGGATTTTGTCAGAAAGAGTGAACTAGAATAAGGCCCTAAATGTCAATTAGGGACATTTTGATGCCAATCATCATTCGCCGTTCGTCGTCACATGATCTGTTCATGCTTGCTCAGAACAGGTCCTGCATATTCCAAGTTCCAATAATCGGTACTTTGCTGCATATAAAGGGCGGGATTCTCTAAAATCCGCAGCCCAGTATCGCCGGCCACCGCATTTCTAATGACCGCATATTCTCTAAAATATGCGGTCATTAACGCAAGGGACAGCTCTTGCGATAAGAGCTGTCCCTTGCGATGCGGCGCCGTTGCTGGACTTCCGGGTCTATGACCCGGGAGTCCGTCTGCGCATGCGCAGACTGACGCGCCGGCCGCAGGGCATGCTGGGAGGGATCCGTGACGGATCCCTTACACACCGCTGCGGTAAGAAGCCCATAGGCTTCTGCAGGGAACCGCCAGCTTTTGCTGGCGATTCCCTCCGCAGCGGTGACACTGCGGAGGGACATTAGAGAATACAGAAATGCGGTAAAAACCCCGATAACGGGGTTTTTACCGCATTTCTGTAATAGAGAATCTCGCCCAAAGCAACTCCAACTACATCTGAGTACATTCTCTAAAATATGCGGTCATTAACGCAAGGGACAGCTCTTGCGATAAGAGCTGTCCCTTGCGATGCGGCGCCATTGCTGGACTTCCGGGTCTATGACCCGGGAGTCCGTCTGCGCATGCGCAGACTGACGCGCCGGCCGCAGGGCATGCTGGGAGGGATCCGTGACGGATCCCTCACACACCGCTGCGGTAAGAAGCCCATAGGCTTCTGCAGGGAACCGCCAGCTTTTGCTGGCGATTCCCTCCGCAGCGGTGACACTGCGGAGGGACATTAGAGAATACAGAAATGCGGTAAAAACCCCGATAACGGGGTTTTTACCGCATTTCTGTAATAGAGAATCTCGCCCAAAGCAACTCCAACTACATCTGAGTTACCCCCACAAACATTGTGTTTGCAGCAGTAAGTGGTACAATGATGGTGAGCAGAGGCGTGGCCAATATAGGGTTCTGCACCCAGCCTACTAAATAGCCTTTTTTTTGGACCCTATTTCTCAACATAGCATATACTGTAAGAGCCCCCACACAAACTGGGCACAGTCGATGCAGTTATAAAACCCGTAGGCACACACATTTACCATGTTGCTTCCATCCCTTAAGCTATACAGCAATAAATGCACAATACTAATATAAAGTTGCTCATTCCAGCTAACGAGCCTTGAGTTACAGTAGCATTACTTTTTGTATACAATTCCTAGAAGAACTGTGCACAGAACTTCCATGTCATTATGTATTATTACCATACTGCAGCCTGAGCAGGAAGATGAGCAGCAATCTAACATTGATCAAAGATAATTGTACACAGTGATTATTGTAAATCTTTCTTACAGCAATGCCATTGACAAAAGACGCATAGAGAGGAGGGAGGCGGAGATCTGACTGGCCCCAAACCGTACTGGAGATGTCGGCGCTGTAAATCTGAAATCAATAAGAAAGGTGACCACATAAGACAAGACAAAAAGGAAAGAAGTATCGCTAGAACAGCTGTCATTGCCAAACACAAAATGATAGATAAGTGTTTAAAGAGTTTTAGATCTCAGTTTTAGGGCGATTACGGGAAAAGTAAATTACATCTGACAGTGGAGGACAATCTTCATCTCAGTGATGATGAGGGGTTTTGTCAGCTTCTAGTTTACGTTTTTTTTACCAATTTTGGAACACATTATAAAATGATACAGTCAAAGAATAAGCAATATATTCCAATTGTACTGTGCTAGTCTGTTTTATTATAGTATATTGCATGTGGACTCCCTTCTCTATGTGCGGAATAATAAAAAAAAAAGAGTATATATATATATATATATATATATATATATATATATATATATATAGGCTCCTTATATTTAGTAAGCATAAACAGTATGTATATCTTATATAATATAAGGCTAATGCTGTTCCTCCCCTCTTTTGGGGGAATTCAAGTGTTTTGCCTGCCAGAAGTCACTTGATGCCACCCAACGGAGCAGTTCAAGTGTTACTGATATTACTGTATTGTTGTCTAATCGTTTTGATGGGCTGGGAACTAGTTTGTATGCTATATATATTTATTAAGCTGCGGTGGTCTTTAATGTGTATTTCAGAACTGATGCTTTCAGAACTATTGGAAATAAGTCTTACTTTGCTGTACTGTAAAGCCTTTTGGAAAACTTCGGTAGTGGTGCCAATCAGCCCAACTCCTAAAGTGTCTAAAATCATCCGCTTACTCCTCTGAATGATGGCGTCTGTGAGGCTGCTGGTGGTCACACCATGGATCATCCCGGCAAAACTGCCTGTTATTGTCTGGAAAAAAACACAGATATATCACATATATATTTAGCTGAATCAGGTTTTATGTACATATTACAAGCCTCTTATATTACGATTTTATTGATATTGGGCGTTACATTTATAAACCATCAGAGCACTGCATATTTCAGTATAAAAGCACCCAGAAACCAGTGCTACCGAATCTAATTTCATCCTTATCTATGTTTCCTAGTGGCACAGTGTTTAGCATTGTTGCCTCACAGCATTGGAGTCATGAGGAACAATTTTGTGTTGGGTTTATAGCTTCTCCTTATGTTTGCATGGCTTTGCTCTGGTGCCATAGTTTCATCTCATACTCCAAAGCACATTACTAGTAGGTTAATAAGCCAGACAAAATGTGTTTTTAGGGAATATACGGTATAATTCAGAGATGTGGCAGAGTGCATACATGACCCATTAAACTGCAGGGGCGCTGTCTGCACAATGCATGCACATCCAGGCCATTTGCTAAATATTGCAGCCCAGCGACTGGCTTTGGAGCTCGGCTGGGCAGCTAGCGGACTACCTTTAACATACATAATACCAATGCAATTGCAAAACTTTGCAAGATACGTTCACAGCGCAGAAAAGTGAGCACCTCTGCGGGATTGACAAGCAGAGGCGTTCGTAGGAAGAGGAGGCTGTAAATGGGTGTGCCGTTCAATTTTCCTGGTGTGGCCGGGCCAAGGACTGTGCCGTGAGGCACAGTTTCTTTGGCCTTGCAAGCTGGGCGGCGACAGGTTAGACTTACTCAGGTTGTAGTCATAAAGAGACACTGCTACCGATGGTTGCAATGTTCCTCTTGACCTGTGATCGCAGTACGATACGATTGCAAATGCTGGCAGGGTGTGGTATGCACATCCTCAGGCATTTGCATTGCTTAAGGATCGCATATCATAAGCTGCAGTGAGCAAAGTTCATACCTATTTATATTATCTTTTTTATATACTTGTGTCATCAAGATGAGATGGGTACAGGATCTCAGAACTGAGAAAGCCAGTGGCCAAAAGACCAACCCCGGTATCTGGGTGGCCATGATCCCGCCAGTTCCAGGGTAACACTCTAACCTTCTCTCCTCCTTCCCCCCGACCATCCTTTTTTCCAACCTTACCCTAAACCGATGTGGCTAAGCTAAGCGACAAGTGAGTGGCACAAAAACTGAACTGATACGACACACTTAGCAGCGCCCCTGGACTGATACGGCACATTTAGCAGCATCTCTGAACTGATACTGCACACTTAAAGGCACACCTGGACTGGCACACTTAACAGCACCCTTGCAGTAAAAGAAAAAAAATGTTTCTTTTAAATAAAAGAAAAAAGGACAGCTCCCCTGGACTGATACAGCACACATGGCAGCCCCTGGACTGATACAGCACACATGGCAGCAACCCTGGAATTATATGGCACACATGGTGGTATCCTGGAATTATACGGCACACATGGTGGCACCCCGGTACTAATACGGCACATTTAACAGCACCCTTTCAGTAAAATTATATGGCACAAATGGCTTCACCCCTGTAATTATGCGGCATACATGGCGGCACCCTTGGACCGAAAAGGCACATAGGGTGGCACCACTGGACTGATACAGCACACATGGTGGCACCCCTAAACTGATACAGCACACATGGTGAAACCCCTAGACCAGGCATTCCCAACCACGGTCCTCAAGGCACACCAACAGTACAGATTTTAGTGATATCCAGGCTTGAGCAAAGGTGGCTTAATTAGTACCTGAGTGATTCTGATTAATTCATCTGTGCTGAAGCCTGGATATCACTAAAACCTGCACTGTTGCTGTGCCTTGAGGACCGTGGTTGGGAATGCCTGCCCTAGACTGATACAGCACCTCTGGAATTATACGGCACACATCGCGGTACCCAAGGGATTATATGGCACACATGGCAACGCCCCTGGAATTATATGGCACATGTGGCGGCACCCCTGGACTTAACACCAGTGTGCCATATTAGTAAAGAAAAGGCAGCTGATACGGAACACATGGTGGCACCCCTGGACTGATAAGGCACACATGGAATTATACAGCACACATGGCAGCACCCATGGCACCCGGACTGATATGGCACATTTAACAGCACCCTTGCAGTAAAAAAAATAAAAAACTTTTTTTCCCCTTGTAATAAAGGCAGCTTCCCTAAACTAATATGGCACACCTGGACTGATATGTACACAGGGCAGCACCACTGGACTGATATGGGACACTGGGCAGCACAATGCACTGATATGGCACATATGGCAGACCTGCAGTAAAAAAACAACTTTATTTTATATTTTTCAAAGAGCCCCTTAGTTGTCCCCTTTTACTGGTGTCCAACAGCAGTCCCTATTAAGTAGCCCTTTTTAGAAGTGCCCCACAGCCTCCTTAGTAGTGCCCTCTGAGTAGTGCCCCCATAATAGCACCCTCTTATTTATGCCCCCATAGCAGTTGCCACATAGTAGTTATCCCCATAGTAGTAGCCCTCATAGAAGCAGCCCATATAGCAGGCTCCTCTCCACAGAGAGTACAGACACATCCGTGCTGTCTGACAGCACTGCGGGAATGAAGATGGCACCAACCACTGGGACTTATATAGAGTCCAGATCTTGCGAAAATCCAACAGAGGGACATTCAGCTTCATTTCTGAACCTGGACAAAATGGCGCAAAGGATTGAACTGATCGGATGCTGCCTCTATCAGGTAAGTTCTGGGAAGTTCGGTTCTCTAAGAACCGAACCTGCTCATCTCTAATTTTCATGGCCCCCTGTTTCCATAAAAGCTCCATACAGCATATACTGTTGTCTAACATAATTTATCTAATAGTATTTAGCCTATGAGGACATACTTGGACAACACTGAACTATAAGATAGACAGACAGAATACTAATTAATGACACTTAAGAACTCAACTACAACCACAGCAAATGATATTATACAGTACCTTGGTAGCAATCATGTTGTTTCAGGACTCTAGTTCCTCCTGTCATTGCTTCTGACATCCTTCCAATTTTTATAGTCTGGTCTCCACTCAGGAAACTCTCAGCACCCTCCCGTCAGGTCTCTCAGTTCTCTTTTCTCAGCTGGGTTTTCCAATTTACATCATTTTTAAGTTCCCACTTTATGTGTAAAAGTCATCATAGTGTATGTACATAGCAAGCTGTTCTACAGGCTGCAAGAAGGAAACACTATAAACAAGTAAAATCGAATTTCAGCAGCACTGTGTCTTGTTATTGGTTAACCCATGTTTTCATGAGACTATCAATGTTTTTTTTTTTTTTTTAATAGTTTCTCTTCTATTATTAGGGGAAACGGTTAATATACCACCCTTCTTTATAACAAAGGTCTGCAGCGATATTCTACAATGGCCTAACATGTTACCATACACATTATTGTACACTTTTAAGAGTCATGTGATCTATTTTATGTGCATTGTACAAGTTCTAATTACCTGCTTAGCAGTACCCGGGATACATACTGAGGGCTGGCAGTCAGGCATCCCGTTGGGGGCATACTTACCCTCTCCCCCCCCCCCCCCCCTCTAACATTACCTTCCCTTCCGGTACCCAAACCTTTACCACCAGAGATTTCATTCTCGAACATCAAATGCATCCCTGTAGATTTCTACCTGCAAAATATGGCAAACTTTGATCACACATGAATGGAAAACACGGCAGAACACACGCGTACCGATCATTAGACCATCAGTCAAACTTGACAGGACTTTCCAATAGAACCCCTACAACATGTAAATTTGCCAACATTCGTTTCGGCAAACTCTGCTGTCAATAGCCTCAAAATGCACTTTACAATTAGAACAGCTTTTGGCTGGCGTGTTTGGAAAAGCATACATGGATCAGCCAGATTCATGCAGCGCTTGTGTGCAAAAGTAAAATATAGAGTTAAAAATGTAAAAAAGTGCCCTGTATTTTGGAAACCGGCACCAGGCTCCACTAGTCAGAAAGGTAATGCCACAGCAGGGGGTGACATAATTATAGTGGTCCCTGCAATTGTAGCATTACCCCCTACCTAGTCAGCCCTGGCCCAGTGGTATTGCTCCCCCCCCCATACAGGGCTCACCACCACCAGGGCACCCATGGGCCAGGTCTAAAAGGCAGATTCTATGCCCGGTACCCTTGGACTGTGGGTGCCAAAGTTCATAGCCATTAAGTGTAAAATTAAGATTTAATATTGTGATTTAACTACAGGTCCCATAAGCCATCCCCTGCAAAGATAGAGCCGGCTCCATCTGTAGGTAACTATGTGTGAGTGTCAGTATATATTTGAGTGTACATGAGTGTGTAAAAAAGCTATACTATCATGGTGTGTGTGTGTCCTGTCATTAATGTAATATTAGAGACCTAGTTGATGGGGTCACCTGGCCCATATTTTTTTACATAAATTATACAATTTTTTGGTTTGGCAGAATATGCCCCTAGTTTCTGAAAAGTCATCATCATCATTATTTACTTGCAGCTGACTGTTAGCAGGTGCAAAGTTATGTCATCTGGCAGGTGTACAGGTATATGCGCTTTGCTGAGTGTATGCTTGAGCCACATTTGCATAAATACATATGTTGTATTTCTATATTATACTGTGGCCCGTATTCAATGCGGTCAGTGAGGGGGTTTAATGGCGGGGATAGCAGAAAACAAGCGATCCACGCTGTTTAACCCCCTCGCCGGCCCTCACCCTATTCTACGTTCCAGACGAATCCTTGCTGTCACAGACAGCAAGGATTCCCCCAAACAGCGAGGCTTGTAGCTAAAGCATGGAGCCAGCGTATGCAGGGGGGTCAGTTGAATACTGACCGTGCAAGCTGTCACAGCTCGCCCCCAGCCTCGAATATACCATTGTATGTGCACACACATATCATCAATTCTTTACTGTATTAGCTGAGTGGTGTAGTGGTTAGTTTCTGTAACTACATTAGTCACAGCTGAGTTTTTCCACAGGTCATTACACAGGCAATGAGACTTCCAGTATCTTGAGCAACTTAATGAATATTACACAAAAGTGCTGCCTGGTCCCATGCCATATATGTAATACATTCTAGTAACAGTCCTGTCAAAGACTATTGTGTCATATGTAAGATCAGGGACATAACTAGATGTACATAGGCCCCATACAGTAGCAAAAGTTTGTAAGGGCCCTTATTTACCAGCCAATACTGATAAATGTATATAGCACATCTAACTTACAGAGGACTGATGGGCCCCCAAAGCTCTGGGCCTCATAGCAGCTGCATCCCCTGCACCTATGGTAGTTACGCCCTTGTGTAAGATGAATAAAAGAAATAATAATGTGAACTATCCTTTGTCTTTATCATTTTTTAATTATTAAAACTCACACCTTAAAACAAATTGTATTATATATAATCAGTACTGTTTTATTATATGCATGTGTTTTCCCATAAGCCTATAAAGAATTGCTATTCTGTACTAATTGTGTAAGCTTTACCAAGACTGGCGTCTAGTTAATATCAACTTAGGGTATAACGGGACCACCAATACAATGCAAAGTAAAGAGCCATATTAATAGGATTATGGCCAGTCACCTGCAGCCCCCCCCCCCCCCCCCCCCCAGGTAAAACCCACCACTGTTCTCTTACTAAGTCTGTGAGACTGCTCTGGCCTCAATGTGACTGGCAGTGACTTCCTATTGGAAGTCCAATCTGCCAGTCACCCAAGGCAGTCCCATTGGGAAGTGTTACTTCCCTCCAGGATGCCTGTCTGTGTGGAAATGCGGGGCAGCCCCAAAAACAGGTTCTGTGCATGCACAGTACCTTGGACGATACTGCGCATACGCCAGACCCGGGAACCTGAATATGCCTTAGGGGGCTGCTGCAAAGGCAGCACATGGAGGCTTGGGCCAGTGCTTGCACAGTATGTATGAAGTTACTGTGCATGCGCTGGCCCCGTGCATAGGACCGGCGGCTGGGACCAGCAGCAGCTTGTAGAACGGCTGCGGCAGCTGCAAGGGAGGGGGGACCACATCGTGGCAGCCCCCTCCTCCGCAAGGGTAAGAGCCGCCACTGGCTGCAACCCCCCAGTACAAGATGAGTTAGTGTTAGTTCCCATGCTAGATGGATGGGCCAAGTGGTTCTTATCTGCCGTCAAATTCAAATTCTATATGCCCACCCACACCACCCATTTCAACAGAGATTTGGAAGTCAGTTTTTGAGATGTAAATCTCATTGGTTGCTATGGGCAACAGCCCATCTACAATAGAACTCCCATCCTAGTTAAATGTGAAATAAATTAAATGTTTTAAATGTACAATCAGATCTGCCCCCTTAAACAGAATCATGTTGTTTATTAGCTTAGATTGATTTGTTTTGTTGACCACCTGTAGTATCCGGCATTACTAGCTGTAGTATCCAGCATTACTAGCTGTAGTATCTGGCATTGCCACCTTTAGTATCCGGCATTACCAGCTGTAGTATCTGGCATTACCAGCTGTAGTATCCGGCATTACCAGCTGTAGTATCTGGCATTGCCACCTTTAGTATCCGGCATTACCAGCTGTAGTATCCAGCATTACCGGCTGTAGTATCCGGCGTTACCACCTGTAGTATCCAGCGTTGCCAGCTGTTGTATCAGGCGTTACCACTTGTAGTATCCGGCGTTACCACCTGTAGTATCCAGCATGACCAGCTGTAGTATCTGGCATTTCCAGTTGTAGTATCTGGCATTACCAGCTGTAGTATCCGGTATTACCACCTGTAGTATCTGCATTACCAGCTGTAGTATCCAGCATTACCAGCTGTAGTATCCGGTATTAAAAGCTGTAGTAACCGGCATTGACCAGATTTACATGTTCAGGTTAATAAGTTATCAATGAGTTGGATGTCGCTGTCATCATTTTAAGAATAATTATCAGCTTAGCAGCTCCTCCAACACACCCGTGGGATTGCTGCCCAGTGTCGTTTTAGTTTTAGCAGTAGTTCCAGCTTCATTAGAATAGGCCATTTATAATAAGTGAATATGAGCGCTAATGGTAATGTATAAGAGCAAAGTAACAATAAAAATAAATATATTATTTATTTTTATTGTCACTTGGCTCAAATACATTACCATTAGCGCTCATATTCACTTATTACATTGGTGCTAATTGTTCTTTGTTTAGCGCCTGCCTTTTTTCATGAATTTGGAGATCTTTGCTCTCGCTGGTGGCTTGGGTGCTGCTTTTCTTATTTTTTGCATCAGTTTGGGCTTCTTTGCCATCTGCTGTATCATGGGCTTTTTAGATTTTTTTGCCGACTTTGTGTCTTGATTATCAGCATGCAGTGTATGGTGCTCAGCCTCATGTTCTCTGTAGTGGTGGTGGTGGTGGTGGGTATGGTGATGCTCCATTTCATTCTCCATGTGATATTCCGGGAGCCAGTGTTCATGTATATGGTGCTCCATAGCTGCCTCAGTATCAATTCCTCCATCTGGAACCTTTTCCATTAGACTTTGGTACAGGTCCTCTACGCATTGGTGTCCCGCTTGGTAGCTGAAATATAACAATGAGAAGCTGTCAGTTAATAATGTTGCACACAGCCCAGCGACATGTTCCCCTGGTGTATCCATCACTGTGTAATAGTCCTATTCTCTGTATCTCGGTAATCAACTCTGGTTCTGCCTTATTCCTTATCTAACTCATTGTCCTGTTCTGGAGTTCCAACACATAGTAAGATGTATGATATATGTAAACTCCATGTTACCACTGTCAGCCTGTAAAGTTTGTGGCTGTCAGAACCACAACCAGATCTGGCCAAACCACTTCCAGTTTAGGAGAACCCATTTTTTTGATTGGCCACCCCTTAAGCAAAATTATGAAAATAGGGACTTCAGCAGACATCTCCCAATTTTCTGTTTGCTGTTTTTTTTTTTTTAAAACGACGTCACTGGAGAAGGATGTCTGATGGAGAAGGATTAAGACATAGACAGCCGATAACTGGAGAAAGGTTCTGTTTATACTCGTACTTGCCCACCAGGGTCACAGATACCAAAGGTGCAGCAGATGTGACCATTACTGCACCCTTAGGGGCCTCTAAATTTGCCACCCCTCCCCCTTATTTTATAAGGAATTGCTCTCTTGGTGCCATAGACTGCTCTGAGAGGTGTGAAACCATTACAGCTCTCCATACACTTAGGAGTACCATCATTTGCAATTAAATAATCTGGGCTTCCCATGTATGTGACAAGAATTTAGTTAATAAAATAGCCCCATTCCTCCATATTACATTTTAGATAAAGTGATGTGGTAATTATCACTCACACATGTGGTAATGTGTCCTCCTGTACTAGTCCAGACAGCCATTTTGTAGGTTACACCAACATGCATGGGAATGCAGCCTATCAGTCACTAGGTACCAATGACCTCACTGAGATACCTCATGGTGAATACTCACAAGGCAATGGCTCCTACTGAAGTGTTCGGCTGCATCGGTAAGAATATTGGTTACATCC
The DNA here is from genome assembly GCF_055691185.1 of Crinia signifera. Classification (NCBI taxonomy): domain Eukaryota; kingdom Metazoa; phylum Chordata; class Amphibia; order Anura; family Myobatrachidae; genus Crinia; species Crinia signifera. The sequence continues at coordinate 294,598,998 of NC_139218.1, read as the reverse complement.
ACAAAATCGTTTCCTCCATTGTGTGTCAGAGACAAGTGATTCATGGAAAGTAAATATTTGAGGCCAGAGACAATGAGATAAGGTTAGTAACTTACAATTCACAGATGACCCTATACAGTTTATAGAGTCCCACCAGAATCGTGATGCATAAAAAGATGTGGTACTTGTTTCCTAGCACGGCGCCCATCTCGTTGATTGTATGCCTTAACTTTAAGGTACTTAAGGCATACAATCAACGCAATGGACCCGATTTTCTGTCAATCACCAGCTAATTTGCCGGTGAAAGAGAAAATCGCATTGATCGCGTCCATCGTGGCCCTTAATAAGGGGCCGCGATGCGACCGACGCGATCAACGCGATTTTTCCATAGACTTTAATGTTAAATTATTTTTAAAGTGAAAATCGGGATGATCGCGGGCCATTATAATGGCCCGCGATGCGATCAACGCGATTTTACATACAGTAGGTGACAATGTGAAATGGGCCAATAAGGCCAATTTCACATTGAATATAGTTGTAAAGTATGTTTAATGCCCCCATCATTATTAACGCCACTTTGCTATTGACGCCAACCCGAAGCGTGGCGAGCGCAGCGAGCCCGCGAGGGGCGGCGGTCAGGGGTGCCGAGAGAGGGGGGAGCAGGTACAATTTACCCGGGCCCGGGCCTGTCAGGGGGGCCCTGGTCTGGACACACAGGGTTTTTTTTATTTGGTGACAAGTACCCCCAACATTCCATTAGGTACAAAATGCTCTGTTCCTGGACTTCCCTGCCAGTGGCAGTTACAGAGGTTGGACTCCAGCACAGTCCAATATTCATAGAGGGGGGTCACATCAACTGCCAGTGAGTCCAGGACAGTGATGCTTGGGGTGGCAGTATATGTGACCCCCCCCCCCTTTGGACTGTGCTGGACTGTGCTGCAGGCTCACATCTGTAACTGCCACTGGCAAGGAAGTCCAGGAACAGAGCATTTTGTAACTAATGGATCATGTTGGAGGGTATGTGTAAATCCTTTGCAAAGAGCATGTAACCCCTGGCAGAGCATGTGAATCAGGGCAGACAGGTTAATCCCTGGCAGAGAATGTTAACCCCTGGCAGAGCATGTTAACCCCTTAATATGCAATGAGCATTACGGTGTGTGGCATAACGTGTAATAAGCATTATGGCATGTGGTATAATATGTAATGGGTGTGTGACATGTGTAATAGGCATTACAGTGTAAATTGTTGTCCCTGTATCCACCTTGGAAGCAGTGGCGTAACAACGGGTCCTTAGAGTGTGCGGGAACTCCGTCCATGGGGGCCCCAGGAAGTTGTTGTACCGGGGCCCAGGATTTCTCTTGGCGGCCCTGGCGGCGGTACGCGTCCTCAGACCTTTTCACACCCCTACTATCCATGTCGGCGTGGAGTTGATTTTATAAAATGTGGCGAGCACAGCGAGGCACCAAGCCCGAAGCGTGGCGAGCGCAGCGAGCCCCGCGAGGGGACGCGTATACCTGTGAAGTTATGCGCGTCCCCTCACGGGGCTCGCTGCGCTCACCATGCTTCGGGCTCGGTGGCTCGCTGCGCTCGCCATACTTTATAGAATCAACTCCACGCCGACGTGGATAGTGGGGGTATGAAAAGGTCGGAGGACGCGTACCGCCGCCCCTGGCGGACTCGCTGCGCTCGCCACGCCTCGGGATGCCGTCAATAGTGGGGTGGCGTTAACAATGGGGGTGGCATTTCAAACATGAGGGGGGGTTTGGTATTAAAATGGGGGGTTTTGGGGCTTTTTACATTGAAATCAATGTAAAATCGGGTCTCAGGGACCATTTTACATTGATTCGACGCAATTTTTCTGACCCGATGGATACAATCAAAATCGGTGGCGCCGTGCTAGGAAACAAGTACCAAAGATATTTCCAATTGATAATTCAATTCCCAGCATTGGGATCCCTGCTCAGGAAAGAGAGATGGATAAGATAAGCACATGATAAATGATCTATGTGTATACAGACAGTGACTATTTTTATTTATTTACAGTTTATTTATTTACAGTTTCTTATATAGCGCAGCATATTCCGTTGCGCTTTACAATGGGGCGTTATTACACATACAGAGACAATTCATAGGGGTAAGGCTGGGATGTATTTATGCACTATAGGGGCTAATAAAGTATTTTCCTGCCAGCAATGTAACGATCGTCATATAAACTTGTACATCAAAACAAATGGCAAAAATCCAAATAGTACTGTACCTGATCTCAAGCCCCTTTCATCAGTGGTATTGATCTCAGTCGCACCTTTAAAAATAAACAAATACATACAAATGAGACTTTAATAAAGGGACACACATACATGCAGGGCCGGTGCAAGGTTACTTGGCACCCTAGGCAAATATTTTGCTTACTCCCCCCCCCCCCCCTTTCCCCGATCCCTGGATTGGCCACCCTACCCCTGCCCCCCCCCCCCCTTCCCTTACCATAAACCTACCTCCACAGAGCATAATGCTCCCTGTTAGTGCCTAACCTTCCTACCCCATAGCCTAACCCTCCCGACCTAATCCTAACCTTCCCCCCTTCCCTGCAGCCTAACCTTAATTCCTCAGCTAGTGGCTAAATTAAAACCTACTCAGGCCTAACTTTAACCCAGCCCACACACTTACAGTCGGGATGCTGGCGCTGGTCCTCTGGCTACATGTTGGGATGCTGGCATCAGTTTTCAGACTGACAGTATCACAACAGCTGGAATGCTAACTTCATTATATATATATATATATATATATATATATATATATATATATATATGTAATCTCTGCCATTGCCTCTCCAGAGCTGTGGTGGCATTAAGCACAATCCTAGCACAGCCATCTGACATAACAACGTTCAGCATTCTAATTATTACAGTACCTCTTCTTGCAGAGGTGAAGGACCACAGCACCGTGTTCCACACTGCTCAGGGACCGTCACTGCTATGCTGCAGTCTCCCTCTTTAGTCTCTACAGCTGTGTGTTATGTGGGGGAGACCAGCCTGTGCGGCTCAGGAAGCAGAGGAGGATCAGTGCTGCGGCCTAGAGCGCACTGCCTTCTTCTGGGTGCTCACCGTGCTTCCCGCAGATTGCCACTGCGGTTAACCAGCACGGAGGGGGAGGGGGGGGTACTTTGGGCGCGGATGATCACTGACCAGCTGGAGGAGGGGGTGGCATCCAGGGTGCAGATTGCCGCTGACGACCAGCGGGGGGAAGGCGGGTGCCGCAGATTAAAGCTGATCCACGTGTATTCTCCGGGGAGGGGGGGGCGGGGTACGGCTCACCTGCTCGCAGCTAGTATTTGGCAGCTGGCTGCTTTGCTTTCTTCCTCCTCTCCTCGGGCAGCAGCTGCTGCTCCTCGCGCAATGGGTGGCTGTAGCTCACTACCGCCCTCCAGTGGCCGGCAAATACCTAAAGCTGCCTAGTGGTGGCGCCGGCCCTGCATACATGTTATGTTTACATTGTATTTACAGTAGTTTTCTCTGTTTTAATAATTAAACTTCATTACAATAAATTACTACCACATAAAAAATAAACCCTTTGTCTGGAGTAAAGCAGTGTTAGTACTCTTCTGGTAATAACATAATAAGATGATGCTACCAGAACAGGTAACACTATGGCCCTTATTCTGATCTGTGCGGCCAGATCAGAATATGCGGCCAGGACCGTGCAGGCGAATCCCCGCCTTCCATACGGATCGCCACCTCCGTCCGTACGCGGATATGTGGCGGTGCGCATGAAAGTGGACGGGGATACGCCTCCTCCATCTTGGGAGCAGCCCCTGCATTCGATGGTCGCCGACCATCGAATGCAGGGCCGCACGCTCCACCAGCTCCCGCCACCCTAGACCACACGGACACTTGTCCGTATGAAATCATGTATGGGGGCGGGCATCTGACATCCGGCGATGTCAGATGCCCGCCCCCTACACATGCGTCACGGCTTCATTACCATGCATACGCCCAGCGTTTGCATGGGAACGCCCATAAAACGCGGGGCGTATGCATAGGGTAATGAGGCTAAGTAGCCCTTCACGCCCCTCTCCGCCCCCTGTGCGGCGTCTACAAAAAACGTACGGCGAAACCGCTTGCACATGCGCAGAGTGACCTCTGCACATGCGCAGACGACAAACATCGGCGGTACGACCGCAAGCGGGAAAACACCGCACCGATCAGAATAAGGGCCCATGTAATGTGGGCGGTTATACGCTGTGATACATCGGGCTGTCTCATCAGCGATAGGACTCTCCTATGATAAATTATGTTATATAAATTCCTTACTGATATAAATTCATAGAAATAGTTCCCCATTACCTTCAGTTGGATATAGTCATGCCCCGTGCAGGGGACAGGACGTCCCAAAAAAACGTGAAAAACGGGACTGTTGGGAGGTTTACCTGCATATGTCTGGGACATAGATATTCCATTGGTTAGATACTTTCAAAAAACAAAACATAACTTAAAGAACTTTCACCTTCTCGTGTTTTACATGGTGGACACATACAGTATCCTAGAATGACCAAAACTGAGGGGGTTATTCACATTTGTTCGGTCCTCCATGCATTTGCACAGAGGACCGATGTTGTGTGTCTGCGCATGTGCAGACGTAGGGTGCATGCACCCAAGGCAAACTTTTGGTTCGTCCATGATGGCGTGTGGGGGGTGGAGAAGGGAGTGGGCCGCCGGGCTGCCCCATTACCATATGGGAACGCCCAGCGTTTCATGGATGTTCCCATGGGAACGCTGGGTGTTCTCATGGTAATGAGGCGGTGACGCTGGTGTGGGGGGCGGGCAGCTGACATCGCCGGATGTTAGCTGCCCGCCCATATCCGTGCCAGCGTGCATGCATATGTAAGTGACTTAAAAGTCACTTTTCTATGCGTGCAAGCACCAAAAAGATGTAGGCAGTTACCCGCGGCATACAAAACATCCATTCGCAGCCTGTGCGGGCGAACCCACACTTTGAGGGGGAGGCGGGTGGGCGTTCATTCACTGGGCGGGGTTTGGTGGACTCGCAAGGCTGCTAATCCGCAGCCTTGCGAATCAACCAGAATAACCCCCGAGTGTATTGTGGGAATTAAGAACATTTCTCATCGCAGACCCTGACAGTGAATATTTTACCCTTTTTGTATGTATTGCCATTTACAGGCCTGTTTGGATATCTAGCTGCCCCCTCTGGTGCAGTGAATCCCCTGTATTTATTTATTTTTTCATTCTTATGGTTAGTATTTACAGTGGATGTGGTTGGGTTTGATCTCATTACTAATGGTTGAAGGCCTGAACCAAAAAAAAAAAAAAATCATTATTTATAAGGTCCGGATGAAGAATTACAAATCAGTCTATGGCCAGTTTCCTGTGTCCGACTCCACACGGGAGTAAAAATCTGCCAAAATGTATAAGTAACAAAATACAAATTCAGTTGTGTAAATATGTTATAAATGGTGTATAACTGGTGTTATATAGAAATGGGATGCCCAAAATGGAAAGTGCCAACTGAAATGAAAGATTGGAGTTCTATTTCAAATGGGATGTTGCTATGGGCAACCAATCAGAATCTACTTTTTATTTAGCACCTTCTAGAAGATAATAGATAGTATTTTATTGGTTGCCCAATTATTGGGCAACCAATATTGGGTAGTAAATTTCCCCCAAGAACTCTGGTGCAAAAGGAACCAAGCGCAGTGGAAGAAAAGGAGTAGTGATTGGTACCGCATTCTATGCATGGAACTCGCATCATGGTACCTTATCGATGTCATTCGCAGCGAAGATTTATTGGCAGAATAATTGACAGCCACCATCTTTGGGAACGTAATTGGAAGTGTCAGCAAAAGACACAGGTGAGAACATGGTGTACCAAATTGGGTCAAACCAATGACCCATACCCAAATAAATAATGGATACACTTACTCTATGGTGACTTTCAAAATAAACTGAAGAAAGGTTTATAAAGGTTGAATCATTTTAAAATAACCATTTTAAGGAATGAAAAACACAAAACATTGCAGTAACCAAAACACAAACAAAAAAAGCAGAAAAACGCCTTATTTAGGTAACACAGGGTTGCCAACTTTTTTAAAGTCCTCTCTGGGAGAAGCCCGGAGAGTAGACTTTCAGCAGAAGTTCAGAGGCGGGGCTTGAGCATAATGTCATTAAGCCTTAAATGACGCAATTATGCCACTTTAGCCCCGCCCCTCATCAGAAATCGGCAGATCATGTTATTTAAACAGCGTGGTCAGGGGGGAGGAAAATGCGGTCAGGGGGTTTAGCGGGGGTCCTCCAGAAACCAAGAGGGTGGCCCACCTTTCCGGGGGGGCGGGAGGGGGACTCGATTTTCGGGACCCTCCCGGCCACTCCGGGAGGTATGGCAACCCTGAGGTAACAGCTGAGTAAAACTCAATGGACAGCTGGTTACAGCCAGAGGTAGTCGTGTATTCAGCATGCTCATTGCCACCACTTCAGCATGTAGGTCAGATCTTATGATCATTTCCTCTGGATTCATTGGGATGTGATGCAGGTTATCAGGTTCTTCTAGCCCTCGCGCTGCCTCCTGATTGGTCAGAGTGTTGCTGCTGTTATTTAAGTTTCCAAGTCATAAATAGATATAACATATGTATGTTTTGCAGTGGCGGTTCCACCACCACCATCCACCACTGTTCTCTGCCTAAGTGAAGACTGCTCTGGATTCACTGTGACTGGCAGTGACTTCCTATTGGAAGTCCAACCTGCCAGTCCCCCAAGGCAGTCCCACTGGGAGGTGTTCCCTCCCTCCGGGACACCTCTACATGGGCTGCTGAGTGGCAGCCCGTAAAAAATGGTTTCCACGCATGCGCAGCACAAAGGCAAATTCTGCGCATGCGCCGGACCCAGAACACTGAATATGCCTCTGGGGGCTGCTGCAAAAGCAGTCCATAGAGGCTAAGGGCCAGCGCATGCATAGTACTGAAGAAGCAGGGACCGGGTCTGGCGGCTGGGACCGAGATTGGAGGAAGGGACCACGAGCACTGCAGGGGGTGCATCGTGGCAGCTCCCCTCCTCCGCAGAGTTAAGAGCCGCCGCTGCCAGTCACCACATATAATAAGTACTTATGGGCCCTTATTCTGGTTCACTCGCAAAGGCAAATTCATTCTCAAATGGACAAAACCATGTGCACTGCACTGGGGGGGGGGTGCAGATGTAACGTGCATAGAGAGTTAGATTTGGGTGCGTTATTTTGTTTCTGTGCAGGGAAATACTGACTGCTTTATTTGTACACTGCAATATAGATCTTACTTTGACGTAAAACCCCACCCAAATCTAATTCTCTCTGCACGTGTTACATCTGCCGCCCGCCCCCTCCCCCCTTCCTGCAATGCACATGGTTTTCTCCATTTGAGAAGGAATTTGCCTTTGTGAGTGAACCAGAATAAGGGCCTATGACCCGTTTTACTTGTTTTATTCTAAACTACATCCGGTTTTGCTAGTTTGACTCTGATGCAAGTTTGACTTTTTATGAAAGGAGAACTGCTTTGGCAGAAAATGGCCGCAACTGAACAGGGAAAGTCCATTTTTTTTTTAACTAGCCAAAAAAAAGAACTATATCCCCCATGCGCTTTGTGGACTGAGATTGGGAAAGCCTGGCTTTTTGTAAGTCAGGGTTGCCTACCCGCCCAGAATGGCTGGGAGGTTCCCGAAAATTGGGTCCGCTTCCAGGATTCTGAGGGACCCCCGCTCCCCCCTGATCATGGCATCCTCCAACCGACCATGGAATTTAAATACTGCAATCTGAGCGTCTCCGAGGAGGGTTCAGGGCTAAAATGTCATAAATAGCATAATTTTAGTCCTCTGCGAATTGGGTTATTTGCAGTCCTGGGGGCAGGGCTTGATGATGTCACTATCAAGCCCTGCCCTCTGAAGTGCTGCTGAACGTCTCCTCTTCAGGCTCCTCCTGGAGAGAAGACTAGAAAAGTAGGCAGCCCCTGTGGTAAGTGCCTGCAGGCATAGCTTTGTGCTAGATTTGTAGGTCCAAAAAAGGGAATGTGCAAAAGGGAAATTGCAACATTGAATATATTTTATCTCAAATTGTACATTTCCATCTTGTTCAATGTGTAACAAGTTATAGGGTAGGGTTTCAGAAATGCAATAGAGTATTATGTGAAGACAAAATACACACATTACAGAATTTAACAATAAAGTAGATGTTTAATACTGAAGCTTCAGATTTTGAATTGATTTAGGGGATAAGTATGTATTCCTATCACAAATCTCATTGCTAAGAAACTCATTTTTGCTAACATTGTTTTAGCTAGTAGTGGAAAACAAAGAATTGTGGTGTGGGTGTGGTCAGTGTCATGTGTGCATCAGTGGCGTAACTATAGGCCCGCAGCCCCCGCGGTGGCGGGGAGGCACTGAGGGGGTGTGGGCCCCGGGGGCTGCGGGACTATTATTAGTTACTCACTGCCAAGTTCTGCTGCCAGCGCCTCCCTGGCTCCCCTACACTGACTGGCAGCACAATCGCGGCTGAGCGGTAACGGCCGCGCGGGGGGGGGATTTGCTTACCCTAGGGGGGCACCCCCCCTGCATTTTTGGTGGGGGGGGCGCAGAAATGGTAGTTACGCCACTGGTGTGCATGTACATCTACATCAGCAGCGTCCAGTGCACTAGTCTAGTCCTGCTCCTGTGCCCGCACTTATTTATTTATTTATTAACAGTTTCTTAGGTACTTGTGTATTATCACGGCGCCCATCGCATTGCATACCATAAGGCTTAATATGGTATGCAATGAGATGAGATGCGATGGGACCCAATCTTATACAATTTAAAATTGTATACCATTGTATATGGCATACAATGAGCTGAGATACGATTTTAAATTGTAGAAGCACACTAATGGTTGCTTTCAATGTTAATTGGCCCTCATATAAGATTTTTAATTGTATAAGCAACCTAATGGATGCTTACAATGTTAAATGCAGCCCCACGCCACCCCCACTATCAACGCCAACCCGAAGCGTGGCGAGCCCGCGAGGGGCGGCTGTACGCGTCCTCCGACCTTTTCATACCCCCACTATCCATGTCGGCGTGGAGTTGATCTTATATGGTGTGGCTAGCGTAGCGAGCGGACGCGTAATACATGTAAAGTAAAACGCGGCCGCTCGCAACGCTTCGGACTCGCCACACTATATAAGATCAACTCCACGCCGACATGGATAGTGGGGGTATGAAAAGGTCGGAGGACGCATACCGCCGCCCCTCGAGGGCTCCCTGCGCTCGCCACGCTTCGGGTTGGCGTTGATAGTGGGGGTGGCGTGGGGGTGCACTTAACATTGTAAGCACCCATTAGGGTGCTTATACAATTAAAAATTGTATCTCATCTCATTGTATGCCATTGTATGCCATATACAATGGTATACAATTTTAAATTGTATAAGATGCCATAAGATGGAAATCATGGGCGCCGTGCTAATACACAAGTACCGTTTCTTATTTAGCGTACACATATTCCGCAGCGCTTTACAAAGTATAGTTGAACATTCACATCACTTGCTTGCAGTGTTTCAGCTACACTGTCAGTCTGCTCAGAGGAACTCCTGTGCAGTTCTCCGTTCACCATCTATTGAGATAAGTCAGGAGTTGCTGTCTTTGTTATTCAATATTCTTTGTGGTATCATCTCTTGCATTGTTGCATCCGTTGTCTTGTTATCTTCTTCATCCCTGGGTCCATTTTGTGTATTGTTACATATATTTATATTCCGGTTCTACCATGTGTATTGTTACATATATGTTTATACGGGTGCCGGACGAGTTTCCGATAAGGACAAATCTCCGACAACAATTACACCGACAATATAACACAGACGCACAATTGTCAGACAACTGCTTAACTCCGACAAGGAAAACATTGACGTACAGAAAAGTCAGACAATATAAAAACCGACACCATGGCTATCCCGACAAATAAAACCCAGACAACACAAACATATACAATGACTACACCGACACAAAAAATAACCGAAACAACATATGACAGACACCAATACCAACGACACATAGGAGTCAAACACTGACACATATTTCACCCGACAGCTGATTACATAGACAATGAATACTCCGACATTGTATAAGCCCGACACATATTTCACCGACACTTATTTCACCGGCACTAAAACCCACCAAGGCATATTAGACCGACACTAAAACCCACCGTCACATATTTGACCGACACTAAATTTGACCGACACATATTTCACCGACACTAAAAAACACAGACAGGCTAGGTCGACAGTAATTGGGTCACCTGCTTTCTACATATAGACCCTGTTTCTACAGTTTTACTAGGGGTGACAGCAGCGTGCAGCAGGGTCTACTGCTGCACGCTGCTGTCAATGTGTCAGGACATGCTGAAACATGTAGTTCAAGAACAGCTGGAGAGCCATGACACTGTGCAGCCTGTCTACATGTAAACCCTGCATTGCTTTGCCGTACGTGTACGCCATAAGTCTTACGCGTACGCCACAAGTCTGTTCCTAGGGGTGCCGGACGAGTTTCCGATAAACAATTCTCCTACAACAATTACACCGACAATATAACACAGACGCACAATTGTCAGACAACTGCTTAACTCCGTCAAGGAAAACATCGACTTTTTATTTAGAAATGCTGATCTCTCATGAATGTGCAATGTGTACGCAGTGCATGCTTGAGCTGATAGCACATGAGTTGGGGTTGGGGGGGGGGGGGCACTATATGCATTTCGCTCACACCTCCACCTATGGCTGAGAAACTGTATCTTGGCTGTCATCGGGCTTCTCATGTAGGCAAAGTTCAGTGAGAGGGTATCAACAGAAGTGCTGGCTATGTAAGCTGGATGGAAGAATACATATACCCGTGTCTAAGTGCACATTTGTCTCTAGAAGAGGCTGGTGTAAATGCACTTTGATGATGATGACTAGTAACAAACCAAGCAGATGGGGGGCATACAATTCTGTATACGGGATTATTTCACATGCACGCAATACGGCTGCTCATATCATCTCTGCATCTGGCCTAAACTGCGTCCAACTATTTGTGAGACCCAATACAATCATTTTAGTACATTTCATCGAATTGCTTAATACATAATGTATATTGCCAGGATTCCAGTTTATATGAGCTTTTGTTTACAGTGCCAAAGGCAAAAGCAATTTGGTTAATTTTTGCTCAAAAACAATATAGCTGTAGAACTGAAAGTACATCACAGAATTACAACATACGGTCACGGCAATGCATTGTGAAATTGTAAAAACTTTTCATCAGTGACGGATCACGTTCTTCCTCTATGTAAGTCCTATTCCTGGAACCATTGCTTGCATTATAAAATACTGATTAAAGTTTATATTCTGGAATTATTACATATATTCTATAATTATAACACCTTAACACCAATGTCACATTAACTACTATTAGCGTTTTTCCTTACATCTTTTGTGGGGTAGGGGTTATTAATTACTAATTACCTAATGCACGTGTCTATCTAATGACCCTGTCAACCTAACCCTATGTCGACCTTCAGGTGTGTTGACCTTGATGCATGTCAACCTTTCTATTGTCGACCTAGTGACCGTCAGACTTGCACAGTGCGGCTTTTCACTCTGCCTGGGCGATGGCTATCTGATCGCAGAGCAGCAGTGATCAGGTCTGAATCAGGGCCTTTATTCCATAGTTTAAGATGATTTAAACTAGATAATCTGTATGTGGTGTACCATTTCCAACCTGTAGTAGCCATTCAATTGTAGCCCCCTTAAGTCTAAAGGCAGGAGCCTCCACCAATAGTGTGACACGGATATAGGGTGTTTTGGTTTATTCGCAGACAGGTGATCGATGTTGGACACTCCCCTGTTACGCAGGCGAGCAGGTGACATCACCGGAGGTCATCTGCCCGCCCACTTCCTCTCGAGTGTGCCCACAAATCTAAGTTTACCTGAGAGTACCGGCATTTGGCGGGCAGCATCTGGGGGACTCGCAAGGCTGTGAATTCCCAGCCTTGCGAATCAACCAGAATAACCCCCATAAGGACACAGGTGTCAACAGTGAAGAAATAATCCAGTGGGAATTGCAAGGTGATTAGTTCACTGTGTCCTTTTAGAGAAGTCACAGAAATGTTTTTCACATTTCTAAGATTTTCTCTAGATATAACATGCTTCCCTTTTCTTGAAATGGGAATTTCTGTTAAAATATACAGTGTTCTTGTTTTATTCTACTAATCAATGTACACACGAAAAACACAAATGTAATCAAAGTGCTGTTACGTATCTATACAAGTCAAACAATGGAGATTTTTGGCACTGTTCAAGCCTTATAAGCAGGTGACGGGTTTACAGAGGAGGTTGCCCACATGCAGACTCCAGACGGGCCTTATCTCTACAGCGCAATAGAATCTGGCATTGTGCGAAAGTATACTGCCCATATGCAGGTCTTCGTAAACATGGTCCATTGCATTTTATGGCGATAATCACTACTGTACATGCGCAGTGGCCATTTTGCTAGTAATTTTAATGAAGGGTGCAGCTCCCACAGGGTTCTCTGTTAGTTCATTTAATATGGGTGCAGTGTGTGTGTGCAGGATGGCACCCCCTGGATAGGGCACATGTGCGCCACACAAACTGCACCCATTGTAGATACACCAATGTTGATAAGGCTGTAAAAACATGGCAACTAATATGTGTATCGCCTAATGTCCATATAGCATACCTCCCAGTCCAGCATACCTCAATTTTCGCGGAACAGTCCAGTTTTTTAGGGACTGTCCCACGTCCCACCCGGGGCCGGCAGTGACTCACCATTTGGTTGGCAGTTGCGCTATATGAATGCGTGCAGCATCTATTCCCAGAGACATAGGGACAGGGGGCATGGCCAGCAACTCACAAGGGCAGCGCACTTGGGTCCGCGCACCAAAGTCCCGAGCCCTGCAGCCCAAAAGTTGGGAGGTATGAAATAGTCTGATGTTCCTTACGGTCTCAATGGACCCAAGAAGATCAGTTGCTATTTTACTCTTCTGTAGTGTACACACCAGATCATATAATGGTCGCACGATCAGTTGGAGCACACGATCTGCACACAATCTGCATACGATACAATCAAGATCTGTACCCGATTGAAGGGATCTTTTACAAATCCTGACTGCAGCAGGTAGGATCTCCAAAACGACCAAACGACAGGCGGGAATGCGCATCAGATCGGATTCAGATCTAAATCATGCCAAAACATGACCAATTTCCATACAATCGGTCAAATTGCATCGGCATTGACGGGATTGAGGCCAAATCATTCTGGTGTGTGCCCAGCATTAGGGGTAAATTTACTAAAATAGGAGTTCTGTTGAAGATGGGATGTCTCCCATAGCAACTAATCAGATTATACTTCTCCTTTATTTAGGTTCCTTTTTTCACTGTGGTTGTTTTGTGACAAGGAAGGAATGGTCAAAATATGGGATTTGCCTTTGTTGAAGACAGTGACCATTGCATTTCTTTAGAAGAACATTTTGGGCAGCATCAGGATGTTCCCAAAATGTAGCCAAGTTATACTTTAGGACACTGATTTTGTGGACCCGGAAAGCCAGTGGCATATTTATTATGGGTGCAATGTGTGTGGTGCACACATTGTACACATTTTTTAATACTTACCCCTCTGGAGTCCCACAATGATGACTGTAGCGCGGCTGGAACTGGCAAAAAATAGCCACCAAGCCATTTTGTCAGAAGTCTGCCCATCCACAGTAGAGTCTGAGTGCTCTAGTGCTTAGACTCTATTGCGCTGCATGTGCTATGCACATGACAAGACTCACAAAGCAAGATATATCACATTAAATTTTTTGAGAGGTGTGGCCTAATTTGGGGCGTGGCCTATACTCGCGGCTCTTCCGCGAGGCCACGCCCCCATTTTGCCACTATGGGGGCATGACCCAGAGGCTCTGTGAGCCTCTAGCCATGCCCCCAGCCCCCTGGCTGCGGGAATAGACGCTGTGCGCATGCGCACAGCATTTATTCCCCGCTGCTTAGCAGCTGACAGGGGGGACTCCCAACAGCCCCCCCCCACACCGCGGGACACTGCCGCCCGCGGGTGAGACAGCGGGACAGGCCCTGACAATCGGGACTGTCCCGATAAAATCGGGACTGTTGGGAGGTATGATAATCTATTAACTATTACAGTTAATGAATTCTCTCAATGCTATCCTATTCGCCCTGTAGCATTGCACTTAATAATTACTTCAGTATACCCTCCAACATCTGAAGGGCAGAAACCGTTAAAAATTCAGCAAGGAGGCATGGCTATGGCTAAAGGAGTGTGGTCATGCCCCCTTTTCTATACTTTCAATGGATAGTTAGAGACCCAGAAAACCGGTACAAAGCACTTTTTGGGCCATACAGGCTGTAAAAAATGTACTGCACTGGTCAAAACGGTACAGTTATAGGATATGCTTTAGTGTTCCATCCCGATACAACAATCCTTATTTACCAAGTACTTTTGCTAATTTGACTTGTAGGGTAAAGCTGGGTACACACAGAATGATTTGAAGCCCAATGTGGGCATTCCCGATCGATTGGAACTATCAATCGATCAAATAGTTCCGTGCATCATTAACGATGCGCGTACCCGCGAATTGTTAACGATGGTCTATGATCTTTCCTGCATGCAGGAAGATCATAGACAAATCCTTTGTCAAGTGTATCAAATCGTTCCGTGTGTACGCACGACAATCCATTTCATACACTCGTGAACGATGTCGAAACGCTTCCGACATCATTCCGTGTGTATGGACCTTAAGTTATTGTTGTTTTGTCTTGCTTATATAGGTGTTCTATTAGATGCTGCAGAACCCTTGTGCATACATACATACATACAAACAATATTATTGGGTACTCTTTACCTAGATGGGCGCCCGTCGCGGGCATCGCGGGTACATTTATGTGTGGCCGCGACGCGACCGACGCGATGCCCGCGATTTCCCATTGAAACCAATGTTAAACATGGAAATCGTGTCGGTCGCGTCGCGGCCGGCCATAAATGTACCCGCGATGCCCGCGACGCGATGCTCCCGATTTCCCATAGGAATCAATGTTAAAAGGCGCGATGGACCCGATTTTACTGTTAAATGGCTCAATCCACCCGATTTGGCCATAGGAATCAATGTTAAATGGGCCACAGAGCCCATTAACCCTTAAATGTCCCCCCAAATTTTTAACGCCACCCCACGATCCACGCCAACCCGAAGCGTGGCGAGCGGCGGCGGTACGCGTCCTCCGACCTTTTCATGCCCTACTATCCACTAGGGCGTGGTGTGAGAATATAATAGTGTGGCGAGCGCAGCGAGCCACCGAGCCCGAAGCGTGGCGAGCGCAGCGAGCCCCGCGAGGGGACGCGGATACCTTCACAGTTATGCGCGTCCCCTCGCGGGCTTCACAGGTGTCCGTGGCGAGGCGGACACCTGTGAAGCCCGCGAGGGGACGCGTCTACCTGTGAAGGTATCCGCGTCCGCTCGCCACGCTTCGGGCTCGGTGGCTCGCTGCGCTCGCCACACTATTATATTCTCACACCACGCCCTAGTGGATAGTAGGGCATGAAAAGGTCGGAGGACGCGTACCGCCGCCCCTCGCGGGCTCACTACGCTTCGGGTTGGCGTGGATCGTGGGGTGGCGTTAAAAATTTGGGGGGACATTTAAGGGTTAATTTGGCCTATTTGGCCCCAAATCGGGTCCATTGAGGCATTGAACAGTAAAATCGCGGTCAATCTGCCGTTTTAACATTGTTCCCTATGGGAAAAATCGCGGTGATCGCGGTCATCGCGGGCATCCCGATTTACCCGCGATGACCGCGATTTTTACCCACGACGACCGCGATTTCAATCGCTGGCGCCCAACTAAGTAAAGAGTACCTATTATTGATTATTAATAATTATGCTTCACCCTTAAGCTCCCACTACGATGTGACCTTCCGGTGTGTGTTTGTAATGTAAATCCCACAAGTGCAGCATTCACCATGGCAGAGACATGAATCAGCCCAGACGAGGGAGAACTGGTCTGGCAGGTGGGGTATGGACCGACACAGTGGGGGGTGGGGACACAGTTTCCTAGTGACCCTATCCACAGCTGTGGACTGCGGTCTGCAGCATTAATTAGCCATCTGCAGATTTCTGTGCAATGCAACAACTCAGAGAGAGTCTGATGATAAAAATGAATGTTTGCTCAATAGGTCCCTATATACCCTTCATGTCATGCCCTGACTTTACATTTGTAATTTGCTATTAAAACATCTATAATTACACTAAGAGATTTGGAAATATTCCCTGTTTCCTGCTCCTCTGTGCACATCATGTACTGCAGTGCTCACACCGCACTGCACGATGCGGTTATAATAAAACACACACACACGCAATGTGTACTAGTACACACATCCTCCTGATAGCGGAAACACAGTCCAGCACACAGTCACACACTCGCACGGATAACGTCACGCTGATTGCGTACTTCCTAATTACGAAATGATAGAGAACCGCTCAGTTTGGCGTTCTAGGTATGGCGTCATTCCCTTACTACGTCATTCCCTTACTATGCTGCTGCGGCCATCTTTGGTCCTGGCAAATTCATCATCTCTCACCGATTAGAATAAATGACGGGATTTATGTATAGATTTCAGTTTTCCTATGTGACCTCAGTAAACATGTGCAACATGCAGTTTATGACTATAATTAGACTACTGCGCAGCAACAGCCGCACGGCACCATGTATGTTATCTGTCTTCCTGGTCATATGACAGCGGGGCACACTCATGTGAATTACCGCAATCATCTCTGCCCGGCGGAGTCTACTGTGTGGTATGGAGAGACTGGCGGCCGCGGCGCTGCTGCTGCTCGGGCTACGGGTGTGCGGTGCGACGGCCGGGCTGCGCTGGCCAGTGCCCTATAAGTAAGTGACGGTCACGCTGTATCTATTGGTGCATGGGATTAATGTAGTTTCCAACTTGACATGTCATTATAATATAGCTTGTTTATAAATTAAAAACACTATTACCAGCATTGCTGTAAGTGTAAATGGGCAGAACATGCTGCCCCCTGTGAGCTGTCCTGCTCACTACATATGTATAAATGTACACAATGAAAAATATAATCGATGGCTTTTTAAAAATTATTTTATTAAATTGTCTATGACCAAATAGGGCTTATAACCAGTCAATGAACATAATAAAATTAGGCAGGGGAAAGGAGATGGGTGTCTGTTGTGCATGTGGGTGCCCTCACCCCTAATTCTGCCCCTACCCAGTTTCCCGGGCCCTATGGGTTTGATTTTTGGTTGCAATTAGATATGTAAGGGATCATGTAGCGTTAAAGTGTATTTAACCCTTTGAGTGCCAACATCTCTGTGATAGATGTGCAAAATATTCACTAAACATTCCAGCGTCGCTCACATTTGTTATATAAATTCAAATAAAAAATGTGTAATAAAAAAAAAAAATGCTCATTAACTATATAAAGTAAACCTTACGGGTCTATATGATGAATAAAAATGTTTGCTTGGTAATTTTCACACCAATGTTGACCAATTCACTTGGTTCACTACAGTAAATGCAAAGGTTTCAAGTTCACTGCACTGTAAAGGCGTCGCTGAAGGATGCTGACATCTCCCAGTGCCCCACCTCCTGATTACGCCACCCGCCCGGCTTTATGCCAGGTAGGGAGGCTAGTGTGAAAGCCCTTGCAAGCCGGGTTGCACCCAGGTTTTTGTACCTGGCTTGCAAGTGCTTTCTAGTGTGAAAGGGGTATTACAGAGTGCTAGATTAGTAGAAGTTTATGCTCATAGTTATTATTCAATTTTCTCACTGAATCCAGGCGGTTTGACCATCGTCCTACATCTGATCCATACTGCCAAGCCAAATACACATTTTGTCCTACTGGATATACCGATGGATCTATTCCTTTAATGAAAAATGAAGATACCATTGAGGTTTTTCGTCTACAAGCGCCTGTTTGGGAATTTAAATATGGGGATCTGCTAGGACATTTTGTAAGTATACTTCTAGTAGTAAAAAGAATAGAGATGGATACAGTTTGATGCGCCTGGCAGCCTACAGTGGGTGCACCTACAATAGTGTCCCCTCCCTACAAAAAACAGAAACAACAAAATAGATTGAAGTGCTCCCTCTGTTGGCGCCTGGTTGAAGGAATATTACGTTCCTAGAAGTGGAGAAAGGATCCTCTTCTCCATTATAGACAATCAGGTTGTAATCAAATAAAACACCTTACGTCCCTCTTAAGGGTGTAGTGTTCTTCTTCTCCAAAAAAACGACTCTCAAATACCAGAAAGTATTCAATAATCCCTCCGACTCAAATGGATGTCCCTCTCGTAGGATGGGTACCCAAAATAATCAGAGAGCAGTGGATGGTGTAATACCATTTATTTATGCACACAAACATAAAATTAAATTCACGGAGGCACAATGGACATGTGACATTAATTGAAAAGTGGCGGAGAATCAGAAATAAATCTGTTTCTCATAAGCGCTCAGAACACAAAGGAGATGGTTTCCGGAATCCCCCTCCAAAGTGGGCCAAGAAGGTGTTTAGGTAACCAGCCAAGTCCAGATCAACACGTCCACAAGCCAAGTCCCCCAGGTACCAGAGTTCTGGTAATTAGCCACTTTTCAATCAATGTCACATGTCAATTGTGCCTCCGTGAATTTTATTTTATGTTTGTGTGCATAAATAAATGGTATTACACCATCCACTGCTCTCTGATTTTTTTTGGGTACCCATCCTACGAGAGGGACTTCCATTTGAGTCGGAGGGATTATTGATTACTTTCTGGTATTTGAGAGTCGTTTTTTTTTTTTTGGAGAAGAGGAACGCTACACCCTTAAGAGGGAGGTAAGGTGTTTTATTTGATTACAACCTGATTGTCTATATTGGAGAAGAGGATCCTTTCTCCACTTCTAAGAACGTAATATTCCTTCAACCAGGCGCCAACAGAGGGAGCACTTCAATCTATTTTGATACTTCTAGTATCTCCAGGAATGCTCCAAGAAATCTATTATATTAACATTGTGGGTGTGAGTTCTGTTCATTTGCATTGATATGACTGCACACAAATGTATTTATCTTTATACATGGCCTTGCTTCGGGCTCGGTGGCTCGCAACACTATATAAACTCAACTCCACGCCAACGTGGATAGTGGGGGTATGAAAAGGTCGGGAGGACACGTAACGTGTGCCGTGGATAGTGGGGTGTTTCAGGAACACATTCACACCTGGCATATCATACATCTCGGCAATAGCTACGCAGACAGGAGCGTATCATTGCTGGAGCGTCTGAGACGCTCCTGCGTCTCAAACAGATGATCACCTCTCCGCCAAAGACAGGGGATCATGCTGGCGCCGGCTGTGTGAGAGAGGCACTGACTAGGCTTGCCGGGGACAGAGATGCTGTTCCCGGCAACAGTACGGTAGTTACTTGTGTAGTTTCACGGCACCAGCCTACGCTGATAACGTAGCTTACGCTGCCGCCGTAAAACTACAAAAGTAAGGCAGCCAGGGGCGCTACGCTACTTCTGACTGACTACGCTAACTACGCTGGGCGTGGGAACACTACGCTGATTCTGTCAGGTACGCTATGCGGACGACGTAAGCTGGCGCCGTCAAACTAAACAAGTACCGAAATATATTTTAAAGATACGTTAAACCCAAAATAAGATATACACAGCCTGGCAGGAGGAGGCTGGGCCTGCCAAATGGGCAGAGGCCAACAATTGCTGAAAACTTAGCCTGCAGCAGCTACCAGCATGCACCTCTGTCTATACTCTATCACATCAAATCTATCAGTGTGAGAAAAAGCCTAGCCAGGCAAGTGGTTACATTACCATCATTCTCATTTGATCATTTAATTGAATACCTGCACTAGTCTCTTCTGTTTTGTTCTACAGGTTCTACCCTCCTTATTAGTGTTTATTTTAATAGGATGGTTTTTATATTTTAATTGTCTCAGTGGCCCGTATTCAATGCTGCACGCCACGGCCAGCGGGGGGTTAAACTGCGAGGATCGCAGAAAACCGGCGATCCTCTCTGTTTAACCCCCTCGCAGGCCGACCGCCCTCGTCCCAGGATGGCAAGGATTCCCCCAAACAGCGAAACCTGCGGCTAATGCAGCAAATCAGCTGCATTTCACAGCGGGTTTCGCAGCTTCTGCAGCAAAATACACATATTGCAAAAACAGCGAGGGGGAATCGGCTTATTAGGGGGGTCAGTTGAATACTGTGGTGGTGACAGCGAGTAGACAGCTCGCTGTCACTGCTCGCCCCCGGCATTGAATACGGGCCAGTGTATTTGTTCTTACCTTTTCCTGTAGCCCTTTCCTATTTTTGGGAAATCTGTATCTCTAAATACTCCTCAACTCTGAGGTGGTGTACTGCCAGTGACCACTAAAGGCCACTTGACGGACCAAAGTATTCCTTAAAAGAAAGTGAAAACAAAATGATCTGTTTCAAACTTGCTGTCATTTTAACAGGCTTTTAACTTGTCTTCAATAAAATGTATTGATTGTGAAAAAAAAAAAGATACTTGGGAGATACAGTTTCACAAAGAATAGATATGTCATAAGAGTTCTAACTGCGACATAGCCAAGGTGGGTAAATTTTGAACATTGAATTGCCCCCAGAAAGTCACAAAAGGTGAATTTATCCTTTAAACCACATGTCTTCAACCTGTGGCCCTCCAGATGTTGTGAAACTACATTTCCCAGCATGCCCTGACAGTTTTGGCATGCTCTTATAGGAAAAAATGTGGCAATGCATGTTAGAACATGTAGTTTCACAACATCTGGAGGGCCATAGGTTGAAGACCCATGCTTTAAACAATAGATTTGTAAATCATTACCCCAAAGAAGGCCAATCCACTGGGATTATTGCAAATAGCAAAGTTCACTATAATTTGTGTAACAATTTTCCACGTAAATCCTAGGACTGACCCAAATTTTGGAACAGTTACAAGCGAAGTCAGACCTGGCACTGACCCTTTCTATCACTGCTCCAACCTTGATTTTTCCCGGTGTGATGAGGCAGCTGGATGATCTTGACTATGCCGATTTGGCCCCTGGCAAAGTGCACTGTGTGTGCGTATATTTTAAATTTGTTTGCCCGCACAGTTAATTTTCCATAGCGATATTGATGCCACGGGGCCGCACATTGAAATTGGAAGCAGGAGAAAAACTGTGCGATTTTTAAAGATAAGTAGACGATAGAGAGCAAGCGGCACACACTTTTCAAGATCAGAACGTTCTGATCTTGAAAACGGAATAAACCCTGAAACGTTGCTAACAGTATCCTGTGTCTGTTACCCTTTGTGGAAAGTCCAAGTGTACATACAATGTCAAAATTATCAGGAAAGTTAAGCCAAAATCACTGGCCTTGTCCCTGAATCTGTGATGGCGCTGATGGAAGCAGTGTACCTTGCATGAATCTTCCCATGGTGTAAACGAGACCTGGGTTGGATGAAAGTTACCTGTGTACACTGCCTCTTAATCTGGGTCCTTGGACTAACTTTGCAAACTAGCCTGGTTGGATTACCAGATCACTGGACCCAGATTAACCATTTTCCACTGAGCCATGACCCGGGTTATCACAACAACAATGCAGGTTTTAGCAGCAGTGGAAAGCGAGTATCGGTAAGATTCTGAATATGTCATGGTTCTAAAAAGGTGTAAAACAATACAATTACCCATGTCGGCTCCACCAAGCAAATGTAGCCTTCATAATAGGATTCTAAAGACTACATTTGCTTGGTGGAGCATGTCACTCAGCATATCATTTTGGTGACCTTATTGTTTTGATACAGAAAATTATGCATGATGCCATTGGCTTCCGAAGTTCAATAACGGGCAAGAATTACACAGCAGAATGGTATGAGCTCTTTCAGTTGGGTAACTGCACATTCCCTCATCTCAGGCCTGACCTAGAGGAACCTTTCTGGTGTAATCAAGGAGCTGCCTGTTTCTATGAAGGAATAGATGATCAGCACTGGACAAGCTACGGGACTTTAGTCCCAGTGGCAACAATCTCAGGTACAGTTCATTTTAGAACTCATCGGTTATTTATGGATCTATTTAATTTCTTCCTATGCAATAAACATACATGTATACATGTTCCTTTTTAACTTGGTGATCAGCTGCACTTACTGTATGTCTTCGCTTCACCCCAGAAATACTAAGTTGCCCATTTTGCATGAACCAGTTGGTCCTGAAACTGGCTAACAGAGTGTTTTTGTTTACTCCCAACTACACTAAATTCGCAATACATGTTATGTATCACTCTAAACATGAACTTAAGTCAAGTTAACACAACATTACTACAACAATTACAATGGCACAAATCTTAAATTAGACCACTCCTCTCCTGCCCCTGCATGATTTCAGTTTGCTACTATTCAACTAGTTTGCTTAGTGGCTCTATATCAGTCAGTTTTTTACCTTTTGGGTGGCAGAAGAAATTGTTACACCAAGAAATGGATTCAGTAGAGTTGATCTACTAAAAGAAAGGTAATGTAAAAAGCTAGGTAGTCTGCAGCCTGGGTGCATTTAATGAACAGGCATTTTATAGATAATAAAGACCATTTAATATTTACCCATATATTTGTTACTGACAGATTGTTGTGAGCTGCATTACACTCTGTTGCAAAAATATGACTAAATCTCCAAAAAAACATATTATGATTGCAATTTGTGATGGCCAACCTCTGGCATTGGTATCTGGCACCATAAGGATTTGATCTCTAGCATACAGTCACCGCCATCAATGATGAAACAATATTAAAACTAAAAAAGTTGTTTGTTTGTTTTTGCAACTGGTCAGACCTAATTATACTTGTAATCCCAATATACAGGATAACTTGTACAATTCAATGTGAATTTAAAAATCTAAAAGAGTATACTGAAAAAAAGAAATATCACATTTATTTAAGTAGACTTAAGATAGGGACAGAGTATGCAATAATTAGGCTGGTCAGCCAAGTGTGTATATAGGAACCAGGGGTGATTTTGATCATTTTGATCTGACGTGCTAGCAGCAGGTTTTCTAGATGATAAACTGATATCAATATAATTGTATACTTTGTAAGCATGTACTGTCACCTGACATCTCTGCTGATAGTTCATTTAAAAACATCATGTTTTTGACTGATAATCACACAGAGTGGAACAATAAATCACTATTGCATTCCCATCTAAATCAGATGTACTCCATATCGCTCAAACTGCAAAGTCTGTCGGATTGGGAGTGTAATTGTTCAGCTGTGTGTCTAGCGTAAGTAACAAAAATCAGACACACACAAGAAACTGGTCTGCTGATGAAAGTATAAAACATTACTTCACGTACTGCGTGAGGAGCAAAGTTTAATTTTTTTTTTTTCATATAATAGGTGCAATGTTTAACGAGATGGCAAAATGGATAAAAGAGGATAACCGCACTGGCATTTATTATGAGACGTGGACTGTGCAAGAATCAGTGGGAGACAACTCGTCTGTGTGGTTTGATTCATATGATTGCAGCAAATTTGTGCTTCGAACCTACCAAAAGCTATCAGAGCTTGGTGCTACGTTCAAGAAGGGCATACAAACAAACTACACTCGCTTGTTTTTGTACAGTGGAGAACCTGTATACCTGGGTAATGAAAGCTCCATTTTTGGCACCCCTGGGAATAAGTCACTGGCAACTGATATTCATAAATTTTACTTCCCTTATAGACCTCATCAGTCATTCAAAGAACTCCTCTTGAGTATTGCAGATATATATGGAAAGGTTATTATAGATAAAACATTTTATCTGTATTATAATTTTGAATACTGGTATTTACCCATGAAGTCACCTTATATTAAGATCATTTATGAGGAAATCCCTCTGCCATCCAGCTAGTTTTGATTAGCTCATCTCTCAAATATATGGGGTGTATTCAATGCCGAGGGTGATCGGTGAGAGCGAGCAGGGCTGCCGGTCAGAATTCAACTGGACCCCCTTCCCCCGCATATGCCGATTTCCCCCTCGCTCCATTTTTGGAGCAGTGGGGAATCGGCATATGCGGTCACAGATACAGCGAGACTCGCGGCCAAATGCAGCAGGCTCCCTGCATTAGCTGCGAGTCTCACTGTTTGGGGGGAATCCTCACTGTCCTGTGATTGACTAGAGCAGTGTTTTTCAACCAGTGTGCCGTGGCACACTAGTGTGCCTTGAGCTGTTCTCAAGTGTGCCCCCAGATCTAGAGATGCCCAAACCAGTTTACAGCTACCACCATTTACTGTTATTTACTGGTCTCTTGTTTTCATGTAAAGGGCCAATGTATTTTATTTTTGTTACCTGTGGGGATCAGTTTGATTGTTTTTAATGAGGGGGCCAAAAGTTTTTTTTTTTCCCTGTGGTGGCTAATGTGTTTTGCCCTGTGGGGATCGCATGGTGTGCCTTGGCAATTTTAAAGTCCTATTTAGTGTGCCGCAAGGTAAAAAGGTTGAAAATCACTGGACTAGAGTGAGCGACCGGCGCGGGGGTTAAACAGGGAGGATCACTGGTTTTCTGAGATCCCTACCATTAAACCCCCTCGCCGGCCGCTCGCCCCCGCATTGAATAGTGCCCTATATGGAAACTTAAAAGCAATAGGAAAGAATGCAATATAATATGGGCCCTTATTCTGGTTGGTGCGGATATTCCCGCTTGCGTACGGGCCGCCGATGTTTATCTTCTGCGCATGTGCAGAGGTCACTCTGCGCATGTGCAGGCGATTTCGCCGCAAGGATTCTCTATACGCCGCACAGGGGGCGTAGAGGGGCGTGAGGGGCTACTTATCCTCATTACCCTATGCATACGCCCCGCGTTTCATGGGCGTTCCCATGCAAACGCGGGGCGTATGCATGGTAATGAGGCCGTGACGCGTGGGTACGGGGCGGGCATCTGACATCGCCGGATGTCAGCTGCCCACCCCCATACAAGATTTCACACGGACAAGTGTCCGTTTGGTCTTGTGTTGCGGGACCTGGTGGAGCGTGCGGCCCTGCATTCGATGTTCGGCGACCATCGAATGCAGGGGCTGCTCCCACCATGGAGGAGGCGTATCCCCGTCCAATTTCATGCGGATCGCCACATATCCGCGTACGGACGGCCGTGGCGATCCGTATGGAAGGCGGGGATTCGCCTGCACGGTCGGAGCCGCATATGCGGCTCCGGCCGCACCAACCAGAATAAGGGCCATGGTGTAGTAACTTACAGGACTATTCCTCTTGTATCTTATCAATCACTTGGTTCAACTGAAACTAATTTCTAATAATTCCTGGAATCGCTAGAACTGCTATACCCACACAAAGATGAAACACGTTTCCAGCAATTATCTGACATTGCTCCAGAGGAGTCATTCATATTCCATACTCTGAAGTCACACTCGATAATGGAGGAAAGAGCTCTGACCTTTGCTAAAAGTTTGGTTGAAGAAAGTAGCACATGCCTGGGAAATATTCATTTGTGCTATACATTTCTATGCTGTGTTGTGCTCTGTCCTTTTTGTTTAACTTTGAAACTAAGGTAATCAAGATGGACCAGTTCTTAAAGGAGAAGCATTAATTATGGGACAGTGCAGTCATTGCTTTTATTAACATTCAACTTTTTTGTAATGTTGTTGCACTATTTAGATTCTTTTTTTATATCTGAAACTTGCTCATAGTTTTAGAAATGATCTAATAATGTGTATATAATGTAAGTATGTCCATGTTGCTGAGGTACAGTTGCACTGTGTTTCTAGCAGAAATACTTTTTACAAATAAATAAATAGTTGTATGATATAATAATATATGAGGACACATTTCTTTGGACTAACATTTTCCATATCCATGTTTTTCTGACATATCAGCTTCATCAGGTAAAGCGTATCACATTCTACAGCAATATAAGACTCTAGTCAGTTATACAATGGCCAGTTTTATCCAGTCACAAAGCACCAGGATCATTTAGCTACTGAAGTAATACGGTTACAAATACATTTCTAATTGATAACATATTTTAATTAAACAAAGTAAATTGAAAGTCGCATTCTCTGTTCCATCATAGATTGTCACATGCTACTTCCCCCTTCCTACTTAAAGGGCTGTATTCAATGCGACCAGCGAGGGGGTTAAATGGCAAGGATCGCCGAAAACAAGCCACCCTCACCTTTTAACCACCGTGCGGGCCGCTCGCCCTTTTCAATGCTCCAGGGGAATCCTGTCAGAGGACAGCGAGCATTCCCTCAAATGGCGAGGCTCGTGGCTAATGCAAAGAGCCCACTGCATTTAGCAGCGAGCCTCGCTGTTTTGGCGGCTGCACACGCCGTTTCCACCTTGCAGTAAAATCCCAACGAGGTGGAAACGGCGTGTGCAGGGGGTCAGTTGAATATTTACCCGCGAGCAATCGGCACTGCTCGCATCACAGCTCACAAAAGAGCATTGAATACTGCCCAAAGAAACACTGCAGTTTCCTGGGATTGCTCTTCCATTTACAGATGACCATTCCCTCATAATCCCTGACAACCCTGATATCCGGGTAGCAGTTTAGTCATTTATATAAAATAATAAATACAACAGTTAAAGTATAATAGCCAGGTTGCAGTACATAAACTGCTCATTACACCTGGCAATACAGTGGAGCAAATAACAAATAGACCACAGCGCTCTGTAGGATATGGCTTGATGAATAGTCTTTACTCTACAGTCATACAGCTTGTTTCCTACAGAGAAGGGTCTGAGTGATTCTGTAATATGTGAGGCATCTTGGGGGGGGGGGGGGTGCAGTCATACCCTTAGTATATAATATTTATATATCCTGCACCGTTTTTGTTTCTTCCAACTGTGTGGGAAAGTCTGTGGATCAGCAAAAGCGGCCGCGGATTGTCAAAAAACATCCGTGAGTTCAACAATCCGCAGCCGTTTCCAACAAAACAGTTTAAACTTTTAAAAAAGTCAGATCTGACACCCTTCAATGCTGTCATTAACGGCAGTGTTGAATAGATGAGTGCGGGCAATTTCAGTACAGATTGAATACCCCCTGTGTGAGGTGTGACATCATAATGTCTCTCACAGTGCCATACAAAGAGAGTTGTGGAATCTATACAGTGGCAAAGGGCCTTATTCTAGTTCACTCTTTCTGACAAAATCCTTCTTAGATGGAAAAAACCATGTGCACTGCAGGGGGGCAGATGTAACATGTGCAGAGAGAGTTAGATTTGGGTGAGTTATTCTGTTTCTGTGCATGGTAAATACTGACTGCTTTATTTTTACACTGCAATATAGATCTCACTTTGAAGTAAACCCCTCCCAAATCTAATTCTCTGCACAAGTTACGTCTGCCCCACCTGCAGTGCACATGGTTTTGTCCATTTAAGAAGGATTTTGTTCGAAAGAGTGAACTAGATTAAGGCCCAATGTTCTGAGGATGCAACCACCAACTCATTCCTTAGGGCTGGGTAGGCGTTAGCACTGACATTCAGTGTTTATTGGCCAAAGCCTTTTCAGGTATACAAACATCTATCCCTTTTAGTACTGGTGCTTCAAAAGTAGGTTTCCAATGTTTTCCATTAGTTGTTACGAGTGTGGTGACACGTGATATGTGCAGTGTGACGCAGCGCATGTGAGAGTAGTATATGTTTGCTACATGCAGAACACAGATCACTGGAGAGATGCCCACACGGATGAATAGAGTACTGATGGTTCGTCACAATCTGGCCATATTGCCCATAACAAAAGGAAAGATAAGGTGTTAGTCTATGTGGCTAATGAGTCGTATAATACCCACATTACCCACTTTCCCTATGTTACCTCTTGTCACTGCACTAGCACTAAAGGTGCGTACACACGGGCTATAATCGCTGGCAATATGGTCGCTGAGCGACCATATTGCCAGTGATTGGAGTGTGCATTGGAGATAATTTGCCGGGTGCGTGCTCCCATTTTTAGCCACCTTATGATCGCAAGCTCCTGCGACCAGCTGATTCCCCCTGTGGCTCCCCCTGCAGAGGTTCCCTTTCATCAGCAACCATCTCTGGTCGCTGATGAAAAGGAGACACCGAGCAATATATTGCTGAGCAATACAGGTATATCGCCCCCGTGTGTACACAGCTTAAGTCCTATTTGCTTTCATGTTACATACAGCCAATTAATACTGAGTAATTGGTTAATGTTTTAGCAACCGCACACTAATTGTGTAGGTTACTAGATTCCTGTACATGCTCTGTTAATGGCAGCTCCCGTGACCTAATAAGTTAATTAGAGGAATTATTTTCACATTTAAAATTACATGAAAAGGAAAGGAAGAAAAAAATGTACAAACCTTTATTCAACTTAGCAGTTCTTATATAGATTACAAGAAACCTACTATTTAAATATATGTTGGTTACAGAAAAGGAAAACTAAAGACATTTTCAGCTTAGTCCTATTCATCCGGCGTTGCTCCACTAAGAATCAGATGATATTGTGTAAATTCCTTTAGTCAAAGCCCCGGGGTGCCACTGTATGCTTTATCCTGCAACTAGTAAAGGATGTGTTACTAGTTTGTGCTGGTAGATAGAAGTGGATAAACCCATCTAAACGAATTGATTCAATGCAAAATTTGTTTGGGAGCCCAAAACAGCCACATTTTCACACTTTTCAGCTTAATACCTCAGGAGACTGCAGGTTGGAAAATGCCCCCTCCCCGCCATAGCTATTCATGCTCGAGCAACAAATGAATTGCTTTTTCAAGCTCCACCTAGTGGCGGCCGTGGGGGAAAACATTTGAATTTCCCCAATGTTCGATGTATTTCACCAATAGGTATAGATCAGTGGTAGCCAACCCTAGCCCTCGAGAGCTACCAACAGTTCACATTTTCCAGACAACCTAGCTGCTGCAAAGCTGCACTCATTAATCACTGACACATTTTAAAAGATACACAGATGGAGCTAATTAGCTCACTTGTGATTCTGTGAGGAGACCTGCAAAACATGCACTGTTGGTAGCTCTCGAGGACTAGGGTTGGCTACCCCAGGTATAGATAGTGGTAACTAAAAATGGAACAGGGTAACACTGTACATAAAACTGCTCAAGTTTTGCAACAAACATAGAAATAATACATATTCTGCAAAGAACTGTATCATGTGATGTAAAGTGTGAAGCGTATAAATCAAGTTAGGGTACTTGTTTCCTAGAACGGCCACACCGATTTTGATTGGGTCGGAAAAATTGCGTCCATCGCATGCGACCAAATCGCATGCGATGCGACCGACTCGATGGACCCGATTTTTACATTGAATCAAATGTGAATAGGGTCCCTGGGACCCGATTTTACATTGGATTCAATGTAAAATTGTCCCCAGACCCTAATATTAACCCCCCTGGTGGCTCAAATGGCCCCATTGTGAACGGCATCCCACGATTGATGCCAACCCGAAGCGTTGGGAGCGTAGCGAGCCAGCGAGGGGCGGAGGTACGCGTCCTGCGACCTTTTCATACCCCTACTATCCACGTTGGCATGGAGTTGAGAATATAAAGTGTGGCGAGCGCAGCGAGCCACCGAGCCCGAAGCGTGGCGAGCGTCTCCTCGCCACGCTTCAGGCTCGCCACACTTTATATTCTCAACTCCACACCGACGTGGATAGTAGGGGTATGAAAAGGTCGGAGGACGCGTACCGCTGCCCCTCGCGGGCTCGCTACGCTCGCCAGGCTTCGGGTTGGCGTCAATCGTGGGGTGCCGCTCACAATGGGGGGGGGGGGGCATTAATTTATAGGCATGACGGGGGCATATACAATGAGAAATGGGCCATATTGGCCCATTTGCCATTGTTAGCTATGTAAAATGTGCTTAATCGCGTCCATCGCATCTTGTGCCATTATAATGGCACAAGATCGACGCGATGAACGCGATTACAATGTTAAAAATAATTTAACATTGAACCCTATGGCAAAATCGGGTCCATCACGTTGGTCGCGTCACGTGCCATGTTAATGCACGCAACCGACGCGATCAACGCGTTTTTGCCTTTGCCGGCAAAATGGACCTGATTTCAAAGGAAATCGGGTCCATCGCGTTAATCGTGTACCTTAAGTTAAGGTACACGATTACTCCCGATTGTGGCCGTGCTAGGAAACAAGTACCCAAGTTACTACTTTGTTTCTCTCCAAATTATCTCTCTCCAAGATCAGGTCCATAAATATTGGGACATTGACACAATTCTCATATTTTGGGATCTATACACCACCACAATGGATTTGAAATGAACCAAACAAGATGTGCTATAGCTACAGATTTTCAGCTGTAATTTGACGGTATTTACAGCCAAATCAGGTGAACGGTGTAGGAATTACAACGGTTTCTATATGTGCCTCCCACTTTTTAAGGGACCAAAAGTATTGGGACAAATTAAACAATCCTAAATCAAACTTTCACTTTTTAATACTTTGTTGCAAATCCTTTGCAATAAATTACAGCCTGAAGTCTGGAATGCATAGACATCACCAGAAGCTGGGTTTTATCCCTGGTTATGCTCTGCCAGACCATTACTGACAGTTTCCCTTCGGTTTTGTCTTCATTAAGTGAAATGCATGCTCACCCGGATTCAGTTCAGGTGATTGACTTGGCATTTGCATAACATTCCACTTATTTGCCTTAAAAACCCTTTGGTTGCTTTTGCTGCATGCTTCCATTGTCCATCTGCACTGTGAAGCACTGTCCAATGAAGCATTTGAATGAATATGAGCAGATAACATTGCCCGAAACACTTTAGAATTCATCCTTTAGCTTTTGTCAGCAGTCACATTATCAATAAATACAAGGGAACCAGTTCCATTGGAAGCCATACATGCCCACACGATGACACTACCGCCACCATGCTTTACTGATGAGGTGGTATGTTTTGGAACATGAGCAGTTCCTTCCTTTCCTTCTCCATACTCTTCTCTTCCCATCACTCTGGTAAAGTTGATCTTTGTCTCATCTGCCCATAGGATGTTGTTCCAGAACTGTAAAGGCTTTTTTAGATGTTGTTTGGAAAACTCTAATCTGGTCTTGCTATTTTGAAGGCTCACCAATGGTTTACATCTTGTGGTGAACCCTCTGTATTCCCACTTGTGATGTCTTTGTCACGAATCACAGTGCGTCTGCAGCCGTTACCTTCACGCTGGTCCACTCTTCGGCGCAGGCCTGTTGCCTGTGTCTCCTCTGGCTGTGGTCCATGGCGCAATGTCCCCTGTGACTCCTTGGGCCTTGTTCGGCATCCCATGCTGCATGGGTGCCGCCATGACACCTGCAGTCAGCTGACAAGCTGGACCAATCGGGCTGCCCACTGACCTGAACTCTGACCCGCACACCTGAGTCCTGAACCAAGATATTCACAGGTACTCCCTGGTTGTGATTGATGCTGCGACTTGCAGCCAACAAGACAGGCAAGGGGGATATAGGTCAGGCTTGTGGCCCTTCCTTCTTGCCTTTAAAACCCTGTGTGCTAAGTCTCCAGTGTCAGAAGTTCCTATGCTCCAGGCTATCCTGTTCTCCAGTGTTACCATCACCTGTGTCCTGCTGCTACCAATCTGGTTAACCCATCGTCTGCCAGTTACTCCTGCTTATTACATCTCAGCGGTTGAGTTGTATCCAGCCATCTCCAGCAGAGGTCACCGCTGGCCCCTTTGCTAACTACCCCCTACTGGCTCCCAGACTAGTCTCCTATATTGGCTCTCAGGCCAATTACAGGCTATTGCACGGTCATTGACTAAGACCATCAGTGTACTGACCATCGACAGCTACCATTGGCACCCTGGCCAAACATCTGCTACTGTGCTAAGTTAGAGACTATACCATCTGCGTCCTGGCTGTCAACATCTCCTAAAGGTCCCAGGCTGTCAACTACTATCTACAACTTCCAGAACATTGACATCAACACCCTCAGTTCCTAGACTGAATCTCTCAGCCTTATTATCTTTCTCAAGATTTTCAGTATTCAAGTTCCAGTATCCTCTGTACCAGCCAGCTCAGTACCAGAAGACCAGGGCAGGGGGCTGTGACCTGCTCGTCGGGCGCAGCTAAGTCCAGAGCTCCTTGTGGGGCTCCCTGGTTAAAACCACCGGCGAGTTAGACTCCACGCCCCTGTTTCTGGTCTCCGCCAACCCTCTGGTCTAGCTGTTCCCTGGTATAGAAACATACTGTAGAATTTGATGGCCGATAAGAACCCTTTTTTAAACATGTTACCTCAAACCATATTTAATCCTTATTTTTTTTGTAAGGATATCAATATGCCTATCCCAAGCAGGTTTAAATTGTTCTACTGTATTTGTCTCTACCACCTCTGATGGGAGGCTATTCCACTTATCTACTACTCTTTCTCTCTTTCAAATTTCCCCTGAATCTTCCTCCCTCTAGTTTCAGTGCATGTCCTCCTGTTCTGTTGCTCTTCTTCCTGTGAAGAATGTCTCCCACCTGTGTATCCCAGTGTATGTCCTTGTCATACATCAAACAACCCTGTTTCCAGCACCCTCCACTGGTCCACCCAGGTCACAGCCAGAAACACCGCAAACCCCTGTGCTGACAGTCTTCTCGCGATTGTTGACTTTGACATACATACACATACCTCCTGGAGAGTGTTCTTGATCTGGCCAACTGTTGTGAAGGGGTTTTTCTTCACCAGGGAAGTAATAATTCTGTCATCCATCACAGTTGTTTTCCGTGGTCCTCTTTTGGTGTTGCAGAGTTCTCCGATACGTTCTTTCTTTTTAATAATGTTCCAAACAGTTGATTTGGCCACACCTAATGTTTTTGCTATCTCTCTGATGGGTTGCTTTTGATTTTTCAGCCTAATAATGGCTTGCTTCACTGATAGTGACATCTCTTTCACCTGCGTAATTTATGATGAAATAACAAGGGAATAGCCCACATTAAATTACAATTAACTAAATAACATTAATTAAATTAAATAACATTAATTACATAACATTAAATCGCTTTCGAATCGATTGTCTCATTACTTTTGGTCCCTTAAAAAGTGGGAGGCACATATAGAAAACATTGTAATTCCTACACCGTTCACCTGATTTGGATGTAAATGCCCTCAAATTAAAGCTGAAAGTCTGCAGTTAAAGCATATCTTGTTTGGTTCATTTCAAATCAATTGTGGTGATGTATAGATCCCAAAAATATGAGTATTGTGTCGATGTCCCAATATTTATTGACCTGACTGTAGTTTTCCATTTCAGTACTGACTTTCTATTAAAATTGAAACAGCATAATGATAAATATAAACCATACAGAGCTTATTAATAGATGATGCAAGTTGAAAAGGCCTCATGATGTAAAGCTTTAACAAACCATATAATTGACTATTGCAGTTAAATCACAAATTTTTGGACATCTTCATACTTTCCCCATGTCGGATATCTGTACAGTATAATACATGCGTGCAGAGTTTTATATTCTTGTTCCTGTCAGCCACCCTCCTCTTCTGCAAAACACAAATAAACACAATCAGAAAATAAAATACATCTTTATTTAAAGACCTTTAAAGGCTTATATGACAGTTAAATTCTAATTTGGGAAAATGTGTGGAAAAATACATTGGACATCTTTTTTTGTTAAATGCAACCTCCCAACTCCTCTCTGCTTCCTGCAGTAAGGTGCTATGTATATATATATATATATATATATATATATATATATATATATATATATATATATATATATATATATATATATATGCATTGGCTCTGATATCCTGGTGCTCAGCATGCCACCGGTCAGATTCCCTGCTTTTATGCGATCAGAAGTACACATTGCCCCATAATCGTGCCTTATTTCATTTTGTAAACCATAGTGGTGCCCTAGTTAATGTTATGCCCCATAGTGCATAGTAGTAGTAGCGTGCGGGTTTTCCTGCATATCAAAATGCGGTAAAAATCCCGTTATTGGAGTTTTTACAGCATTTTGAAATAAGGCACTATTATGGGGCATAAAATATACTAGGGTACGATTATGGGCCACACAATTAACAACTGCTGTAGAGAGGTGTCTATCTAGCAGCACTGGGACAGGGGCCTTTTCATAGTGTTGCTATGGGGCCCACAAAATTCTGGTGATGCCCCTGACAGTGCCTATACAAGGGAATGTAGCAAAGGAGGAGCTAACTCTTTCCATTCAGCTCTCATTATTAATTTTTCATTCACTTTGTTAGGCTTTTATAAATAACTAGGTGATTCATCGCGCCCTACGGGCGCTCTTCACACCGGCGTAGGGGGCTACGCCCCTTAATTTGTGAACGTTTGTATTGTGAGAAATATGGTTAGAATTGTATGAAAGCTGCCTGTATTGCAGCTTCTGCCAGTGGGTGAGGGTCCAGCGTGGCAGCACAGGAGTACAGGACGGTGGCCCTGAGTCAGTATCTCCTCCTACTGGGTGGGAGTTAGGGTGCATGAGAGCAGGAGGCTGGGATATGAGGCATAATATGGGTATGTGGGCAACACAGCGTCAGCGATTACCCAGTGGTGGAAGTTACGGTTCAGGAGAGCAGGAAGCTGGGTAGTGATAGGGGTGTGTGGGCATACGGGGGACTAAAGAGGGTGGGGGACACTGTGCAGCTTCTGCCAGTGGGTGAGGGTCCAGCGTGGCAGCACAGGAGTACAGGACGGTGGCCCTGAGTCAGTGTCTCCTCCGACTGGGTGGGAGTTAGGGTGCATGAGAGCAGGAGGCTGGGCGGTAAAGCATGATAGGGGAATGTGGGCAACACAGGGTGAGCGCGTCCCCACTGGGCGGAAGTTTGAAACTTGATCGGTTCTCCTTTGCCATCGTTGTAGGGAAACCATCTTGTCCTCCCACATTGATGGCAAAAGTATTCAACATCGGCCATAAACCATCGATTATTTGAAATCATTGATGGTCGATGGGCATCCCTAGAACTGGAGGAGGGTGGGGGACAGTATGCAGCTATCAGCAGTGGGTGAGCGTCTCCTCCCACTGGGAGGGAGTGAGCGTGCATGAGAGCAGGAGGCTGTATAATAGTGGTATGTGGGCAAGACATTGATAAAAGTTGTGGCGCTAGTGCAGAGGGCAGTGGGGAAACCTGCAGTGCGGCAGCCAGGGCCGGATTTCCCACCTAGGGGCGGTACCTGCTTGTGGCGGTACAGGATCCCCCATTGTCACGGGGGTACGTGAAATGCGGGAGCGGGGTCGCGGTGGTCCGCTGGGGGGGGTGGAATTGCCGGAAGGGGGTCTGCAAATTGCGGGAGGGGGTGGTGTGCGGGGATCCGCGATTAGCGGGAGGGGGCGGGGATCCGTAAATCGCGGGGGGGCTTATATCGTGGGAAGGGGGGTCCGCAAATTGCGGGAGGGGGGTTGTCGAGGTTAGTGAATTGCGTGAGGGGGGGTTGTGGAGGTCCGTGAATTGCGGGAGGGGCGCGGGGGGTGCCGTAAGTCAAGGGGGGGGGGCGCTGGGGGGTGGTGCGGGGGTCCGTGAATCGCGGGAGGGGTCATAAATCGCAGGAGGGGGGGTCGTGGGGGGCTGCGAATCGCAGGAGGGGGGGTGTGGGGGGGTGCCGTGAATTGCATAAGGGGGGCGTGAATCAAGGGAGGGTGGGCGCAGGGGGGTGGTGCGGGGGTCCGTGAATCGCGGGAGGGGGGTCTCGGAGGGCTGCGAATCGCAGGAAGGGGGGTGTGGGGGTGTGCAGTGAATTGCGTGAGGGGGGCATGAATCGTGGGAGGGGGGGGTCCCCGAAACACGGGAGGGGGTCTGCAAATTGCGGGAGGGGGCGCTGGAGGTGGTGTGTGAATTACGGGGCGGCCGCAAATCGCAAAAGGTGCCGAGGGGGTCCGCAAATCACGGGAGGGGGGCACTACGGGGGGTTCCGTGAATCGCGGGAGAGGGCGGGGGTCCGCGAATTGCGGGAGGTGGGGGGTCGCAAATCGCAGTAGGGGGAGTGCCGTGAAGCACGGGAGGGGGGGTCGCGGGGGGCCCTTTTAATGCCGGGAGAGGGGGTCGCGGGGGTCCCACAAATCGCAGGGGGGGGGTCGCGGGGGTCCTGCGAATCGCGTGAGGGGGGGTCGCGGGGGTCCTGGCAGAGGGTAGGGATGTGCAGGAGTAATGGTGGATGGTGGCTGTGGAGTAATGGTGGGCGTGTACTGTAGCCCTGGCTGGGCGGGGGGAGGTGATGTCAAGGGGGTGGAACGTTATACACATGAAAATGTTCTACACCGGAACGTTCTACACAGGGGTTGAGTGACAGATCTGGCTAAATATATAAGAGATACATGAAAATAAATGTGATCTATTAATACATTAAAAGAAGCTGCAAAAAGTAAATGATTGTAACCTTTGTTTTGGATCTTAAAATCCTCTGGCAGTAAACTATCCTGCCTGTTTCCTAGTACGAAGGCAAGAAATGAGAGAATGAGGGCATCCATGACGGCAATAATAGCAAGAATGTAGGCCCAGCGTACTGTGCAGGCTCCCAGTGAGTATTTGTCTGTCTTGTCTCCACACATACGCTTCACTTCTGCAGAGTCCCAACCATCCGGATAAATGAGACACCCAATCATTATGCCAGCTGCTGCAAGGAAAAACAAGAACTTGGAACGTGGAAGTAGTGATGACATGCACAACAAACTTACAGCCAAACTGAAATGTATAATACCTGAAGCCAACTGCATCCATGCGCAGATTTTGTATACCGTGGCCGAATTGCAGAAGAAGAAAAGGCTAAAGCACAACATGGAGCCCACCACCAGAAACATGGACACTCCAATAAAAAACATAGCAGTCTTGAAAGCTCCAGAAGGTATGCTTTCGAAGTCTAAAGCGCTGCCTTTGCAGATGAGCTCTGAGGTCAGGGCATTGCCTATGCAATAACTGAACAGTCCAAAATAACCTGCTTGAGGCGTGTTTAAACTGTCTCCAATCCAATATGGCTGGATGAATACTTCCACCATGACGATAGAAAAGCATATAGTAAATACTGCCCATAGGACTCCGATGGCACGGGCATTACGTACATAGTTGGTGTGATAGATCTTGGCTGCTTCTTGTGCTGGCAACAGCTGGGCCATTGTGGTCTGACGTGAGCGGAGTCCTTAAGCACAAACCTTTAATAGCAGATTATAAAGTCAGTTCAGTGATTATAGTACAAGGAAAGGCATTAGAAACAATGTCCTGAGAATGTATAAACTACACCACTCAACTTTACTGTCAGACAATGTAATACTTACTAGGGGTCCTATATTGGGCACAGTACACATTCTTAAGGTGCCCATACACTAGTAAGATTTATCTGCAGATCTGTCTGGTTGGAACAAAAACATGGTTATGGATGAGTGACAGTTTGTCAGTTTTCCAGCATTTCCAAGCAAATGGTCAACTGTCATTTGCTCTCATCCATAACCATGTTTTTGTTCCAACCAGACAGATCTGCAGATAAATCTGCGTGTGTATGGCCACCTTAAGTCTAAAGGATTCTTCAGTCATCATAATTTTACTAGCAAACTTACTAAAATAATGTTTGTCTGAGATGTGTACCTCATATCTTATAAACTGGTTAAGCAGGACAATCATATATTTCCTTATTTGTAATGCAGAAGAAAAATGAAGAAAGAATTCTTGGAATACTGTGTAGGTGACACCAGGCCATAATTACAACACTCATAGTAAGCTAATGTGAAAGAAATGTTATCAGATTGACGTGGAACAAACTAAATGCATTCTATTGGAATATCATTGTGAAACTTAAGCTGGGTACACATATGTACAATTTCATTTTTCTTGCGACCGTTCGTTCGACCGAATACACGTTCGACCGTCCAAAACATACGACCGTTCTGTGCGTACACATATGTACAATTTTACTTGCGACGTCCGATGTACTCCCGTCCAAACAATCGCAAGAAGAAGTATATGAGAGACCCTGTAACCCTTTGCCTGCTGTTTTAACTAATGTGTGTTTAATGCCTCACTGCCCAACACTTTAGAGGCATCACTTTAAGACATTAATCAATGTTGAAGTTTTAATAGTGTGTTATGGTGGGGGCGTGGCCTGAACGGGAACGCAGGTAGTCAAGTATTCCTTAGCTCCTGCTCCCAACCCACGTTTTCTTGCCAAAAAGCCCTCCTTCCCAGGAAAATAAAAGGTTCAGCACCCCTTGCCCCGCTTACCGACACAACAGAGAGCAGGTGGAGTCGCGCTGCGGAGCCGGGGGACACAGTTCTGTGTCTCTGCAGGTTGCGGCCTTCTCCCCCACTGAAGCCGGGACCTCTGGTGCTGCCTCTGGCCGGGTTTCAGGCTCCAGGACGGAGGTGACGCGCGCCCACCTGGTTTGAGCGGAGGGGGAACTGTACAGCGCTCACTAGCGCCGGAGCTCATCTCCCTGAGTCTCCCCCAAGACTGGACTGCCTGGCGCTGGGGGATTGAAGGTGAGGAGACTCCATAGCTATCGCCCCTGACCTTCCTCTCCTGCTGCGGCGGCCATCTTGCGTCCATTAAAGACGCTGCTCTGCACACACAGTCACTCACAGCTGAGGTCTGGTGCCTGCTCCCCTCCTGCCTGCAGCCCCCCACGGACATCCTAGCCCTCGGACAGTGCCCTTAGCCCACATACAGCCCCCCTGCAGCTCTACACAAAATAATAGAAGTAAAAAAAAAAAAAAAAAAAAAATTCTATATAAAAAAAAAAAAAAAAAACGAAAAAAAAAGAGAGTGCCAAAGCCATTGGGCTATATAGTGCTCACCTTCACTGCACCCGATCTTCAGGGGCTTAAGGAGAGTGTGCAGGCCAAGAGTTGGGGCACTGGAGGGGTAAATATACCCACTGATCACTGCTCAGATCAAGGCTACACCATCTTTGCACCTAGAGCTCCACCTTGTGGCTATTTGTGTTATTACACCTATGCTTACTGGGATGATGGACATATATCCCCACTGTCTATGCTAGAGTATCCCAACATGCTCACTTAGTTTCTCTATTGTCTCCTGCCTCCCAAATCTAATACGTTATGATCTGATACCAAAGCTCTGTTTGGATCCGCCCATTCTTCATACGCTACCACTTTCAGCACTTCTCATGGTCCGTGCAATTTAATATGCCTGCCAAACGAAGTAAAGCGTCCAAGCCTATTCCGCAGATTCCATTCTTCAAAGCCTCCCCCCACAGCTCTCGACCTAAAAATTCTGTGAATATCCCTGTCAAGTCTGACTCTCCAGCCTCACACGATATGGCGGTGTCACCCCCTGTTGCAACACCCAGCCCAACTTCTGTTCAGGTTAGAGACACTGACGCTCTTACGGTTGGCACCCTGAAGCTCTTATTTGAAAGTTTCAAGAATGACGTCACAGCAGAAATCCGAGCTGCGGTGCAGGACTGTCAACAGGCAGTGAACGAACTGGGTACGCGCACAGATCTTCTTGAGACCAAGATGGAGGAGGTTGTCGGCTCGCATAATGGGTTGATAGATTCACACGACTCCCTTGAAGCAGAAGTCAACTTGCTAAGGGACAAAGTTGCGGATTTAGAGGACAGGTCCCGGCGGTGTAATCTAAAGCTGAGGGGTGTTCCGGAAACTGTTTCTAATAGCAGCTTGCACGACTATGCCATGGATCTGTTCAGGAAACTCCTCCCCCTTGTTTCATCAGCAGATCTCCTAATTGATAGGATACACAGACTGCCGAAAGCTCGCGCTGCCCCGAATAGTGCACCTAGAGATGTGCTTATGAAAATGCACTACTTTCACATCAAGGAAGCACTACTGAAAGCGGCAAGACCTTCGGCTGAATCATCGCCTCTGCTTGGGGATCTTCAACTATTTGGTGACCTATCGGCAGCCACCCTTCTCAAACGACGATCCTTCCAGCCAATCACTTCGGTTCTCAGAAAGGCCAACATCCCCTATCGTTGGGGATTCCCTACAAAGTTGCTGGTATCACGGGAAGGCTCCACTATTGCTATCCTCAACGCTGAAGCTGGGATGAAAATTCTAGCCTCTTGAAACATTTCCATTGCTACTGCCGGCCCCTCCCCCCCACGTCGACTCCAGCAGGACTGGTCGGTGGTGGGGTGAGGTGAGACAACAATTGCTTTTGTGTCCTATAGCTATATGTCATATGTTGCGCTCTATCCAGTGCTCCTAACGCAAAATACTTTCCCACAGTCCCAGTTATACAATTTAGTTATATAACACTCCCTCTGTTGAAGTAAAGTTTTGGTATGATGGGGCTGCTGTGGATGCTGGATAGACCTCTCTGTGTTAACCGTTGGTTTGCGTTTTCTGCGGGCTAGCTATATTCAGAATAAAAGAGAGGAGGGGAGGAAAAAAGAAAGGTCTCTATACCTGCGGAACTTTCTCTTTTCCATATACTTCTGTCTGAGACCTAAAGCATAGTTAAATGTGCTTCATGTTTGAGCACAGAGACCTCTTTACATAGTTGTTTACATAGTTATATATACTCTTTCCCGTATTACATACAATTCAGGATATTCCACTCAATGTGGGTTGTAATGTGGTTCTGTTTAATCCTAGTATTTCTCTCCCAAAGTTTTGGTACCTAACTTAAGGGGAATCCCTTCCCTCTGTTGAGGGAGGTAGGAGACTGGCCGCTACCCCCCTTGTAGTTTCAATACCCGACCACCTGTTAGAGATGGTTGGCTTGGATCCCTCTCGGGATCAAGTATTATTTTTTCTATATTTTGTTTATCTTTCATTTATTTTAGTTTCTTTTTATGTTATGTATTTTGTTTTCTATGCTCTCTACTATGCAGATACATGGTACAGGTCAGGTGACTACTCATCCTTACAAAAAATAACTACCACCATCTATCCCCCTGTATTAGAATATGGTTAAGATAGTATCACTAAATGCAAAGGGATTAAATTCCCCCCAAAAAAGGAAGCTGGCCCTTAATTATTTTCACAAACTGAAAGCCCAAGTGGTTGCACTTCAAGAGACCCACTTCAATAAACAATCCCCCCCCCTTTTTACTGATTCTAGATACCCCCATTGCTATACTGCCAATGGACCGTGTAAGAAAGCGGGAGTAGCACTCCTCTTTGCTCGTCAATGCCCGTTTGTTTTGACCTCCCAGCACGCTGACCCTGAGGGGAGATTCTTGATTTTGACAGGTAAACTAGACAATGTTGAGGTGACCCTTGCCTCCTGCTATGCCCCAAACTCTAAGCAGGTGTCCTTCTGCAGAAAATTCCTTGACACCCTACAGAAGCAGAGTAAGGGAGCTTTATTAATCTTAGGTGACTTCAATATGGTCCTAGATCCTATCTTAGACAAGTCTAGATCGCTACAACACAAAAGTCTACCTAGACAACTTGACAGTTCGACACGGTTTCGCTCCTTATTAGCGGAATATGAGCTCTACGATCTGTGGAGGGCTAAACACCCTTCTGAACGTGACTACACGTTCTACTCGCATGTCCATGGTTCATATTCCCGCATAGATTTAGCACTGGTTGACAGATGGACCTTACCTACGGTAAGGAGAGTTGACATACTACCGATTAGCTGGTCTGATCACTCCCCATTAGCGATTTTGTGGCAGGTGGATAAATGTAAAGTTTCCCCAGGACCTTGGAGGATGAATACACTCATGTTAAATCAGCCTCTGGCCCAAAAAGCATTACAGGAGTCCTTAGAGGTTTTCACTGCTACGAATAGTGTTGAGGACACATCTATTTTCGTACACTGGTGTGCTCTAAAGGCTGTTCTGAGGGGTTCGTCGTTACAAATTGCAGCCAGGCTCAAAAGAGAACATAATCAGAGGCTTGCTAGTGCGGAGCAAGAGGCTGCTACTTTAGAAGCAGCCCATAAGGCTGAGCCCTCTAATAAATCTTTATTTAACAAACTACTAGCAGCTAGAGAAAAGGTCAACTCCTTCTCACTAGCGGAGGTGCACCGTAACATACACCGGCTCCACCAGAAGTATTATACTTTAGGAAATAAACCAGGGCGCCTACTGGCGCGTAAACTCCGAGGCCGTAGGGCTAAAGATCGGATCCACGCCATACACACCTCTAAAGGTGTTAAGGTTTCTGACCCCACAGAAATTGCGGATGCCTTTGCTGAGTACTACTCGCATCTCTATAATTTAAAAAATGACCCGGATACCCCCCAACCAACCATTCCTGACATAAACAATTTCCTTCAGAGCCTGTCCCTCCCTGCACTTGACTCGAGTGCCCGAGACTTAATTAACTCGCCGTGGACGCTGAGTGAAGTCGAGAAAGCCATAGATTCTCTTCCCCTAGATAAAGCTCCAGGCCCTGATGGCTACCCTTCCAACTTTTATAAGAAATTTAAAGCTAAGATTGCCCCAATACTTGTCGCGGTTTTTAATGAAGCCTCATCCACGACAACGTTCCCTAAAGAGATGCTTGAGGCCCGTATAATTACTATTGTTAAACCTGGTAAATCTCCCACTAATGTACAAAATTAC
This sequence comes from Crinia signifera, assembly GCF_055691185.1. Classification (NCBI taxonomy): domain Eukaryota; kingdom Metazoa; phylum Chordata; class Amphibia; order Anura; family Myobatrachidae; genus Crinia; species Crinia signifera. Next base: position 294,556,562 of record NC_139218.1, on the reverse strand, counting down.
CGCCCCATAGCCCTCCTTAATGTTGATATAAAACTATTTGCCAAGCTGATAGCTACTCGAATATCCCCCTTATTACCTAGTCTAATCAACCCTGATCAAGTAGGATTTGTGGTAGGTAGGCAGGCATCGGATAACACCCGAAGAGTTATTAATGTCATAGAATTCTGCCACACCCGTAAACACCCTCTATTAGTGCTTTCACTCGATGCAGAAAAAGCCTTTGACAGGCTTCACTGGGGCTACTTGCGTTCCACTTTACATCATTTTGGTTTCTCGGGTAGAATACTTAGCTCTATCTTGGCCCTGTATTCCCTCCCAAATGCCAGAGTGTTTACGAATGGATGTTCCTCCTCCCAATTCGATATTACAAACGGCACCCGTCAGGGCTGCCCCCTCTCCCCCCTAATTTTTGCGTTAGCAATAGAGCCCCTGGCTGAGTGTATACGTTCCCAAGCCCATATCCAAGGTCCTCTCATAGGTGGGGTCGACCACAAAATCAGCTTATTTGCGGATGACGTGCTAGTGTGTCTTGAGGATCCTGAATCCTCTCTTCCCCACTTACATAACATCCTTGATGCTTACACTAAAATCTCCTACTACAAATTGAACACCACCAAGACCGAAGCTTTTCCTCTTAACGTGCCAGACAGTGTGTTAATACGCCTGAAAGACAAATTTAAATATATCTGGAAAGACAAATCGATTAAATACCTTGGGATTAATTTGGCTAGGGACTGTGACATTATAAACCTAAATTATGACCCTCTGTTACGCGCTTTCAACACCCTTACTAAAGAATGGATGATGCAGGAGGTGTCTTGGGTTGGTCGAATAGCTGCAGCAAAAATGGTACTCCTACCCAAGTTAATGTATTTGTTTCGGACTATTCCTCGACCCTTTCCATCTGCGATATGCAGCAAATTCAATAAGTTACTGTCCTCTTATATCTGGAGAGGAGCTAAACCCAAAATAGCGAAAACCACCCTATCCTTCTCGAAAATAGACGGTGGCCTAGCATACCCAAATCTAGAAAAATATCACTCTGCGTGTATATTAAATCAAGCGAGGGATTGGCACATGAGGAATTGTGTCAAACCCTGGGTGGCAGTTGAAAGAGCCGCTGTGTATCCTCTTGACCTCCCTGAATTATTTAGACTGCCTCCAACAGCTGCCACATCTAAAAGTAGTACGTGTAAAGCTGTTCATACTACACTCCTCATATGGCATAGGTTGGTTGCCTCTAGTGCCAACATCTCACTGCCATCTCCTCAGTTAGCATTGAAAACCATCGCAAATCTAATCCCAGACCTCAGTGTAGACTCTTGGGGGGCCCTAGGATTATTATCTCTGAATGACATTCTCGACGATGGAACAGTAGTTCCCTTTTCCCGTCTACAATCACAATACCATGTCCCAAAACAGGACTTCTATAAGTACTTACAGATTAGGCATTGGCTTAGTAGCTGCCTTCCCAAACCCCCCGCCCAGCTTTCGGTACCTAAAATACTACTAGCTCTCATTGAAACCTCAGCCACAAAAGGTGGTATCACCCGCTGGTATAAATATCTGATTTCCAACTGTCTGAAAAGTAAGTTCCCTTCTCAACACCGATGGGAGAGGGATTTGCCAAACGTCTTTTCAGATGAGGTGTGGAAATTTGTTTTCCACTCATGCTTCAAGATTTCTAAATGCATCAACCACGTGGAGATGTACTATAAATTGGTCCATAGGGCCTATCTTACCCCAGACCGACTGCATCAGTTTTGGCCTTCCGTCTCCGCCCAGTGCTGGAGAGGTTGTGGCTCAGTTGGAGACATTCTGCATGTTTTTTGGTCGTGCCCAGTTTTACATTCCTTATGGAAGGAAATATTTCTCCTTAGCTCCAATGTATTAAAACACTCTGTACATATGGACCCTCTTATTGCTCTCTTCCACTACTGCCCAGGGGTGTTTTCTAGCAGCGATAATTACCTCCTTGGCCATATTCTGATCGCGGCTAAAGCCTCTATCGCCCAGTTCTGGAAATCACCCGACATACCAAACATCCATATGATTGAAAACAAGATCCATAAACACTTCCTCTTTGAGACATCAGATGTGGTATATTCCTCCAAGGCATCTTCCATCCACTTCAAATGGAACAGTTGGAGGGAATACAGGGAAAGAACAGGCCAGCCATGTACCCGTAATGCCCTTATAGACCTATCTATACTGGATTCGCCTGGGCAAAATCCCAGTTCTGATCATTAATTGCTGTGAGCAACCCGAACCGGTCCTTTCCCTGTTTTCTGCATAACCTGTGTCCTATAATAGAGTCCCTTTACTTATTCTTCGCCTTTATTCAATATACTCTAGTCAACCTGACATGCCCTAGTCTACAGTTGATACCTGTTATGTCGTAACACCTATGTGCATATGTATATATATATTTATATATTTTTTTTTTTTTTTTTTTTTGTATGCAATTATTTCTTTTCTTTTCCCTCTGTTTTTGTTGTTTGATTTGTACTCTTTATTTGAATTTGTAAAATCAATAAAAATTTAATATTAAAAAAAAAAAAATAGTGTGTTATGGTGCCCTGCAAAGAGCTTCCAGCACACTCTATTAAAACTTCAACATTGATTAATGTCTTAAAGTGATGCCTCTAAAGTGTTGGGCAGTGAGGCATTAAACACACATTAGTTAAAACAGCAGGCAAAGGGTTACAGGGTCTCTCATAATGCAGCATACCACCGTGCTTTGTCAAACTGTCAAGCATATCGATCGAACATGCGTACACACTTCACTTTTGTTCCGATATGGAGCCGTCCTGTCGGATGAAATATTAAGCAGCAAAGAACCTTCGACCGACCGACCGTGGACGGCCAAGAGCGTTTTTGGCCGTTTATCGATCGCACAGCAGCAATTGGGACAGCGTACACACCTATACAATCGAACGGCCGTTTGCCCCCAGATTGGAAGAACGGCCCGACGATTGTATATATGTGTACCTAGCTTAAGTAATGTGACAGACAATAGTCTGCATGATATATTATGAAACCAAAAACAGCACCAAGAGATATACTTCGGTGGTTAGAAAGTCAGAACTTGATAGACTCAAGAAGACAGATGGATATTGTTCACTGGTAAATTGTCCAGATGCCAAACTCAATATTGTTATAAATAGTGGACTACTTAGAAAATAACACTAATAGTTGTGTATTGTACAGCAATAGTTGTGTATATTACAGAATACAAAGTTGCTGGAATCTTGTAGTGCTACAATTTGTTTATGCAACAGTAAGATAAGATCATTTTAAAAGATTGTGCCATCAACAAATCATATGGACGTTTATAATTTAATCCTTACATAGAGATGGATATGATAACTTATTATAACTAAATGCATCTTTGATTAAAGATACTGTATAGTTTCTTGGTTACTTGTTTCCTAGAACGGCGCCCACTAAGCGATTTGCTTAGTGGGCTATTCAATATACAGATATAATCTAATGGTACCCACACACATGTGCAAATTGATCTTTTTAGTTCAAATCGCATCGTGTTTATTTGCCTTTGCGATGCGCACTACGGTTAGTCATTAGCGCAAGGCAAAATAGTATGTGCATGCGGGTATTTAATTAATTAAAGCACCCTTTTATTGACTATTGTAGTATAGTCAAAATCAGGTGTAGTTTAAATTGCACAGTGTATACAGTCCAAATTGCATAGCTCACACTGTATAGGCTCAAATTGCACCTAACACACATCTCACCATGGACAAGATGTACTAAGGTTGGAAAAGTGATACAATTTAGATAGAAAAATGACAGTTGGGAGCTGGGTTATCAAACAGCCTGTAGCATGGCAGTTAGAACTTGATTGGGTGGTAGTTTATCACTCTCCATTTTATCACTTTTCAAGCTTAGTTCATCTGCCCCAGTGTGTGGAAACCATAAGCCCTACAAAAAAGATGTATGTTGATTGTATAATTACATGGTCACATGATGTGTCCTAGGCAGTTATCTTCGTAGAGCCAGACACTTGTGTCTACACGTCCCCTAAGCAATGCATACATCAATTGATCATATGAGCAGGTAAACCAGAGTTTGAAGATAATCAGTGGTGTAACTACAATTGGGGCGCCCCTCCCCACTAAAATTTGTGCGCTCCCATCCCCACTTACTCGCTCACCGCTGCATCTTCTGCCGCTCTGGCGATCCATTACGGATGTCACATACAAAATGGAGCAGGAGCACCGGGACTCTGCAGACAGCAGAGATTCGGCGGTGGCCTTATTAACAATAGCTTCGCAGACCCAGCGGCCCCCAAACTTACCTAGCGTCTCCAAGTGACTTATACGCCACTTATTTGTGTGTGATATGAGCTAATCTGTTTGCAGACATTTAAGGTGTAAATTCTTTGTATAGAATAATTTAGCAAATCCTATGTCTCAGTGTATCTGAATATAGGTGTATTATGGCAGGAAGCCCACTAATAGGATTGAACACACTGGATCAGATAATCGTGCATTGTTTCCCAACGATCACACACCTTCCAGCGTACCAAGATGCCTGAAATTCTTCCAACTGTCACCAAAACCTCATCAGAGACAAAGCTTAAATACTCCACAGCTGTAATGACTGACACTCTACACACAGAACAGAAGCACATCCCCACATCACTGACAGAAACATTTTAAAATGTCTACATAATGTGCCAAACTGATATCAATCCTCACCAAAGATGAATGGTGCAATGATGATCTGACATGAACAGGACTCTTTTTTTCCCCCTTATTCTGTATCCGTGTCACCAGCATACAAGTACTTTGTAATAACAGGGACCACTTTATAAGATAGATATACCACACATGGGTGTGAAGTCATGCTATGAAATACCCACATCTTGAGTGGTTATACAGTCGGCCTACAGCAGCATATATGGTTGTTCTTGAAGAAGAATGTGGCTAATTTGAAAAGTTGCTGTTTGCACGATAAACACATGGTTTTACTGCATCTAATCTTGGCTAATCCTTATTAAGAGTAATAGACTCTATCAACCGGACATTGTATTTTCTATATTTATTTATATTTTGAGTCAGTGACTGGATATATCTATTTGCATGAAGCCGGATACTGCAGCTAGTGTGTGTATGTATGTATGTATGTATGTATGTATATATATATATATATATGTATGTATGTATGTATGTATGTATGTATGTATATATATATATATATATATATATATATATATATATATATATATATCTCAATTTGAAGACTGGCACTCGTCCCAGCTGTCCAGGGGTTACTTGGCCCAGGTGCCTTCCTAGTTCTCTCAGCTGAAAGAACTGTGTACATACAATGGCAATGGCGGCACTCACAGGACGTCTGAAGATAACGGTAAATAAATCCACACAGGGACCCGCTGCTGAGGTTCAACGTTTCAGTCTTGTTCAGACTTTTATCAAGAACAGCCTCTGTTCTTGATAAAAGTCTGAACAAGACTGAAACGTTGAACCTCAGCAGCGGGTCCCTGTGTGGATTTATTTACCGTTATCTTCAGACGTCCTGTGAGTGCCGCCATTGCCATTGTATGTATATATATATATATATATATATATATATATATATATATATATATATATATATATATATATATATATATATATATATATATTACAGAAAAAGGCACGTAAAAGTAATTGTAAAATATGATCATTTTACTTTAGAATTAATTGAATGTATTCTCTAGCAAAATGCCCTGGGGTCCAGCATTCTCTTTATAAGATTGACATATTCGAAATAAAATCATTTTTTTGCATTTTTATAGATATATATACATCTATTTTTTTATATATATATTCTTAAAATTAATATTGTAAATTAGAGGATTTATCGAAAAATGGCTGGTTTGATATAGTGTATATATCGATCATATATATTATCAACATCAATTTACCTAGAACCAAAAAAGTTTAGAATCATTACACCACCCTTCACAGGTGCACTCAGGATCATACAAGGGCAGTGCTGGGAACACTGGATCCTATTTTCCTTATATTTCAGCAATATTCCAATGGGGTGTACCAGCAATAAAATCTAACTGGCCAGAACCACTTCATAAATGTAACAAAGGACAAGTCTGCAGAAAAGATGCAAATGATAAAATAGAGCAATATGATCTATTGGTACAATATGCTCCATTAAATGATACAGAAGATATAAGACAATAACGCTACACTCCCAGCTGTGGGAGATATGGGAGAGTCCAAAGAACACAACTGCTGCTGCTGCTAGATGGCTTGTAGGGCATGCTGGGACTGTCGTTCCTACACTGGAGACCAAGAGCATGCTTATTGCTGGTACAACATGTTAACTTTTATGCATCCATCTCTAAAAGATTAATATCTGAACATATAATTATATCCATTGGTTAAACTGCCACTATTAATGGGTCATAAGACTAACCTTAGGGTATGTTCACGATCCACACTGCTAAACCCTTTGTAGCCGAATACAACAGAGATGTAAGGTAGAGACTCAGAAACAGAACTCCAGTTGGAAACAGAATGCAGCGATGTGACTTTAAAACTGAAATTTAAGAGGATGACATTGCTAGTTGCATGGTGTCATGTTATACGGTCTACATTATTCATGCTAACCTGGTGTACTGTGTCCTCTCTATGTTCTTCTATCCTAGTGTGGGAGGTGAGAGTTTACATGCATCCCCCTTCATCTGGTGCATTATGGGGATGTAGGTAATCTCCTTACCACTGATTCTTTGAGTTTAATATTGTCTAAAGCCAATGAATTAGATGGGATTGCAAGATGTGTGTAACAGTACCTAACTGCTTTGCTTCCTTATGGGAAAATGTTTTGAGAACATTTGTTTTTTTTGTACAGAAAAAAAAAAAAATTCAAAGCAATATATATATATATATATATATATATATATATATATATATACACACACACACACACACACACACACTTGTATAGTGTCTTATTGGATGAAAGTCTCTGAGTGCCAGCCAGCAACAACTATATATATATATTTCTTTTTTTTTTTTCCTAAAGGAAGGTGGGCACCAGAGCAAGTTGAGCATTTAATAACTACGAGTGCCAGACACAAGCTCTCTCTAATATATATATATATATATATATATATATATATATATATATATATATATATATATATATATATATATATATATATATATATATATATATATATATAGCAGACGAGTAGCCGGCACTCTCCTTTCAGAGATGCAATTGCCGGGGTGCCTTGTATCCAAAGTATACAGCAGGGCGTTTCTTACCGGCACTCCTCGGTCTTAGCTTAGTCAATCAAAAAGAATTATCAAACGGACACAACTGGCTTCATGCAACGTTTCGGGATCCTTTAATCACATCCCGTCATCAGGCAGTGTACATACAAATTTACACACAATCACTGACCTTTTTATCCTGAAGTGAACCTCCGTTTTCACGTGCGCGGGAAAACGGAGGTTCACTTCAGGATAAAAAGGTCAGTGATTGTGTGTAAATTTGTATGTACACTGCCTGATGACGGGATGTGATTAAAGGATCCCGAAACGTTGCATGAGGCCAGTTGTGTCCGTTTGATAATTCTTTTTGATTGACTAAGCTAAGACCGAGGAGTGCCGGTAAGAAACGCCCTGATATATATATATATATATATATATATATATACACACACACACACATACATATACTGAACTGAAATCCACAGCAAGTAGGACTTTCTACACTAATTACGGCTGATGCAAATGTTTTGCAGGTCTCCTCACAGAATCAAGTAAAATAAATAGCTCCACCTGTGGATCTTTTAAAATGTTTCAGTGCACCTGTCGGGTGCCCTGGAAAACGTGACCTGTGTGAGGTCCTGAGAACCACTGTGTTATATAGCTCTGGACACTTATTCAAGTTTCTATGGCAGGATGAACAAGAAAAAATTCTCTACTGTAATAACTGCGCCTAGAGCAGCAATAAAGATCACAAGCAACAATAAGGGATAGTTTGTCCCTCTACACAAATGATACAAAACAAGAAATGTGATGTGATCCTTGTAGTGCTCAAAATATATATAAAAAAGAAAAAAATAGTAAAAAATAGTTACGTGCTTGTATGCTCCGTACGGCCCAGATTTTCATGGGTAATTCATACATTAAAAAAAAAAAGGACATATATAGTGTAATATGTTTCTCAACAGTTCTTATTAGGACTATCTTCCCAAGAATGACAAAATGAGGTCTTCCTCTGTATGATAGTGATATTATTCTTTAAAGGTTCACCTCCTGTGCAGGCAATAATGAATGATGTTTACAATAAGCTTACATTCATAAAGATGGTACAAAACACATCAAGGTATCTTCAGATGCTCACTTGTATGCTTACATTAGCCTCGTAGTGGATCCTCATGTAGTGGTTTCTTTTCGAAGAATAGACGTCCAGGCAGAAATTAAAAACTTGGTGAAGTTTATTTAAAAAAGTAATTATAAAAGGGAGGGCTTGTTTGATAACAAATATAACTCAAACAGCCTTTTCCAACACAATAAAACACTAATGCATTTCAACAGTGTCTGTCTTTATCAAGGTGCAATGTTTGTTTGCCTGGAACTCATATTTATACCTGAGTGGTATAGGACCACCCTTTGGGGGAGTGGTCACATTTCACACTATAACATACATATCTCGCTTATAATTGCAGTTAATGCATATGAAATAACCTTTGTACAGTAGAAAATATGGTGATTAGTGATCCCAGCGATATATATACATTAAATATGTCTGAAAACAGCTGAAAATAGTTTAATAACTGGTGTGCGTTCCACACAGGTGGAACGCACATCACTTTCGCCGAAAGTGTGTTCGATGGGTAATCTGGCGTTATATGCCGATTCCAGCATTAAAATGCTGGTTCCATACCTTAATGCAGATGCTTGTTTGTGCGTCTGCTAAACCCGCTGTGGGATCTATATTGAGCGGACTTCTCTGCTGTTTAGTGTTGGAGCTGGACCGGAAGTAACTTGTCCGTATATTATAATGTATTAAATTCACTTCCGGCTTCAGCGCACAACACTAACAAGGATGTAAGGGGAACCATGCTCACCAAGAAAGGTTCTTGGTGAGCAGATGTAGCTAAATGGAATGCAAATGCGTTCCAAATACCCAGGAAGTGCCTTAACAATTGTGTATAAGCATATTATTACATTACAGGGAGCTGTAAATTACCAACTATATAAGCAGTATTTCTAAAGAAACATACATATAGCAGGAAATACACATATTTGACTGGATTTACATGATATAATTTATGCTATAAGGATATACATTTGAATGAATAATGGAAAAATATATATATGGCGAAAAATGTCTCTATGGATATTACAGTGACCCATATTGAAATAGTTTTAGCTTGAACTTCTAAAATTCCCCTTTAAATACCTTTAAATATTTATAAGAACCATTTCAGTTCAAACTCTAGGTTCAATCCGCCTGGTTGATAATAACTCTTCCAGGTTGTTTTTCCTCCAGTTATTTTTTACTATTTTTTTTACTATTTCAATACCGCAGAAAAGAGGACAGTGAGTGGTTTTAAAGTGAGCGGAGACACCTTTTTGATATTTCTCACATGTTCTGACATCCTATCTTTAAGTTTTCTGCTGGTTCGGCCTATATATTGTAAATTACATGTACAGTATGTGCCTATGCACATCCTTGCTGGCGGGTCGCCAGAATGTACGCGCTGGCGACCCGCCAGCAGCCTCGCCAGCGAGGAGACTGAGACGCGCGTGCGTCTCACGCGCACGCGCGTCTCAGTCTCCGTCGCTAGCGTGGCGGAAACCCTGTCCGTCTCCGCCTCAGGGAGACGGACGGGGTTAGGGGGGATGCGGGCAGGCGGCGGGGACCCCGGGTTACCGCCGGCAAGCCGGCGGGGACCCGGGGAAACGTTTGGAAGCGCCGTCGGAAGGGGGCGCGCGCGCCTCTCGTGCGCGCGCGTCCCCTTCTCACGATCGCCATGGCGCTGGCGGGGGATGGCGGCTGGCGACGCCAGCGCCATCCCCTGCAAAGATGGAACCTGACCCATCTGTACATTGGAGGAGATAAATTACGCTTTTGTTATGACATGTTATAAATTGGTTTATAGAGTGTTTTTTTGCCCCATACTCCACATCTGCGCCGTACGGAGCATACAAGCACGTAAGTATTTTTTACAATTTTTTATTTTTTAATATATTTTGAGCGCTACAAGGATCACATCACATTTCTTGTTTTGTAAGTTTCTATGGCAGGCATTCCCAACCTTGGTCCTCAAGGCATGCCAACAGTGCAGGTTTTAGCGATATACAGGCTTCAGCACAGGTGACTATTAGTTCCGGAGTTATTTTGATTTATCCATCTGTGCCGAAGACGTTTATAACTGAAACCTGCACGGTTGGTGTTCCTTGAGGACCTTGGTTAGGAATGTCTGTTCTATGGGTTAACATGAGTTAGTTACAGCTTAACCCTGGGCGTTGAATGGCTTATAACTAAATGGGTTTGAAGCTACATCAATATCTTATGCAATATCACGCCTAATCGCATCAGGTCCTAAGGGTATGTACAATAACACAAGAGGTACACAACATTTAATAGATATTATTTCAAGAATTTTAATCGGTGAGCTGAAAATGTAATCAAACGAATTTCCAGTTTCTCTCTTGATCATATTGATACTTCTCATACAGATATACACCAAGGATATTATGAAATCGGTTCAGTGATTGATCTAGAGGGATTTCAGCTATTTTGCTAATAAAGTTAAGGTGAAAATGCTGATATATCAAACCTGCAGTTTGTCAAAGCTTCAAATATCAGGAACTTTGCTTTAAAGCAGCAATAGGAATGAATACTAAACAATCCTGGTTTACAATAATTTCTCTGATTGGAGGCTTTCAAAAATTACGGAATAGTAAAAAAGGGATTTTTGTAAGAACTTACCATTCGAATCCCTTTCTCTGATATGGTCCTGGTGACACAGCTTCACATTGGGATGTAGGAGGGTCCGCAGGAGCCAGGCACCTATCCTAAAGATTTTGGAGGGTAGGCTCCTCCCCTACTGCATCCCAGACTCCTCAGTTCAATCTTTTAAAGCCACTGGAATACATTAACTCAGTACAACGCCTGCACATATTATATGCACAATTTTAAATTTAACTTTTCATCCAATTATAACATGAAACATCATGAACACTGGCATACTTACTGAGCGTAAGGGAGGGATCGCTGTGTCACCAGGACCATATCAGAGAAAGGGATTCGAACGGTAAGTTCTTACAAAAATCCCTTTTTCTCTTTCAATCGTCCTGGTGACACAGCTTCACATTGGGACGTTCCAGAGCCGGTCCTTTGGGTGGGTACGCTCAGGTCTGCAGTTCTCATCACTGCTCACCCGAATGATGCGTCCTCCGACGCGAACTCATGGAACCTATCGAATTTGGCAAAAGTATGAACAGATGACCAAGTGGCAGCCCTGCAAACCTGCTCAGCTGTTGCCCCATGTCGAACCGCCTAAGAGGTGGCGACTGATCTGGTGGTATGCGCATTAATCCTGGCTGGCACAGGCCTACCAACTTTAGTATATGCAAACGCTATAACAGAGCGCAACCACCTAGCAACGGTCTGCTTAGAAGCAGGCCAACCATTATTATGTACAGTTGTCTTCAAAATTATTCAACCCCCACTGAAATTGAATGTTTTGGCCAGTTTGACATTGATTTTGATCATTCAGTCATCTTGATTACATTTACATGAAAGAGGCACTTGTAGGTCAGAGAAATATAAACTTAAGTTTATAATGAAATAACCACAAATGTCTTTTCTGTGCTCACATCATTATTAGTTTTTATTCAACCCCCAAGTGACATTCAATCTTAGTACTTAGTACAACATCCTTTTACAGTTATAACAGCTTTTAAACGTGAAGCATAGCTTGACACAAGTGTCTTGCAGCGATCTACGGGTATCTTCGCCCATTCTTCATGGGCAAAAGCCTCCAGTTCAGTCAAATTCTTAGGCTTGCGCACTGCAACTGCTTTCTTTAAGTCCCACCAGAGGTTCTCAATCGGATTTAAGTCTGGTGACTGCGATGGCCACTCCAAAATGTTCCAGCCTTTCCTCTGCAACCATGCTCTAGTGGACTTGGAGGTATGCTTGGGATCATTGTCCTGTTGAAAGGTCCAACGTCTCCCAAGCCTCAGGTGTGTGACGGACTGCATCACATTTTCATCCAATATCTCCTGGTACTGAAGAGAATTCATGGTACCTTGTACACGCTGAAGCTTCCCTGTACCTGCAGAAGCAAAACAGCCCCAAAGCATAATTGACCCTCCGCCATGCTTCACAGTAGGCAAGGTGTTCTTTTCGTCACATGCCTTGTTCTTCCTTCTCCAAACATAGCTTTGATCCATGGGCCCAAACAGTTCTAATTTTGTTTCATCAGTCCACAGAACACTGTCCCACAACTTTTGTGGTTTGCCCACATGGCTTTTGGCATACTGCAGTCGACTCTTCTTATTCTTGGGAGACAGCAAGGGGGTGCGCCTGGGGGTTCTGGCATGGAGACCTTCATTACGCAGTGTGCGCCTTATTGTCTGAGCTGAAACTTCTATACCTACATCTGACAAATCTTTTTCCAGTTCCTCAGCAGTCACACGGGGACTTTTATCCACTCTACGCTTCAGGTAGCGCACAGCAGTCGAAGTCAGGATCTTCTTTCTTCCACGACCAGGTAGCATTTCAATAGTGCCCTTTGCCTTGAATTTGCGAATGATGCTTCCTATGGTGTCTCTTGGTATGTTTAACTTCTTTGCAATCTTCTTATAGCCATTGCCCTTCCTGTGAAGACAAATCACCTCTTCTCTTGTCTTCCTGGACCATTCTCTTGACTTCACCATGTTTGTAACCACACCAGTAAATGTCTAGAAGGAGCTGAGTATCACAGTCATTTTAAAGCTGCCTAATTGGTGCTTATTATGCTTGATTGGTGCTCGGTGACATCCACAGGTGTTTTCAATACCTGATTGAAAACACCAGAATTAACCACTCTTCTTCAGAGTGGTAGTCTTTAAGGGGTTGAATAATTGTGGCAATGAAGAAACCACAAAATACACATTTACTACTGTGTTATATAAACAATTGATGTCAGTTTAGTTGCATTTGGTTCTTTAAAACGTCCTTGTAGGATTTCATTCTGAATACAATTCCAAATGTACACTATAGTCCCTAAACCCCTTTACAGCATTGGGGGTTGAATAATTTTAAACACAACTGTACATCATACAAAACTAGCAAAGTATCAGTCTTCCTGACACTTTTTCCTCTGTCCACATAAATGCGCAAGGCGCGCACAACATCCAAATTCCTCAATTTGCCCCTTTTCCTTGAACCCTCTGGGGTTGAAACACAGGCAGAACTATCTCCTGATTTAGATGAAAAGCAGAGACTACTTTTGGTGAAGATTTGGGGTACTGTCCGAAAGACAGCCCTATCATCATGACATATAAGGGAGGGAGACTTGCAGGACAAAGCTCCCAACTCCGATACTCTTTTTGCTGACTCCACCGCCAACAACAATACCAGTTTCCCTGTAAGGAATTTAAGGTCAGCCGACCTAAACGGCTCAAAAGGCGCCTTTTGAAGGCACTCCAGAACCAGAGATAATTCCCATGGCGCTACTGGTTGCTTGTAGGGAGGTTTCAATCGAGAAACCCCCTGCAGGAAGGTCTGTACTTCCGGTATTAATGCAAACCTTCTTCGGAAAGAAATTGACAAGGCCGAGATATGTACTTTGAGTGACTAAAGGCTTAACCCAGAGAAAAGTCGATCCTGTAAAAACTCCAACAATTTAGCCATTTTAAATCGCGATGTGTGTGACTTCTGTCTTTCACACCATCGAATATAGGTCTTCCAGACCCTATAATAATTTGCAGAAGACACTGACTCTCTGGCTTTAATCATTGTGTTAACCACCGCCTCTGAGAATCCTATATTCCTCAAAATGGCGGTTTCAACAGCCAGGCCGTCAAAATTTATCGAGCTGAATCCAGATGGTTGAACGGTCCTTGTTTTAGAAGGTCTGACCTCAGAGGTAGACGCCACGAGTCCACAGACAATCTCTGAAGCCTCGAGTACCAGGACCTCCTTGGCCAATCTGGGGCCACTAAAATTACTGGAATTGTCTGGGCCTGTACCTTTTTCAACACTCTTGCCAGCATTGGAACTGGCGGAAAAACATAAAGAAGATTCCCCTCCCAGGGGATAGTCATGGCATCCACTGCTTCTGCCAGTGGATCCCTTGTCCTGGCATGAAAACCTGGGTACCTGATGGTTGAACCTGGATGCCATCAGGTCCCCATCCAGGGTTCCCCACCTCAGTGTAATCTGGTGGAATACTTGTGGGTTCAGGCTCCATTCCCCTTCCATCAGCTCCTCCCTGCTCAGGAAGTCGGCCTCTATATTTTCCACTCCTGGTATGAATATTGCTGATAATGCTGACATTCTGTTCCGCCCACAAGAAGATTCGGGACACCTCCCACATAGCCAGCTTGCTGCGTGTGCCTCCCTGGTGATTCAGATATGCCACAGCTGTGGCGTTGTCGGTCTGAATCCCTAAAGGGAGCCCTTGTAATCTTTCTCCCGCCAGAGAAAACATCTTCCACACAGCCCTCAGTTCCACGATGTTGATCGGTAAGGCAGACTCCTCTGAAGTCCACAAGCCTTGCAGACGCAGGTCCAAGACTACTGCCCCCCAGCCTCTGAGACTGGTGTCGGTAGTGACTACCAGCCAGCTCCAGGACTGCAGGGACAGACCCCACTGAAGGGAATCCACCTCCGTCCACCATTTCAGGAAGGATCGAGTTTCTGAAGACAACACTATTTGTTCTGACATCATGGTCTGAGTATTCCCTGACCAGTCTGTCAAAATGTTCCACTGGAACACTCGAGAGTGGAACCTGGCAAACTGTAACGTCTCGAAAGACGCCACCATCTTCCCCAGCAGTTTGAGGCACCTCCATACTGATGTGCTCTGAGACCCGAGGATCTCCTGTACCAAGGCAGCCAGATCCCTGGTCTTTGCCTCTGGTAGAAACACCCGATGCAACTGGGTATCCAGAACAACCCCCAAGAATGGGAGTCTCTGTGACGGCACCAACTGAGACTTTTGTAAATTTAAAAGCCAGCCGTGAATCTGCAAAAACCTGATGGCTTCTGCCAAGTGACTCTTCAACTTGTCTGCTGACTCCGCTTTGAACCGCAGGTCGTCCAAAAATGGAATCACCGTGATTTCCCTCAGTCGAAGCACAGCCGCCATTACTGACATTATTTTGGTGAATACCCTTGACGCTGTGGCCAGACCGAAGGGCAACGTCTGGAATTGCAAGAGTAGGTCTCCTATTGCAAACCTCAATAGAGCCTGATGTTCTGGGTGGATAGGAACATGCAAGTATGCGTCCTGGACATCCATAGACGCCAAAAATTCTCCCTGGTCCAGGCTTAGCAGCACAGACCGTAGAGACTCCATTTTGAAATGGTCTACCCACAAAAGGATATTTAATGACTTTAAGTTTAGGATCAGCTGAAAGACCCGTCTGGTTTGGGCACCAAAAACAGAGTGGAATAATAGCTTTTTTTCCACTCCGCTCTGGGGACCGGGACTACCACACCCTTCTCTAAAAGAGAATGAGCCGCTCCCAAGAGAGCCGTACGGAGCCGAGCCTCCTTTGGTAGTGGTGTAGGAATGAACCTTCTCGGCGGAAGACCTTTGAATGGAATCTTGTAACCCTGGGTTATAATTTCTAACACCCAAGAGTCCCGGTCTAACAGTGCCCATGCGTCTTTGAACAGTGACAGACGTCCCCCCACCTTGATCACCGCCGGGCAAAACCCCTGGCAGTCATGCGGAAGGTTTGTCCTCTCCTGTGGTTTCTTATGAAAGGAACCAAATTTTGACTTTGGGGCCTTGCCCCTGGAGGACAGAGACTATCCCCTAAAAGACTGTCCTCGAAAGGACGCACCTCCTCTAGGGGAGGGCCGAAAGGACGGCCTGAAAGCAGAAAACCTTGATGTCTGCTTGGCTGCAGGGGTAGGCAGGAACGTGCTTTTTTTTTCACCTGTGGCCTGCTTAATAATCTCTTCCAGTTCTGAACCAAATAACAGCTTTCCTTTAAAAGCTAATGCCTCTAAGCCTTCTTAGACTCGTTATCTGCCTCCCAAGCTATAAGCCAGAGCACTCTCCTGGCATTGACAGACACTGAGGCAACTCTGGCAGCCATTTTGAGAGCTTCCTGCTCAGCCTAAAGCACATACTCTGCAGCAGCTTTAAGCTTCTCCGCAAGTAACAACACACCAGGAACAGTATGTCAAATAGTGCACAGGTCATTGACCCACCAATCATGGCCTTAGAGACCCAGGCTGAAGCAATCAGAGGGCGGAGTGTGTAGCCCACCCTTTTAACCATTGCCTTGCTTGAAGGCTGTTCCCCCCATGCACTGGTAGCACAGTGGCTTTTGACAAGCAAGCCACAGAAGCATCTACCACTGGAACTTTCTCCCAGAGGTCTGCATGATCCTCAGGCATGGGATACAGGCTTAAACATCTTTTAGGCATCTAAAGCCTTTTATCAGGGGTTTTCCAATAAATCTTGTAAACCCTCGTCTGCAGGGAGATATCAGCTTCTTTACACTGTCTCTTAAAAACAACCTTTGCAGGAGTTTATCCTTCACAGACAAATTCAATGCCTGTTTAACAGCAGTAATCAAATCCTCCACCCCTGAGGCTGAGGACTCTTCAGAATCATCACCCTGATCCCAGGGTATGTCTGTGTACTCTCCTTCCTCATCAGCAGCTAACAATGGCACTGAATAAGACCTTTTAGGGGTCCCCACAGAATAACCATAAAACTTGTCCAACAAGTAATTAAACCTGCTGATTCCCTTAGCAGTATCCTGCATGACCTGTAATAAGTCAGGATCTGTCTGGGTCCGAGGCAAGGAGCTAGAGGACTGCTGAGAGAATGGCAATGGTCTAGGGGAAGTTACCAGCCATCACTCTGCCTGTCCAGTAATGCACCAAAGCATTTTCAGACCTGCCCAGGGACTTAGCCCACGCAAGCTCCGATAGCAAGCTCCGATAGCACTACCCTCTGGGGTTCACTCCTCATGGGTTTCACAGCAGCGCAAGAAATACATAAGCCCCCCCTGTTATCTGCTCAGGGACAAATTTCAGTGTACAGCCACTGCAAGCGCTCAATGCATTAAAGGCTCCCTCCCCCAAAACCACAGACTGTTGCTCAGACATGATGTTCTCAAATAACACAGTCACAGCATTAAATGTACAGGCATTATATACAGAATCAATATACTCAGTTCACTTCGCTTTCTGTAGTCTTCAGAATGGGGAAAGCGATGCCCAGGAAATCCAATCACTCTGTCAGGATCTGTAAGCCAGCTCAGCTCCGCTGCAAGCGTTCTGAATGGCGCCAAAACAGAGTGAGGGAAGGGACCAAGTCCCTGCTTCTGCGGGGTCCGTGACTTTTGGCGCCAACTACCCCCAGACAGCCGCTCCCATTGTAGGATCTCCTAGTTCCAGTATCTCCCCCTCAGCTGGGGACCACTCGGAACATGCCTATAACACACTGCTGTCCTCTCATATAGGAGCTCAGTGTGTAAGCTCCACAGAAAATGGCCGCCGCCATCACGGAGCGCCTGTCCCCCATGATCCCCACCTAGCGTGAAGCCGGTTTCAGAACGCTCCGGAGCCCAGGCAGCGTCTTAAAAGAAGCTGTAAGCGCTGCACCGGGAGGCCCGACAGCGTCTCCCCTGTGCATAGCGAGCTGACAGGACGCTAGCAGTGTGAGGATTCACTAATGAGAATCCTCACACTGTGCCTACCTAGCTAGTGTAAAAGTTAATAAAATAATAAAAACCCTAACTAACTCTACTCCTTCGGCTGCTCCGGCAGCCCTTTAGAATAGCACCCACTCCAGTGGGCACCTAACACGAACTGAGGAGTCTGGGATGCAGTAGGGGAGGAGCCTACCCTCCAAAAGCTTTAGGATAGGTGCCTGGCTCCTGCGGACCCTCCTACATCCCAATGTGAAGCTGTGTCACCAGGACCATTGAAAGAGAAAGATCAAATTTTCTAAGGCATGAGGCTTGCATTGGGGTTGTTGGTAGTGTTATTCCACATCATACTTGCCTACCTGCCTCGATTCGAAAACTGGTGTCCCCTGGACAAAGTGGGCAAGTGCCATGCAATACATCATGACCACTGGCCCCGCACCCTGCTTTGCTGAGCTGGCTGCCCTCTCCTGGATAGGGCATCCAAAAACTTGGCAACCCTGTTCCACATATGTAAAATATCAGTTTCTATCTTCCAATCCCAAATACCAGTTTTGGTAGTGTCTATTTTTATGTTCAATGTACCCTGATGGATACATGCATTTTATATGAATAAGTATACATAATACTAAAATTATCTTTAGACGTTCCTTGGCACTCTTCTACATCTGCAAAAGGTATGCTATGCAATTTTCCTTAGCTACATTTGGTAAAGATTATGGGGGCAATTCAATTCAGCACCAACTGGATGTGCACATTTCTGTTTAATATGGTAAAATTTGGTCACTATGCAAATCTCTATGATTGAATAACCCCACTCTAATGGAAACTTGATGCTCTTCCAATGAACTTTGCTTACATCTAAACTTACTTGATGGGTATAAAAGGCAAACAAAAGCAGTTAAAAAAAGAATTACATCTGCTTATAATAAAAGACATTACAAAAAATAAATAAACTAAAATTTACTTTGGAATCATTTTTCAGTGGCTCACTTTTATACAAATTAAAGCAAACTTTATTTCTGAATATTGGCATACTTTAGTACAAAATATATCAAATAGATCTGTGGGGACATAGTTTAATGGTAGAGCAACATTTGGCAAATAATCTAAAGAAATTTAGTACATCTTTATAATAAAAACTATACTTTTTACTACAAAAGTACATTTGCAAATCAAATTGATTGATAAGTCAATAGGAAGCCAAATAACAAAAAGTAACAATGAAATAAAACTGTACAACAGTAGTAATGCAATGAAATAGAAAGTGCTAGAGCTTTAATGTATACACAAAATGCCCAGTACATAAAATACATTTAATATCTGGTATGGTTAAAACATGGATCAATTCCAACTCAGTGTTACAGTCTATGGATTTCATAATTCCCGATTCTTCTCAAGATGGTATTTTATAGCAGCAGTGGTTTACAGAATAATGTAGTATAATAGGCACACAGCTACAGTTCCAACTCACTGAGACATTACAGGCACTTAGGACTTTTAAAAACTCAAGTTAAAGCAGTTTTCAAAACCGTGAACACGCATGTTTTCATTAAACATTGTTACATGTAACATAAGCCAAAACAAAAAAATTCATTTCTCTAGACACTGGGTTGTTTCTTTATTAAACTAACAAAAAAATAATACACTTATGACCATACTTGTTCCCCTTCACTCGCCATCTGCTTACTAAACGCAAGTAGTGGTGGTGTGTATAGTCAAATAGATTCGCACCGACCTTGCAGTCATGGGTCACATGTTATGTTCCACTGGTCACGTGGTCCAAACTATGGCGGAAATTTATTAGGATGAGAGGTTCAGAAAGTGAGAGATTTGGTAAGAAAACTCTAGTTTTTTAAAAAAAATTTACACTGCAAAATTAGTTTGATTTTGCAGTGTAAATGATTGCCGCTTTTAAAAAAAAAACCTGGAAATTTCTTACCAAATCTCTCATCCTATTAAATTCCCCCCTATATTTACTGCCTGTGAACTAGCTGCTACCAGGGTGCAAACAGCCATCGACCAGCACATAAATGAATGAGAGTAAGCCTAGGCAGTATTTTGCTCCTAAAGCAGTATTTACCAGTACTTTTAAGTGAGGTTTTACCAATTAGGTCTGTAATAGTGAGTGTAGCTATTTTGTTTTGTAAGTCTGTTCCTCAGAAACCAAATGAAATATGAAAAAAAGTCACTTATGAATGTACTAAGCTAAATCACTTTAAAAAAATAAAATAAAAAAAAGTTCTTTCAATTACCATTAATGTTTTGTTTTTTGCAAATTCAAAAGATAATATCCACACCGACTAATGCTGTGTACACACGGGGGCGATAGGGGCTGAAATCGCTGGGAATATGGTCGCTGAGCGACCATATTGCCAGTGATTGGAGTGTGCACCAGCAATAAATCGCCGGGTGCTCGCTCCCGTTTTCAGCCCCTGAATGGTCGCTGGTCGGAGGAACATGCTCCTCCGACCAGTGACATCCCCTGCCTCTTCACCCAGCAGTGTTTAAATTTTCATCTGCAACCATCTCTGGTCGCAGATTAAAACGGGACACGGGGCAATATGATTGCTGAGCAATATATTGCTAGCAATATATTGCCAGCGATCATATTGCCCCGTGTGTACGCACCTTTAGATGCACTACATTTTACAAGCTATTAACTAGACCTTATTTGTGACATACTTCTCACAGTCACCAAACCTACTTTTGCAGGCACTACATGGTGATACTGAGACAGTGGTGTACTGAAGAAAGCCTTACAATGCACAAATGCAAATGCCTTTAGGTCTACATAATATAGAACTTTAGCTTGCAAAACTATACTGTACTCAAGTAGGAATATATAAAGTTACCTTTTGTAACCTGAAAAAGCAGACATCATGTCTTGCAGTCAGGGTGGGAGAGGCTATCTGGCACTTCCGGCAAATGCCATGTGAACCGATAAACTACTGGGCCCATCTGCCATTACCAAGATGGGATGGCTGTGTCCCCAAACAGGCTTGCTTCCAATAAAGATAGGGGTGTGCTGCAAGGCCAAGCCCCCCTGACACATGGCACACCCTTTGAACAAAATTATATGGTAGAATGAAGATTTTTATGGAGGATACCGGGAGGAGTATGATCCAGGAACTAGGGGGACAGGAGACTTGATGATTGGAAATAACAGAATATGGTAGGCACAAGGAAAATATGCTAGGCTGAATACAGTGTATAGTAGTAGAATATATATATTTATTTTGTTATGCTGTACTTATTATAGTGCTGTACCAAATGCAATATAGTATTATCAACATTTACTGTGCTAAGTTTGTGGTTAACTATTTCACAATGCAGGAGGCATTCCAGTAGATACAAATTACAACTATCCCACGTGCACGAGGATATGTACTGTGCAGCCTACTCTGTGGCCTACTGTACCTGCTATATTTCTGTCAACAGGCCCAGGTGCTTTTCAGGGTGTGTGGCCTAATCTTGGGAGGTGTGGTCATGTACCCTTTGAAATAAATTAAAAACAAAAAATATAATTTTAAGCAGCTCCACAGCCACATTACTACCAGAACAAAGATGGACTGCTGAAGCTGCTGCCAAGTAACAAGGGCCCCACCATCAGTTAATAAGTGATGTATTACTTATTAATAATATAGCCCAAATGGAATAATGAGAATTGTGTTGGGATTAGAAATCTGAGTGTATTCACAGGTTCTCAAACTGGGTCCTCAGGACTCCACACAGTACATGCTTTGCAGGTCTCCTCACAGAATCAAGTGAAATAATTAGCTCCGGTACTTGTGTAGTTTCACGGTGGCAGCTTATGCTACATTTGAAGCTACGTTATTAGCATAGCCCAACTGCTGCCTTACTTATGTAGTTACATGGCGGCAGCCTAAGCTAAGTTGTCTGCGCAGCCCAACGGCTGCCTAGCGCAGTGTCTCCGCGGCAGCCCTGCGTAGTTAGCGTAGTCACCGTACTGTCCCCGGGAGCCTACTGAGCGCCTCTCACAGCACCGGCATGATCCCCTCTCCAATGGCGGACACCGGTGGAGAGGGGATCATGCGGACGCCGACGGAGAGGCACTCCATCTGCTCTGAGCGCAGGAGCGTCTCAGTAAGTATTGCAGCAGGGTATGGAACCCTGCCAACAGGGTTAGGGGTTAGGTAGCGTGTGCGTCTCCTGCACAAAGGGGCGGTGCGGCCGCAAGTGCGTCTCATGCACAATAAAGGAGGCATTTGCCAGTGTTCCATACTGGCAAATGCCTCCATTTCAAACCCCCACTATCCACGCCGAGCCCGAAGCGTGGCGAGCACAGACACTTTATAAAATCAACTCCACGCCGACATGACTAGTGGGGGTATGAACAGGTCGGGAGGATGCGTAACGCGTGCGCTCGCCACGCTTCGGGCTGGTGTGGATAGTGGGGGCGTTTCAGGAACACATTCACACCTGTCATGTCAGGCAATGTAATAAGTGCTGACTGACTACGCTAACCGCGTAACACTGACTGACTACGCAAGCTCCAGCTTGCCACGAACGGTCACTAACAGGGATACTAACAGGGATGCCTGACTGACTACTTGTGTAGTTTCACGGCGGCAGCTTAAGCTACGCTATTAGCGTAGCCCAGCAGCTGCGGCAACACTACCCAGCCGTAGGGACGCTGACTAAGCTTCCCGAGGGAACACTACACTGATTCTGACAGGGACGCTACGCTAACTATGTAACTGCCGCTGTGAAACTACACAAGTACCTTGGCTCCACTTGTTGATCTTTTAAAATGTGTCAATCAGTAATGAATGCACCTGTCCGGTGACTTAGAAAACGAGAACTGTGTGGGGTCCTGAGGATCGAGTTTTAGAATCACTGTAATGATTATATTGAGGCATTCATGTGCAGAGGATATGCTATAGAAACTGAGGGTGTTTATTTACCAAGATGGGAATTCTATTGACAATGGGATGTTGCTATGGACAACCAATCAGAATCTACTTCTTATTTTAGAAAATACATTGGATCTGATTGGTTGCCCATAGCCACATCCCATCTTCAATATAACTCCTATCTTAGTAAATAAACCTGTAGGTAACTGACTGAAAACTATCTCCATGGAGAGCAATACCACCTACGTCTCAGGAAGTGGAAATGCATATAGTATAAAAATAAATAAGATGAAAATAAAATGGGTCTCTTACATGATTACGAAGTATAACGTCTACAGCAAACATGTTCAAAAGCTCTATTCATATACAATGACGGTTGCTTGTACAGGGTGATCCTCATGTTTTGGTACATTTTGATTCTTCATCAATATCTGAAAATGATTGATTTGACAAGTGGGAAGGGCCTATTTACTGAGTACGTGCAAATGATATCTGCATTATGTAAGTAAGAAGATGTGCCATTTACCTTGAGCAAAATATACCTGGCAGCAGAATTTAAATTGCGTACCTTTTGATATTATGGAAACCTAGATTATGCTTTTCCTTATTCCGAATGCTTCAAAATGAATTCAAAGTGATCATACTTCTGGCGATAGACTTTACATATAATTTCTGTGTTATGGTCCCTACATTTCTCAAATGGTCATTTAAAATGTGAATAAATTAGCTCTGCGTACAATATAAATAAAGCGAAAATGAGGGGAAAAAAATAAATCTGCAGATGAGTTCATCAGCTTGCCATGCAATATACTTAGGTTTTAAGGTGCTATTCCATATATTCACTGGAATTAAACCGGTTTTAGATTATTACCAAGTGGGCATCATATCTGGAAACCAGACTCTGCCAAGATGCTTTGAAACTTCCCAATGAATTTGCTCCGGATTATACTTCTGATCAGGAATTAATACTTCTTCCATTATAGAAAGCTGGGACAGGCGACCTCCACACATCTTTACAAACTCTACAAAAGCAGAGCAAGAGACTTCACACTCCCCAAGACCTATGGCTGACAGGCTTTTACAACGCTCTGCAATGCGAATCAGTTCCTCATCAAGAGGCCGAAGTCCATTAGCGCACACGACCAGTTCCACTAGCCGAGGACATGTCATGCCAACACGACCAAGCACTTCCTTGCTTACAGATCTCCCAAAGTATAGGTGTGTAACTGGTGTTTCGTAATGGAAAAATGGATCAAACTCCTCTTCGTAGAGGAAAAAGTACATGACCAAATTCACCTTAGGAGAGTGTTTTATCAAAGCATCCCAGCTGCTTTTCTGAATGGTGTGAAATGGAGTTTGTCCTGGGTTCTCACTTACAACATCAATGCGCAGGTGTTCCAGGCGGACATGTTTTTCTGAAGACAGTGCCAGGAGAAGCTCATCGCTGAGCAAGTAATAGTTCAAAGCCAGCTCCCGCAGACCGTGACACTGATCTGCTACACACAGAATTCCTGAAATTGTATTTGAAATATTTTAGTCATCAACTAAAAAAACTTAACATTTCAACAACCTAAGGAATAAGTAAATACTGTTCCTTATGATAATTACAAAACAGTAATCAATGTGACTTCACAGAAGGTCATCTCCCACCGTTTGTACTTAAAATGTTTTCCAAATTAGCTTATATGTACAGCATTCTAGAACTTGGAGGATCTATTGGAAACACTTCTGGACTTATTTTGTGGGGTTCTACATAAATCATGGCTCTTTTTGCAGGAATACTGCAGTGATAGAACTTTTCTGCAACAATAGAATGGGGTCCTATATGCTGGTAGTTTAAAAAAAAAATAAGAAACCATTCAGCACAAACAAAACTGCTACAGTTGTTCAAAAGCACAGCATAAGTAAAGATTAATTAAAAACGATAAACAGTTTATAATACATGGTATTACCTGCAGGAGAAACATGTGGACAGCTGCTCATTTTCAGAAGTTTCAATGTGTCGCTGTTGTTTGCCACCAGTACTTTTAAAGATGGATCATCAACTGGTGTATCATCAATTTTAAGTGAAGAGAGTGATTTCGAATTGACAAATACAACAGTAAGTGCAGAGATGAAGTGTGACTATGAAACAGAAACACAGAGATTGTTATTTCTGCAAAATGACATTACTTTGATGTAAATCAGGCCCATTCACAGTGCAAATTTACTAACATTAACAGCATTTTATATAAATAGTGGTCTATCTAATAGTGACAATTAAATATGTTCCTTCAATTGTTTTATAGGAAAGCTCCCTAACCCCCTCTCATAACATCAGATAGGTGTATTAAATTCAGACTTTTTTTGTATATTTGAACTACATTATTTTTTGTATTATATCGTTTTAATTTCAGGTGGTCCCCAGCAGCAGTATTACAGGAACAGGAGACTATCAGGAGCAGCTCTGGAGAAGTCCACACTGGCACCTCAAGTACAGTAATTGAAGCTGCAGCTTAATTTCAAAAGAACACCTTGTGTATATAGATGCTCATAACCAGAGGTGTTTCTGAAGCTGCACTAATTACTAGAGACAGGATTATATGCAACAAAAAAAGCTTGAAATATGCATGCAAATATGCATGAAAAATACTTAAAATATGCATGAAAAGTGTTAAAATATGCTACATTAAATAATAAAAAAAGTAATTTTTTACTTATTTAAATTAAATATCAGCATACAATTCGTTGTAAATAAACCTCAAAAATAGGCCCACAGCATCTGCAGATGTCTAGTGTTGTGCACAGGATTTTTTCTTCCTGGCTGCTACAGCAAACTGCAGCGTCCAAAGCTTTTGTTGCATCAACTACACGGACCCTCATCTCCAGCGCCGATGGATCAAATGTCAGCATAGCGTGTGAGGGCGGCGCAGTGGAAGGCTTCCTCCCTGTGCCGCATACTCACTGTGACTAAGCATTTTCTCCGCGCCGTGTGATGTCACAACCCTTCCGCCCGCCTCCTCTGCTGCAGAAGTCTGTCACTTGGTGTAAAGTCCCAGGCCAGGGGCAGGCAAAGGTTCAGGAGCTTCGTAATGGCATCTGCCCCGACTGACTTTTATCAACATGGATTGGCAGCCTAGAGCACTGTCAGACATAGCGTACATCTAAGGTTCCCCACGCACATATTGCCCCAGGCTGCACACTCTACCACTACGTGGCCAGCAGCAACAGGGCAAAGCAGTGCTGTGACTTGCGGGTGGGAAGAGGGCCAAAAATATGCACCACCACTAGATTTTAGGTAAAATATGCAATAACCAGTGACACTGGGCAAAATATGCAAATGCATATAATCCTGTCTCTACTAATTACATTAACAATGACTTGTGACTAAACAGTTACATAACATTGTTGGCAGCAAAGCATTATCCTGGTGGATTTATCCTGCTGACCACTGCATTTACATGTAATTATTCCCAACATAGATCCAAAATATCTATAGGACATATATGGAATATATCAGATTCTCCGCCTCGTACGAAACTGCAGTTGCTAGTAATGCCATTAACATTAGTAATTACTATATTTACTAAGAAAAATGTTAAGTTTATGGTTGTTACCTTTGCTCACTGAGTAGGTGTTTTGTTAGACTGTTTTTTTTTACTGAATACATGGTTTACAAGTGTATAGCTACAGCTTACTGTCTTACCTGATAATTTAGATGTGCGTTTGTGTTCTCCAACCAAAGCACTATTATTTATTTAGTTTGTATGTTGTGTGGCTTACGCCCATTTCTCACAGCTGATTGGGCCAGCAACATTTCATTTATGTAATTTTGTTAGAAAATCAGTGAATAGATTTTAATATTAATTTCAATAGCACCGTCTATAGTGATTTGTTATCTACTGTTCTAGAATTTAATACATATAGAAGATTACATTACTTTATAAAAGTGCAAATAACATGTATACTAAAACAACATAGCCTGTACTGTACCTTTGGTAAATCCATAAAACTTGGTCGAGCCGTTGAAATAAGTCCAAGTGTTTTCAAAGAACAATTTACCAGTTGTGATAGGATATTGCATGCAGCCTCTGCTGACTCCTTACTGCTATCAACCTGAAAATAGAGTAGTAATTAATTACCTAATACTTCTATCAAGTCTATACATTAACATGTAAAACAAGCACAAAAAGATTCTCAGGGTTGGTGCGCACAATAAACCAGATGCAGTTTAGTACAACATATATAAAAGTGAAATCCCACTTCCACTTAAGCAATAGAGTAATATGGTTCCAAGCGCCACTGGTGTTCACAATATTAAATGCACCCAATGTGGATGTAAATAAATTATAAAGTCACCACAGAGGGTAATGATCCCCTTAAAGGTTGGCAGATGTCAATAATCCAGCAGATAGGTCAACGTCAGCTCCATATGCTGGATGCTGCACGAAAACTGCAGCATCACAAGGTGCCCTTTGTGCCGTTCCAGGCTCTGTTACAGGATTCACCTTAATTGTGCACATTGAAACTAAAGGCACAATTAAGGTGAATCCTGCGCTTGGAACCATATTACTCTGCTTGTTATGTAAACCAAGCAGACAGAAGACGGTTTATAGAAAGCAGTAGTATCCCTCTCCCTGCACTTGTGGCGAGGAAAGTGCTGAAAATATGCAGCATGACCTTTCTAACTGATAACACCAGCAACACTTCTAAATAGTGTAAATTTATAATTATTTTCTTCATCTTGATATGCAACACTTATATATCTGTGTGCAATGTAGCCTGAATCTGTAAACAAAGCACAATGACACAAAGGTGGGCACTACATCCTAGGATTTCATACACAGATTCAGACCGAGTCAAATACAGATCTACAAATGTCACAATAGCCATTGCAGTCATGTGAAGCAGATCAGTCGCATCGAGATTTGACTACAAATGCAAATTTAGGTGAAACCTGTGTGGCACAGGTCCAGGCATGCTGGTATGGGCTGTTATGTGTGACTGCAGTAACCGTGTATGAGAACATTCCTGTAGATTGCTTTGCTATCAACCCTTCAGTGAAGTGATAAAGAAAAAGTTCTTCAAAAACTAGATAAGTTTAAATCTGGATATTGCTGGACATTTGAAGCCTACAATCTTGTCATTTTCCTCAAAGGTACTGTAGTTCTGACAATGCCTGACGATAAGTTTTGTGGGTACTTGTTTCCTAGCACGGCGCCCACGATTTTGATCTTATTACATCTTATACAATCGCATTGTGCATGCAATATAGCGGCATGCGATGCGATTTTTAATTGTACAAGCACCCTGATGGGTGCTTTCAATGTTAAATACACCACTGTGCCCGAAGCGTGGCGAGCCCCACAAGGAGACAATGATAAACTTTACATGTATTACGCGTCCCCTCACGGGGCTTGCCACGCTTCGGGCTCGTATTCCGCGTCCGCCCGCCACATTTCGGGATCGGTGGCTCGCTACGCTCGCCTCACTATCTAAAATCAACTACACGCCGACATGGATAGTGGGTGTATGAAGAGGTCGGAGGACGCGTACCACTGCCCCTCGCGGGCTGGCTGAACTTGATAGTGGGGGTGGCGTTGACAATGGGGGTGCATTTAACATTGTAAGCACCCATCAGGGTGCTTGTACAATTAAAAATCGCATCACATGCCATTTGCTGGCATGCAATGCTATATTTCATTGTACAGGCACTCCTGTTAATTTAACATGAATATCGCATCGTACACCACTAAGTATGGTATGCGATGGGCGCCGTGCTAGGAAACAAGTACCGTTTTGTGTTATGATCTTTCTGTAGGATGAATCATTGACCAATTAAGTATAAACCAGATAGTAATGCAACATACCATTAATCCTTTTAGTTCAGGGTACTAATTACTCTGTTCAAGTCATTGTGCGGTATTCAATGAGAATACCTGCGAGGTGCAGCGAATCCTTTTTAGGATTCGCTGCACATTCGCCACGTTCCGGAGCCGGCGGGCTCCGGTATTCAACGTGTCAGGGGCTCGCTGCCCCTGACTGGCGAATATGAGCTCCTGCGGCGTATGCCGCAGGGAGCCTGAGGACGGTGGCAGGCAGAGAGATGGAAGTCTCTCTGCCTAGCCCAGAACGTTTGTGGGGGTTAGGTGGGCTCCCCGGGTGCCAGGCAGCACAGGCTGCCCCCCGGGGGTGCCAGCAGGGGACCTATATTCACTATACCCGATCGTAACGATCGGGTGCAGTGAATATATGAATATGTAATGAGCGGCTCGGCTCCAGCGCCTTCTGCTGGCTGCTGTGTAAAAAAAAAAATAATAATAATTTTTTTTTTAAATTAAATATATATTCATGTGCTTACAGCACATGAATAAAAGTAGCATGCCCCTCCTCAGAATAAAATTCCTGATTTTTTGACACCAAATGTAAAAAACAAAACACTTTATTTTAAAAGTTCACATTCCACTTCTCCATAAAAAGATAGCGATTGCTACTCGGTGAATCATGGCGAAAAAAACCTTCAAATGTATTCGCCATGTGGTCATTGAATAGGGTGATTCACCGTTTTAGTCAAAAATTTGCCAAACAGCACAAATTCGCCATAAAAACATGGCGAATCAGGCTCATTGAATACCGCCCATTGAGTCAGGATGCAGCAAGTCCCAGACCAACATACCTTCCCATCCGTGTTTGTCACAGAGGTTTATTTACTAAACTCCTTCCCAACATGTTTAAAGAAGAAAATGAAAGCACATGGGTTGTTCTGCTTTTGAAAGCATTGCCCTTTTACATTTTTGGTTTAAACATGCTGGGAGTAAATAAATCCCACACTGAGGAACATCTTTTTTGCCTGCTCAATAATGTAGAAGAACCCCGCCTGATGAACACAAGATTTCAAATTTTGCTTGGACTTTTCTCCAGACTTCAGTAATCCAATGACTGCTTTATAACAAGCCTTTTGTTTTTGGAAATAGATAAGGGTGCAAGTACAATGACCAATAAAAGAAAGGCGTTTCATAAATAGAATGTTAAGGGCAGCACAGATGGTGTCATGGTTAGCATTACAGTACTGAGGTCATGAGTTCGAATCCCACCATGGCACTAACTGTGCGGAGTTTGTATAGTCTCCGCATGGTTGCTTCCTCCCACAATCCAAAAATATACTGGTAAGTTAATTGGCTCCCAAAAAAAACATGTGGTAGGGAATATAGATTGTAGAAGTGCTGCAGAATGTGTGTGCTATATAAATAACTGGTAATAAATACATAATAATATGTTACACAAAATACTAGGATAAGTAGTAATGCAAATGAACTACTATATTAACCCCTTGAGTGGTGGGTTTTCCTGGGGAAGGACAAACCTACCAGGGCGGGTTTATCCTGCCCCAGAAATACTCACCACTCAAGCTTCGCTGCAGCCGCTGCCTTCTGTGACAGCCCCTGCTCCCTCGGGAGCGGCTGCTTCCGGCTTCGACTTTTTTGGTCGTGCGCAGGTGTTTGTGTGTTCAGGAGCCCCAACACATGAACGCCCGAGTGGCCCTGAACTTCCCGAGCAGGGTGGTGGGGCTGGGCGGCGGCAGAGGAGTTGCTACAAAAGTGGATTGCCTCATACAACCAACAAAATGTGAAATGAAAACAGTAAAAAGAAACAACCTACCGCTCACTTCAGTAATATATTAACTTTCTGGTATACAGGGATATGTGACAACATACCTTAAAGCTGACATACTGTAGGTGATTTGAGTGCCTCTTAATAATCTGTTTGATCAGGTCAGGATGGGTTGCCTTCAGATAAGATGTTGCTGGTTGATTTAGTTCAAATTCAAAGCACCTCCAAAGGTCAGGCATGTGAAATACATGATTCCAGTTTCTGCACGCTTGTGAGGCATGTGCACGATCGGGAAGAGGCAAATACTGAAAAATCTGCAGTATTATGTCAGGAAGTAGATTGCCCCAGTCATGATCCTTGGATATTGTTGCAGATTCATCCCCTAAATGTCTTCTCTTTGACAATTCCTCCAGCTCTCCGACTGATGCACTTATGGAGGTGTTACTATCCATGCTTCCTCTTTTCATCCTGTAAGTAAAAGACACAAATTAAACATTTAAACATAATTCGATGGCAGATAAGAACTACATGGCCCATCGTAAGGGTTTCTGGCACACAGAAGAATGCCACACCATTAGTGCCTCAAATGTTGTGGCTAGCAAATAGAAATGACAGAAGTGAGTAGTTGGTACTGTTAATTTGCTTAATGTGACGTCTGCTTTGTGGCACCATATATACAAGAAAAATTTATTCATTTTAGTTTTCTTTAAATTGTAAAAATTAATTGTCTTGCTGTATTTACTGAAACCTTAAGGTCCATACACACTGGGTAATTGTGCCCAGCATGTATGGATAGCGATGATGGCTATCATCGCTGGGGGGGGGGGGGGGGGTGTATGCCCCTGCCCGGCGCAGATAGCGGATATGCAAAGCCGTCCTCAAAGCCACTCATCTGCTGGTAATACCAGCAGATGAGCAGCTTTCCCAGTGATGATGCGGGAGCACGCAGCAGCACTCACCGCCGGGGCATACACACTGGGCGGCTCTCAGCTCACAGTCTGACTTACTATATAGTTTAAACAATAAATAATTTCTGATATGTTGCAAATATTATATAAGTAGTAATTCATTAAAAAACAGGCCAAGTTATGTTTTATTTCCAATATCAATGAAGCCAGGCAACAGGAAATGAGCACCAATGGATTATTGAAAATACTAACACGTGAGCATAACTTCTGATTGTCCGCATAGTTTATACTTGGTAGCCACCAGCACTGGTTTGCACTATTTGATTTGGTCCTGGACCAACAATTCAGGGCACCCCTGTAAGTGTCCCAAGGCATAGTTTTGGAACCACTGCATTGGGGTGATCCCTTTGTCACCTAGTACACCCATTTCATTTTGCTTTTATAATAGTAATAATAGTGGAAAAGTGAGTCAGTAGAGACATGTGCCATGGCAACCAATTGGCTGCTCTGTATAAATTTTATAGTATGCAAATGTTTATGTCACTTTAGTGCTGACTGGCTGCTTCATGTTTAAGATGGGTACACACAAAGATTTATCTGTCTGGTAGGAACAAAAATGTGGTAACGTATGGGATCAAAGTACAATCAATAACTTGCTTCCACCTGCTGGAAAGCAGACAATGGTCATTCAGACAAATAGGATAAAAGACCAGACTGCTCCATTCATCAAGGTCTGTCATTCCGGAGCTTGTAGTGTCCGGTCCAGTGGGGCTGTCTGTGACACCTGTCACCAGGGAGAGGAGGAGAGAATAAAGCCTGCCTGTATGGTCTGGGTATGTAGCAAAACAGCAATGGTGCAGCTGTAATCTCCCCTTACCCATGTCCCTGGTGAAATCTATCAAAGGCATCCCCCTGGACAAGACACCCCCCCCCCCCCCCCCCCCCCCGACCAGAAACTACAAGCTCACTTCCGGTCCAGCGTCTTGTCCAGCTCCAGTTTTTACTTAGTATCTTGGATGAAGCCATACCTTCCAACATGACCCTCTCCAGGAGAAAAATGCTCTAGTCCCAGTCTTCCCTCTTAATTTATGATTACCATCACCTGTGATTAAACCCCTTAGTTATTAATTAACCCGTTTAAAACCGGTGATGGCAATCCATGCAGCTCGATTGTAGTATATCGCTACGATGCAGCATACCACCACCGCTGGGTACTGTTACCCCTCTGAGTACCATACCTCCCAACACGACCCTCTCCAGGAGGGACACAATGCTCTGTTTCTGGACTTCTATGGTAATGTATGATTGCCATCACCTGTGGTGAGCTAGTTAATTGATAAGAAAGGTTGTTTACCACAGCTGATGGCAATCATACATTAAGAGAAAAGTCCATGGGCGGTATTCAATGAGCTGAATCGTTGGTCACAACGATTCAGTTTTTTCATTCGCCAGCCAATCGCCGGTTTTTTGCTGCCAATCGCCATGCATGGGGATTCGTGTGGAGTCGCCGAGTCACCCTATTCAACGTGGCTGAGAATCGCCGGCCCTAACGGCGATTCTCAGCCAACCCTGCGTTTCCCTAAACAGCTTCATTAATGTCGTCAGTGTTTAAAAAATTGCAGTGAAATGCAAGACAAATGCAAATTACCCTGAATAAACGCTTCCAATACAGCAGACGGCAAAATCTGGGTAATCTGCACAAAGGCCAAACGAAGGAGTGAGGTGGGGAGGAGAATCATGGGTAAGTGAGGTGCACCATGGGTAAGAACAGTGCTTTGTGGGAGAAAAAAAAAATACCTGAAAAAATTAAATATATATTTGTATAGCACTTCTACGACCATCACATCACACAAGGGCAGCAAATAATAATTCATTACACTTGCACAGTTAAATAGAACACTTAAAACCAATTATTTGACATGTTCCTATAAAAGTTCACCAGAAAAAGATGACGAGGGACACTCGGTGAGGAACGGCGATATGTAACAAGAAAAAGGAATCGCCAACTTCTCATTGAATACACTTTTGGCGATTCCCCTCGACTACCGGCGATTCCCCATGAAAAATCCTATAGACTAAAAACGGCGATTTGGAGAGAATAACATTTGGCGATTGGTGCTTCATTCACCGGTCCTCATCGGCGATTATAGGTCATTGAATAGGGTGATTCGCATTTGGAGCTCCAAAAATCACCGTCAGACACGAAAAAAACACAGAATCGCCATAAAACTTGGCGATTCTGGCTCATTGAATACCGCCCCATGAATAGAGCATGCTGTCCCTCCTGGAGAGGGTCATGTTGGGAGGAATGGAGGACACCCTGTCTAATGTGTACCAATCTGTAGTGTAAACTGGTGCAGGGTTACCTACCTGACCCTCTCCTTCAGGGAGAAAACGCTCTGTTCCCAGACTTCCCTGGTAATGTATGATTGCTATCACCTTTCTTATCAATTACCCACAGGTGATGGCAATCCTACATTACCATGGTAGAAGGAGTGGGTCAGGTAGGCAACCCTGAACTAGTGACAGTGCCCAAACTAGCCACACAGTCATGTAACACCAATGACTGGGCAATAAAGCTGCAACTATCCATTGTGAACCCGCATTTTTGGAACTGACATAAATAATCAGCAGGACGACACAAGCAGGTGTCAGGGGGATGTCATGTGACCACATAGAACTAAGTTAGCAGCAGCAGCCCCCCTCCTCCTCCCGCTGACGGACATCACGTGACGCGGGCATATACTAGTGTACGTTGTATGTACAGTACCTGTATGGTGGCTATCTGATGATCGCTGATTGCTCTCGCCTGCTCCCGGTTACATTAGCCCGGCACCGCGGTATTGTGTATCCGCTCCCCGTCACAGCGCAGGCCTCCTCTCGCCCTCATTAGACAGATATCTCCTGGACGCTCAACACGACCAAAAACAACAGCAAGGAGGCCGCCGGCGGTGCCCCCAGAATCACAGATCCGCTCACGTCGAAGCTTTTCCCTCTGTGTCGCGCTACGGCGGCTGTCAGGCTCGCATTGTTATTGTTGTGACTGTCTCGTCTGGTAAGATGGCGGCGATGGCGCGTAACCCCTCAAGAGATGGCAGCACTTGTTGTGGAAAGACGGGTTGGAGACGGTCGCGCGCGCCAGTTCTGCGAAAAGAGCGCGCACGGAGAGGGGGAGTGGCCTGCCCATGGGAGCGCGCTCTGCACCTCGGCTCGCGCGGCTGTATTAATGATTATAATATAATGTCCGTGGCTTTACTCTGTGTGCCACTGTGCCTATATTCAGTGGGTGATGTTTTTGCTTAAAAAAAGGAGCTTGATCTGCGAGATCCCTGTGTTTTGGCCACTATAGGCCAAAAATCACAGTTTTTGCATATTCCTTTACACTCAAACAAATTTTGTGAAAAAGTAATAGTTGAAAATTAAAAACTGGCGGCATTGACTAAGCATGGGTGCAGATTTAATAGCTCTGATATCAGAGCCTATTGAATTCTCACCTACTGTATAACTTATATTGTGTACCAATACAGGCGCAGTCGCACCCAGAATATAGGCGCATTGCATAACATTTTAAACAACAGAACCTGCTTGTCCATACTACTGTATCACTATAGTTTTTGAATAAGACATATTTTAAGAGTAAAAGGTGTACAAAATACATTTGCGTCTGCGGACTCACCTGAAAACCACACGTTACTGTATGTGTAATGAAACTTGGAGTGCAGGGACAATAGCTGAAAGTGGACATACAGTATTAGCATATATTTACACACCATGTAGTTAGTATGCACATAATGTTGTAATAACAGCAGTATGGATGGCGACAACAAAATCACAACTGCTGACATTACCACCAGGAAGAATCCCAGCATGCAGCATAACATTTTCAACAGCAGAACCTGCATGTGCCTACTATTACCATCATTTTTAATAAGGCTCATTTCAAATGTAGACAACGTAGAAAAGACAATCGTGTCTACCCGGCCGATGCTTGGTTGTTTGGCAGCCCCCAGCAAACACTCATTTTGTGCCTTCCCATAATTTACAAAAAAAGGATGTACAGTATGTTGGCCTTAGCAGTAGTGCATTGTATACACATGAAGTACCAAGTAACAGCAGTGCCTTAATTAGACATTTTAGTGCCCTGTGCACAAAAATACCCCCCCCCCCCCAACACACACATACACAAAAAACAAGGACAACAGCCCTCATTCTGATCAGTTTGCTACTTTGCGAATTCGCAACGGTGAGCGATGTTGAAGATCTGCACATAAGTGAATATGTGCAGGTCTTCACTGCGGGCGCCCTCGGAGCCTTGTATAGTCTCTTGGTGCTCACAGTAGGGGGGTATCGTGTAGGAGGTGGGTATAAAAATCAGCAGTTTGGATGCTGCTTTGCGAGCCAACCAGAATTAGGTCCAATGTGCGCTGAAGGCTTGTGGCCCAAATTTTGCATGTGGCTTTGACACATAATAGTACCAATTCACATTACACCATACAGTAGTGTCACTTATACACTATGTGCCAGCTACAGGTCCTTAGACACACTGAGTCTGGATTAGGCACACCGTAATACATATTACATATTATGGCGTACAGTGTGGCAGCTCTCCCGGAATCCACACTTCCGGGTACTGCTTTGCACTCACCTGTCAGATACTAGAGATGCAGGAACACCTCTAGTGCCTATGTGAAACAAGATGGCCGACATCTTTGGAGGAACGCAGGGTCTTCGTATGTTGACAGAGACTTTGTACCCCATGGAACGTGTGCCCTTCCTGCCCGGTTATCCCAGAAATTTTATTTTTGTAGATTTAAATATTATGACAGGTCCAGTGACCCAGCAGGGGATAGCTAATGGAGGGGATCACCTCTCTGGGTTTGAGCACCCCCACCGTGCTTACTCTGCTTACTGAGTTTCGCCGTCCCTGGCCTCTACTGAATCACTCTATGCCATGGCACAAGAATGGATGTTTAATGCTAAAGGACAATAGATGTACCAGGACACAGCTGTATTATAGAGAAAGCACCATGTCCCTACTCCCTGCCAGTCAACATCATCATTCAGAATTGAATTGAGCTCATACAAATTATTTGCCAGCACAATACACAACCACTTGGGCTGTTTAATTTATTCCATTTAACCACTTTGGCATATTTACAAGTGTTTCTAAAATATTAAGTGGTACTCTTTACCTAGCACGGCGCCCATCGCGGCCATCGCATGCACTAAAAAACGGGTGCGACGCGATGCCCGCGATTTCCCATAGGGATCAATGTTAAAAGTGTGATTGGACGCGATTTTAGTGTTCAATGCCCGCGATTTTTCCATAGGAAACAATGTTAAATGGGCCACAGAGCCCAAATAGTCCCCCTGAAGTCTGAAATGGCCCCCACAATTGTTAACGCCACCCCACGATCAACGTGAACCCGAAGCGTGGCGAGCGCAGCGAGCCCGCGAGGGGTGGCGGTACGCGTCCTCCGACCTTTTCATACCCCCACTATCCACGTCGGCGTGGAGTTGAGAATAGAATAGGGTGGCGAGCGTAGCGAGCCACCGAGCCCGAAGCGTGGTGAGCGCAAGCGGATACCTTCACAGGTAAACGCGTCCCTTCGCGGGCTTCACAGGTATCCGCGTCCGCTCGCCACGCTTCGGGCTCGGTGGCTCGCCACACTATTTTATTCTCAACTCCACGCCGACGTGGATAGTGGGGGTATGAAAAGGTCGGAGGACGCGTACCGCCGGCGCTCGCCACGCTTCGGGTTCACGTTGATCGTGGGGTGGCGTTAACAATTGTGGGGGCCATTTCAGACTTCAGGGGGACTATTAGGGCTCTGTGGCCCCTTTAACATTGTTTCCTATGGACAAATTGCGGGCATTGAGGTATTTAACACAAAAATCGCGTCCAATCACACTTTTAACATTGATCCCTATGGGAAATCGCGGGCATCGCGTCGCACCCGTTTTTTTAGTGCATGCGATGGCCGCGATTTTTTACCCCTGATGACCGCGATGCCAATCGCGGGTGCCGTTTTAGGTAAAGAGTACCTATTAAGTTTGTTTATTTTTAAGGGACTTTTCACAAACTAGCCACATTCAGATTTTTTTATATTTACCAGGGCACAGCTCCAAAGTCTGTCACAAAGCAATTAGTAAATATTTGTCTGACATTGTTTGCTGATAAGCCTCCTCGTGCAGTGGCTTCTGGTGGGCAGTCTTCCAAGCCTGTTATTGTAGTATCCGCTCTACTGTATCTGTTGCGAACAATATATTGGAGAATGATGTTAGCCTTGACTATTTCAACTGCAAAATCTGGATTCACATTAATTGGTCGATGTCAAATTTCCACTTATTAGTTAGAATACCAAACAAGGGGTAGTTAAATATTATTTTCTGTTCCGGCAAGTTTTGACCCCCATAAGGCCATAGTAGGTGCTTATGAAGTGTAAATGCTTCATCACCAACAAAGACATATAGCACTTTTGGACATTCTGTTCCTGGTAGATATCTCTCATCTGACAGTTGGTTTGTGTTTGTGACAATTGACCTCATCAGTTCAGTCTTTTCCAAGAAGCAGAGCCATAGTTTTTACCAAAACTTCCTATATTGGCATATACAAAGCGGTATTTTGAGTCTGCAATAGCCATAAATACTACAGAGTAGGAATCTTTGTAATGAAAGAACCTAGAGCCGCTTCTGGATGGACATATTTGTCGTATATATGTTTCCGATCTGTTGCGCCTGTGCAATTTGGAAAGTTTGCATTTTTTCCAAAGTCCTCTGCAATCTATTGCCACTATTATTTTGTATATATTATATAGACATCTCTAATTAAAAGTAGTAAAGTGAGAGAAAAAGCCAGAAGAAGGGCAAAGGAGGGCGAGAAAGAAAAGCGAAATGAGAGCGAGAAGGGGAGTTGGGATTAGAAAAAAGGATCCAACCCGGTTGGACATTATAATCACCGGAAAGTCAGGAAAACTAGCACAGGGTCATTACCGAGGTCATTTAGTGAAAAGCCGGTGGGACATTGAAGTAAGTGGTCCAGGGATCACAGTTTTTAATGAATTTTGTAGAAGAGCATTTCAAAATGCTGGTAATGTACTCCATAGAATGGATATGCCAGATCTTGGCAGTGATTTCAGCCATTGTCGGAAAATCCGAAGATCTCCAATGACCCACAATACAGGATCTGGCCACGAGAACGATGGGCCTTATTCTAGTTCACTCTTTCTGACAAAATCCTTCTTAGATGGACAAAACCATGTTCCCTGCACAGAAACAAAATAACTCACCCAAATCTAATACTCTCTGCACATTTTACATGTGCCAGCTGCAGTGCACATGGTTTTGTCCATCTAAGAAGGATTTTGTCAGAAAGGGCCTTATTCTAGTTCACTCTTAGAGGCAAATTCCTTCTCAGATGGACAAAACCAGGTGCACTGAAGGGGGGCAGATGTAACAGGTGCAGAGAGAATTAGATTTGGGCGAGGTATTTTATTTCTGTGCAGGGAAAATACTGACTACTTTTTTTTCTACACTGCAATATAGATCTCACTTTGAAGTAAAACCCCACCCAAATCTAATTCTATTTGCACCTGTTACATCTGCCCCCCTGCAGTGCACATTGTTTTGTCCATTTGAGAAGGAATTTGCCTCTAAGAGTGAACTAGAATAAGGCCCAAAGAGTGAACTAGAATAAGGCCCTATATGAGTGAACAGTTTGTTCTGTGCGCGAGATGCCTCTGGAATATCCATGGCAAGGAGAAAACAGCCAGCCTTGAAGGGAATATGTATAGATAAAATTGGCAAAATATTGCAGCTCTGGCAAAGTCAGAGAGGGATTAAAACTGGGCAATCCCACCAAATATGTAGAAATGTGCCAGCCATACATTTACATCTCCAACAAAGGGGGGAAATTTCTGCGTTCATTTTGATAAGCCTGACTGGGACATAGTACCAACTATAAAATAATTTGTATGCGTTTTCTTTCAATCTTATATCGAGCTATAGCAGGGCTGGGCAATAGTGGCCCTCCAGATGTTGATTAACTACACATCCCAGGATGCTTTGCATTAGTTTTGCTATGTGGCCATGCTGAAACTGATGCAAGGCATGCTGGGATGTGTAGTTCATCAACATCTGGAGGGCCGCTATTGCCCAGCCATGAGCTATAGGCTACGTTTGTGTAAATACTGGACCATTCATCATCCTCAAGTGTCACCCCTAAATCACTTTCCCACGCTTTTTCATGTGAGTCTCTGGTGTTTGGACTATGGCCCTTATTCTAGTTGACTCGGACGGATGCGTATTTCGGATGGCCACTGAGTGCTCTTGGCCCCTGCCTACCGTACGGATCACTCACACCATCCGAATGCAGTAAGACACTGAGCGAACGGACCGCGAGTGGATGTTTCATGTAAACAACTCCCCCATCTATGGGAACCTCCCCATCCTCCGATAGTCGCCGCCCATCGATCAATGGGCCGAGCGTTCAGACAGCTCCGAGTGCTCCAGACCACTCGGACATTTCTCCGATATGGACGGGCAGCTGGTATCCGGCTAGGTCATCTGTCCACCCCCCACGTGCGTCACGAGCAGATTACCATACTTACGCCCAGCGTTTCATGGTAATGAGCCCAAACAGCCCTTCACGCCCCTCTCCATCACCTGCTCGGATTGTTCCGACCGATCATTTTCTGTACGGAATTCATGCCGTATTCGGACATGCAGCGTTCGCACCTCTGCACGTGCGCAAACACAATACATCAGCCGTCCGACTCAATCAGAATAAGGGCCTATGAGGCAACAATAAAAGCTACAGAGAAGATAGAAGGCCTTTATTGGATGCATTATGGAAAACTAGGTTTTCTACTGAAGAAAGGGGTCTAGCAGTGATTTGTGATTTAACCAAGAGGTGGAAATATCTGATTTGAAGGTATTGAAATAATTTTTTTTGAGGGATTGAGTGTGATGTTTAAATGTCTGCAAATGTGGGGAAGGTAGTAGTTTGGAAATTATCATTAAGGAATCTAATCCCACTGTTCCACCAATAACCAATGAGTTCAGAGAGCACCCTGGTCGAAAGCCCAAATTGTCAAACAATGGTACCAATGGGCTAGGGAGGGGGGCAAGATTGAATTGTCTGTTGAATTCTCTGCTCTGTGAAACGGCAAAGGTTGTATCTGTTGGAGACAGGGCCACTATACTTGGGAGCGCCAGAGCATAAAAATAAGTCACTCACTGAGAGGTGGTCTCAGGTGCGTTGGGCTACAGGGATATCTCCCCCCCCCCCCCCCCCCCACCCCCACGTAAGGTCTATGGCCATCCGCCCCTGCACATCTCAGTTGCCTCTTTGTGCTGAGGAGAACAGGCTAAGTTTATTGAGGTTGAGCTTTGATTGGACAGCTATAAAAACAGCCATATGGATAGGGGTGGTGCGGTTTCATAGATGCACACAACTTGGCATATGGACAAATAACCTCCTTAAGCTCTGCACACATAATGCAAATATAACTGACTTGTGTGTATTGCTGACTTGGACCCATTGTAAGTGTATGCGTGTAGTGCAGTGGCAGATACTTGGGATAAATAGGGGAGAGAAGCAGCAGTGACATTACAGGGCCATTTTCAAATGTACTTTAGTATATTTTAGGGATAGTGCTTCAAATGACAAGACCACCTCTCCAGTGTCTTGTAGAATGCCATTCTGTACCTCTATCATTGTATAATTATTAGATGCAAAACTCATTACAGCAATGTATTTCTTCTGTGCGGATATACACAGAACTAGCTAACATGTTTATGACATGCCCATTGTCACGTGTGCCCATAAATAACAAACACTATTCCATAACAAATCCAACACTCTAATATATTGGAGAAGTAGAAGGGTGTTCCTCCCTCACACGCCAATGTAATAAAAGTAAGGGAATAAGATTCATAAGCATAGGTATTATAAGAGGAGTGTTCACAGGGTGTACCCTATAATTCCACTCTGATTATTGAAGATATGTATTCTGTTTAATGCTGGATGTTTTAGGATATGAATACCTTTGTTTCATCATATACCTGCAAACACCTAAATAGATGACAGCCACTCAAACCAATTAGTGAGGCTGGCCTTAGTCCGTGTGGTTGTACAGTATACAGTATGATCACTAGGTAGACATTGAAAAGGTTGACATGCATTAGGACACCCACTGAAGGTTGACAGGCCTTGGTCAACACACTCAAAAGGTTGACATGGCTTTAGGTCGACAGTCAAAGGGTCAACTTAGGTTTTTCACTAGGATTTCATGCCCTACCATCCACTAGGGCCTTGATGGCTAACCTTGACACTCCAGCTGTTTTTGAACTATCATCCCAGGATGCTCTGCATCAGATTTAGCATGGCCAAATAGCAAAACTGAAGCAGAGCAGGCTGGGATGTGTAGTTCAACAGCTGGAGTGTCAAGGTTAACCATCAAGGCACTAGGGAAGTGAAGTGAGAATAGAATAGTACCATCCCCGAAGCATGGCGAGTGCATGCAGAACTACTCATTGCACTTCCCTGAGCTCTGCTATCTGGCTCTTCAAGTCCTACTAATAATAAATATAGCCTTTATAGTACGTGAAATGTTCTGATTTGGTTTTTGGATATTTATCAATTTTGAATAAATGAGATTACTATTCGCACTGACATACACACACGGGTGATTTACAGGTCTGCATTTGATGCATTTCCCATAAAATCTGGCAGTGTATTAAATGTAAGATAATACTATAGCTGGGCATACATCAAGGCGATTTCGGCCAATTGCGACCAATCGGCCCGTTAAATCGGACCAAATCGCCTCTCCCTGACATGTAGTCGGGTCCGATGCGCTGTCCGGTGAGCATCGGACCAGACTAGGTGGTCGGACCGGCTGGCCGTCCGACCACCCGTTCTGGGACGGGCGCTAAGCAGGGACGCATGCGATCCATCACAACGGATCGCATGTGTCCCTGCCGCTTGCAGTCAATCGGGTGTCCGTACACTGCTGCGAGACGTCGCAGGCAGTGTATGGGCACCTTATCACGTGTTATTTTTTTTGTAATTGGGCATCTAGTAGTTACTTTAACTGCTTCGTCCATAAGATTCACAAAAGCCTGGTCCTGGCAGGAAAAGACTTTACTCCTGTGTTCAGTCTCTTTCTAGATAGATCTGATATGCCCAGGGCTGATATCTCAGAAAGCCTTATTAGGCACTTGCATGCATTAGGCCTGTTCATTACCTGGTGAGTGCATAGCCCCGTCACACCAGATGATACATTTTATTCTTGTAGAATAGATGTGTTCCTGGGTTGCATTTGTTACTAGATACATGGGTCCATGCCAGGTTTGGACTGGGCCACCTCCTCCCAAAGAACAGGTTCCAAAGTGTGTGTGCACTTGAAGTAAACATTGCACAACTATAGTGTATTCTCTACAGTGCATTGGTTTTATTAATCTGGTACATTGCATGTATAACCTCAATGTAATGGTGCCCATAAACGTGACATATACGGTACAATCATACAATTTCATGTGTCACAAGACACGATGCATGGGCACATCGGTCGAATCTGGCAGATATTATGTGCTGCACATATTTATCACATCGCATATGATTTTTACGGGAAGTGTTTGGCGAAACACGGCATGTCATGGCTATTAGGTGTGTACTGCCGTCAGCTGTGCACTTGTCCCCGGCGCCCTGTTCCTCCATGAGCTGACGGCGTGGGCTGTGTTCCCGATGGTACCATGGATCGATGGTTGAGCTGTTGTGCCTGGTAACACACATACTATCTATATATATAGATCAGGTCTGTGAGGAGACCGGCAAAACATGCACTGTGTGGGGAGTTTGAGAA
Source organism: Crinia signifera (assembly GCF_055691185.1). Taxonomy (NCBI): domain Eukaryota; kingdom Metazoa; phylum Chordata; class Amphibia; order Anura; family Myobatrachidae; genus Crinia; species Crinia signifera. Next base: position 294,513,426 of record NC_139218.1, on the reverse strand, counting down.
CCTGTGAAGTAGACAAAACTTTACGGTATGGGACCAACAGAACCTCTCAAAAGCATTTAAATAGAATTATATGTAAAACAATATCACACTACTAAGAAAAAAACAATATAAAAACCTGCGCTCTAAACAAAGGGTGCAGCCTTATCATAAAGGATAGTCACCAAACTATCCAGAAGTAGTAGATGCAAACAAAAAGGGTCTGATAGGGCGCTCACACTTGAGATATGGCGGACTCCAATGTCAGTAGATCTTTGATAGCTCAAAACGAGAAGAATAAACAAATCGCAGCATTCATAGTGTAGATACTTGAATGAAATATATAATACAAAATTCTACGGTCAATCTATATTCTCCGTACCGCAAATGAGCCTTCCCTTAGGCCACAAGATATTTCGTATGATATCGTCTGGTAAGAATATGGTTCCCTTTTTCCTCTGCTCGTATACCTCGGTTTAAAAATTCAATATTTGCACATAGTGTAAAACGGTGACAATTTATTCAAAACATAATAGTACACACAATAAATGGCATAGTACCGTGTCTGGCCTTATCATCAAGGCTATTTATGTCGCTTATAGGACAGTCAGAAGGATGATTTCTCAGTGGGATCCCGGGTTCCACTAAAGAAATAAATTCCGTCCCAAATAGCCTCAGGTGGTATATTTAAAAGTCCAGTCCAACAGCCTTTATGTCCTTTAAAACAAACACCAACGCGTTTCTGCTTGATCACAAGCCTTCCTCAGGGTGTGTGCGCCATGGTGGCTAGTCTGGGTTTTTATACCCAGCATGCCTCTTAGCTCCTCCCTCATGCATGGTCACATGGGTGCGCTCATATTGTTATAATTACTTCAAATAAAGTCACCAAGGTATACATATGACATAATATGACAAACTTCATAACAAAGCATGTTTAAAAACAATAAATGCATAAAAACCTCTAACTGTTTATTTATCCTTAAAAACCGGAACCCGGAAGTGCGGGTGCGCCGGTATTTATCCCCGCTCTGCAACCTAGCCTTGTACTGCCAGGTGCTCTTTCTGCTGCTCTCTGGCAGCGTATTCCTACTGCCGCTGTATGGGTGTTTCCACATGTACTCCGGGACGGTAGCATCCGTACCCGGAAGTGCATGTGCGTGTCAGCGGCTATATTGTGCGTTCCACCGATAAAAGGATAATCTGGATCTTCTATTGTAGATCCAGGAAGTGCGTGTGCGTTCCAGCAGCGCATCTTCCTGGATCTACAATAGAAGATCCAGATTATCCTTTTATCGGTGGAACGCACAATATGGCTGCTGACACGCACTTCCGGGTACGGACGCTACCGTCCCGGAGTACATGTGGAAACACCCATACAGCGGCAGTAGGAATACGCTGCCAGAGAGCAGCAGAAAGAGCACCTGGCAGTACAAGGCTAGGTTGCAGAGCGGGGATAAATACCGGCGCACCCGCACTTCCGGGTTCCGGTTTTTAAGGATAAATAAACAGTTAGAGGTTTTTATGCATTTATTGTTTTTAAACATGCTTTGTTATGAAGTTTGTCATATTATGTCATATGTATACCTTGGTGACTTTATTTGAAGTAATTATAACAATATGAGCGCACCCATGTGACCATGCATGAGGGAGGAGCTAAGAGGCATGCTGGGTATAAAAACCCAGACTAGCCACCATGGCGCACACACCCTGAGGAAGGCTTGTGATCAAGCAGAAACGCGTTGGTGTTTGTTTTAAAGGACATAAAGGCTGTTGGACTGGACTTTTCAATATACCACCTGAGGCTATTTGGGACGGAATTTATTTCTTTAGTGGAACCCGGGATCCCACTGAGAAATCATCCTTCTGACTGTCCTATAAGCGACATAAATAGCCTTGATGATAAGGCCAGACACGGTACTATGCCATTTATTGTGTGTACTATTATGTTTTGAATAAATTGTCACAGTTTTACACTATGTGCAAATATTGAATTTTTAAACCGAGGTATACGAGCAGAGGAAAAAGGGAACCATATTCTTACCAGACGATATCATACGAAATATCTTGTGGCCTAAGGGAAGGCTCATTTGCGGTACGGAGAATATAGATTGAACGTAGAATTTTGTATTATATATTTCATTCAAGTATCTACACTATGAATGCTGCGATTTGTTTATTCTTCTCGTTTTGAGCTATCAAAGATCTACTGACATTGGAGTCCGCCATATCTCAAGTGGGAGCGCCCTATCAGACCCTTTTTGTTTGCAATATCACACTACTGTTCTTTATTTTTATTTTTTTTCTGGGTATAACATCTTTAAGAGAAAAATAATTTCATGAGCGCCATGGACTGCTTTGGTGTTTTAATTGGCTTAAATTTAGAAAAAAAAACAAGAGAAAGTAAATGGACAAAGACGAGATCAATAACATGATAACTCTTTATTTTTTCTTTTTAAAAGCCATTCCTCTTAAATAAGATCCTAAACATTCACCAGACTGTCACTGTATAAAAATGTACAGCGGCTTTTTTGACATGTACATTCCATAAAGTTTACAGCTGCAAAGATATGAGGCACACTCAGTATTGCACTTCATTAAAATTTCAGGCTCAAACATAACCCAGAAGTTTAAATGAAACTGCCTTTGTAATGTAATAAATCTTATACAGGACAAACATTGATATCTTTATGTACTATGTACAGCATTTGTTACAACTTTTATACCTTGTAAAGTTTATGTGCCCACCAAATGCAGTATGTCTGCATTCCCTGCTGAGCACATGGCACAGCTCTCCAGCAACCAGATTAACAGTCTAGAAGATAATCCTATTCTCCTCTTTCTCCACGTGAGGCAGGTATACTGTACAGGGCTATTGGAAAGTCAGTGCTTCTCTTCTGGTCATACATATACTGTATACATTTATTTATATATCCTTGATATGGGGAGCCGTTCTATATGCTGTGTATACAAGCATACATCTGGTGCCTTGTCAATGGTGCTATACGTAATGACCACATGCAAGCACCTCAGATTATCAACATTTCAGTTTCAAACGAATATTTTAACATTTGGTTTGAAGAGCATGGATTGTGAGTACACAGCTGTCTCTGGTGGATCCTTCCTGCTTAACCTTGTTCGCACACTCTTTAAGTGGTCCCATCCTGACCGGAGGCTGTCGTCCAGAACCTGCCTGGCGTGACGGACTGCTATAGACTGTCGCAATGTTCTCAAAAAGGAAAAAAAAAAATGATAGGCTCATTTAAAATGTGTGGGCATTTCTGCACACTCCACATCCCAAGGCAAACTCTTCTCCAGTGGGTGGGTGGACTACATGAAGGGGACACTCTGTTCCTTCAAGTTGTTTGCCTTTTGGACCTACAACAAGAAAGGCAGACAACAGACCCAAATGTCAATGCCATACTTTATGATGAAAAAATGAGAACATGAAAACATGCAACTTTACAATTCCATGTGTGAACATCATTGTCAGCACTGTGCGCTGGTACTGCACGTGCATTTATATGGCAAACACATGTATATTCTGTACTTGTCTCTTCAGACACTCAGAGGGGGTATTTAATCCCAGCCGCTATTTCCACCAGGCGTAAATAGCGGATGATAGTATTCAATCCCGGCTGGGACTCGCTTGCAACAGGTTCACCTCCCTACGGAGTCAAATCTGTATGGTTGGAAACGGCTGCTGGACTGTCAAATCTGCGGCTGTTTCTGACTTTCAATGCCCGTTTTCGCCAGTCCTGCGATTTCTATTCCACCAGGCGGAAGGTTAATAGAACAAATGACATTTGACTCAATAATGTCAGAAACGGACGCTATTCCCACCCGGCAATATGATCGACTGGGATTGAAATCCCCCCCCCCCTTAACACGAGTAAATGACAGTCTGCGGTGTGATCTTTATCACACCGTTCTTATTCTACTGGATCATAATGGTTTGTCTTCGGTTCTGCATACACCTATTCAGAAACAGCTTTATCTACATTTAGAGGATGTTGTTCTCATAACTATGAGGAGAGGAATCCTTCATGTTTTTCTGAAGGAAGAAAGGAATCCATGAAACTGATGTGAAAAACAGACTATTAGTTGACTATGGGGGAGATGTATTAAACCTTGGAGAGAGAGCAAGAGAAAAATGTACCAACCAATCAGCTTCTACCATTTCCCAGGCTGTGTTTATAAAATGAGAAGCGGGTTGATTGGCACTTTCTCTCTATGCAAGGTTTGATGCACCAAGAAATGATTCATGTAACGCTAACAGTATCCTCTAGGTATGCATTCACCAAGTTAACATTCACAATGTCAACACAATAATGATATTGACATGGTTAAAATGCTGCATTACTAAAATGTTGACATTGTTATACGGTCAACATTTCTATTAAGGTATAACAATATTGTTAGAATAACACTAAAAATACTAGGTCGACATTATTTACGTCTTGACATGCTGAATGTTAACCTGTAAAGAATCAGCATTAAAAACTAGAACATATTGAAAGTCGACATTGTGACTATCTAGAAAATATATCACACTCAGCCACTACTTTCTAAGGAGTTCCAGATATTGTTTTGTTCCATCAGTTACTGGCTGATGGAATGTTAACCCTTTCAAGTCCAACAGCCCTAGTGCTAGTAGCAGATCCAGTGTTGAGCCACTTTGAAATAAGAACATTAACATTGTTCAGCATACAATGTAGACTATTTTTTTAATAAAAAAATAAATAAATAAAATTTATAAAAAAAATTTAAACCAGACTGTTTGAATTAAAAAAAAAAAAAAAAAAAAGTTTTTGACTGCAAAAGGTTAAAGTAAGGCCAAGTCACAATACTTTTTAATAAAGATTGCAGCATGACAGAGCCATGTGACTAGCGAGGTCACAAATACATTACCACACTAACCTGCAGGACAATGTGGAAGTTCTTCTTTAAGAATGCTGGTCATTCTCTGGAAGTCATCATGGCAAGCATTACAAAAATGTGTTGTTCCAAAGCAGAAAAAGACAGCCACCGAGCAGCAGTAACGACACTTGTATTCTAGGAAATCTGTACCATGTTTTGGGCACATCTGCATAGGAAACAAAACCGTTTCAGCGTTGTACACCTCTAAAATGTTACTATGTATACTTATAAAACAGACAATACAGGAACTGTAGAGGTGCAAACAAGTCCACACACAAAACACTGCAATTATACCAACAGGTCTTCAGCAAATGGCCTACAGTGTACGAATAACCAAATCTGCTTCAAATGTGTAGCATATTACTGCATTATTTAGTAACTACAGTAAAACCTGATGGAGTTAAGTGAACTTTGTACACAGAAAAAAAAATAACCGTACCTGAGCCCTGGATACATCTGAACACGCTCCACAAATCAGCTCTCTTGGATCATAGTCATCTCCTTGGCCGGCTTCTGCATCACAACGCGCTTCACCGCCAAAATATGCCTGAAACAGGAAGAATAATTCAGCTATTCACATATATGAGGTAGATTACATTTTATTTGCAGAAATTGAACAGTGGTGAAGGTAGGGTCAAAATACTATACAAATTCGATACTCCCTAATAGGTCTCTAGCAGATGTGACATTCACATGAGAGCCTTGCTGGAGCCACTGCATCCACTGGGACATACGCATATAACTGCAGGGCCATAAAGGATGTTAAATTGATATTCTATTATGAAGCCATGTTATATATACCACACACCCTTTAAACCATGTACTAGTCTTATTTATCTCATCTGTTTCTTAGATGTTACAGTGGGAGAGAACTCTTCTGAGCTGTTCCTAAGAACAAGCTGACGTGTACATCTACCTGGTGTTACTGTAAGTCTGCTGTATTCCCTACAGTGAGCCAACTATAGCATTTGCACAAGAAAAAATACACTGGGCTTTTTAAAGTCAATAAATGAATAGCCTGTGTATAATCCAACAAACACCTCATTCAGGGGTGCAGAGGTCAATTGTTGTGTATAAACAGTAGGCAACCCACAACCGCACAATGAGCAGAAACAAAGGAGACCATGAATATTCTCCCTTTCTAAATCCCCAAGACACTGGGCGATTTCTCTTAAACTTACCTGTGGCTAGATCACCCATACACACATAGCGATGCATGTTGAGTGATCTGTGCTAACCAGTGTTCTTTATGCACATGCTAGGAAATCTATCTATATTTTGCCTGCATGCGCTAAAAATCTGAGCAAGCGACGGCGAAGCGTGGGATTATGGGTATACACATGAAGCAATTCATACTTAATTTCTAAGTGATCTAGACACAGATGACCTTAACTGTCATCTTTAAAGCGTTAGCAATTAATGGCATTATCAGTACACCTGTGTGACAAAGTCCAAAGTCAGTTCTGTAGGCAGTATCAGGGGCGAGCGAAGAAACAACTATTAATGACAACACTCGCTCATTGCTCTAGGAAATAAGCGGTCAGCCTCAGTAGATCATACAAACAGCAGAATTACCTTTTTGCATTTGTAGCAGACATAGTAAGCGTATCTGTTCATAGCATAGCTGGCTGGGTCATTATAATACCGGACTCCTGGGGTTGTGATTGCATCACTCTTGTGCAGTCCTTCATATTCCAGCCTCATCAGAGCCTTCCTTCTTACATCTTCATAAAGATCTTTGATTGGATCCAGAAGATCCTTTAACACTGTATGATTTATTTTGTTCTACAAATGTTGGGAGATAAAAGTAGTAGTAAAGTTTGTTATTCACATTAGACAGCATTGCACATCACCCATGACAAGATTTCACGGTGCATAGGCTGACTAAACAAAAGGCCCAAGTTCTATTTTCTACATGGAAAATGTCGTTCTCTACAAATTGGAAATATTAAAAGTAAAATGAAAGACAATAGGGACTCTTACATGAAATATACCACTGAAACGCTAATTACCTTGCAGATAGGACAGGTCATAAAGCCAAAGGTTATCCGTGGTCCCAGCCACCTGTTTTCCAGAACCCGTCTACAGCACTGCAGGTGAAACACGTGGCTGCAATCCAGCTATAAACACATAAGAATTTTTTTTTTATTATTGATCAAGCCCCTTTTTACACAGCTAATTTGGGGATATGCGTAATGGCAGTAAGCACATAGATCATTTTTTAAAAAATATTTGGAGGAGAAAGTTACATAGTTACATATACTGACTATACCCTGCTATATAACACAAACATGTTCTAAAATACTAGAAAGTGGGAAATGGAGTCGCTTATAAAACACAAACTTTTTTTTTCAATGGCAAACATGAAAATGAAATCGAAAGTGAGATGAAGACTGTACAGGAAGTAGACTAGTGTACCTCAGTACACCATAGCCACACACATTGGAGGTTATTCTGATCGTAGCGGCCAAACGTGCGTACGTTCGCTATTAACATACGCTATCCGTATGCGGCCGTTGGGGTTAAGTCCACCCACAAATCAGCCGCATACGTACGGGCAGAAACACCGTCGAAGGGGAGTGGCGTACAATTGAGCGTACGCCAACGTACACGGACGGACCAGCCCTTACACTCCGACAACTGGCGTACAATTGAGCGTACGCCACAGTTTACGGACGTCTCTCGTCCGTCTTCCCACCGACTTCTTGCGGCTATCTGAGCGTACGCCAGCTTGCACGGACGGGTCCCTATTGTTTTCAATAGAAAACTCAGCTTATGTCACCGCTCATGAGAGTGAGCGTACGTCCGTGTACGCTGGCATACCCTTCACATATATGGACCTGCAAATCTTGCCTTTCAACTATAATTATGAAAATTAATTAAATTATTGAATTAATTAATGTGCAAAATAGTGGGCATGGGCTTAAAACATTGCTGAAACATCCTTTGTAGGTGTTAGATGTGGTTTATGTTATTGTATCATAAATACAAAACCTATGTTTGTATTAGAGTGAACACGTTGACACATGTCGACTTGTGTAGATTGAGTGTGCTACTGAGTAAAGTCTATGAAAGCACGTAGTGAATGTGTCTAACTGTTTAACAAATACCTACCTTAGCATATAAAAGCAGGTCTTAAAAAGATTCTTACCTTAAATTAAACAAACCTTTAAATGTAGAGAAGTATAGAAAGATAAGCTTCCAATGTGTTTGAGTGCTGTGTGTGGCTTGCAGGTAGTGAAATCATGGTTTGGACTTAATAGACTGCAGCATTGCTTATTACATTCAGGTGTATGTGTTTGAGTAGTAATCTAGCAAACCCAGGCGCACGCAGGCATGCGGTATCTGTAGGGGTGGTCTGAGCTGGCGGTTGGCGGCCGCCTGTTTTGTGTCCGAAATGAACGGTGCTTTAGGCGATCGTGCGGTAGTAGCACCGCTCATTTTTGGTGCACACCCCCGTGTACGCCCATGTTTACGCCCATTTTCCCTCATTATTTCGGCCGCTCCCCTCAACACGCCCCTATGCCGCCCCCAATGCCCGTACACTCGCGTACAGGTTTTTTCGCACGGAGAGACCCGTCCGTAAGCGTTGTGGAGTGTTCGCGCCTGCGCATTAGCGAATGTACGCATGCGCAGATCAAGAAAAACCCCGGAACGTACGCGTACGGCCCGGCCGCACCAACCAGAATAAGGCCCATTGTTACATCAGTCTATACTGGTCTCCCCATTCTAAATGGATAGAAAGTGTAACTGCCAAAAGCATCACTTTTGTCAAAGTGTAAACTTTGTGACTAAGCAATAAAAGTGATATTTTACATTAATCCATAAATGAACACTCTGAATATAGTAAAACGAGCACAATGCTAAATCTGATATTCCAATAATGCTGGAAGGATCACGTTCTTTGTGGAACCTGGGTCTTTTGTCAATAGACCGTGCATAAGGTGATTTATTCTTAACAGAATTAATTTTAACTGCAACAATGAAGAAACAGCCCACTTACAGTAAAATAAATGAAGGTACTTCTGTAGTTTCACGGTGCCGGAAGTGCAGAGGCTCGCGTGCCGCTCTAGCTATGAAACTTGGCAGCCTGCCAGAGGCTCTGATTAACCGTGCGCATGCCGCTCTAGGCACAACGATGCCGGGGCTTCTAAACTGTACGCGAGATTCAGACGCAACTGCGTCTGAATCTCGAGTCGCTTAGATAGCCGCTAAGAAGTTTAGGTGGCCCTAGGGGAACACTATTGAAAGCCACCCTCAGTGCCACTAGTGGACGCCACAGCTGTGGACCGTGTAAATCCCACTATCCACGCCCACCCGAAGCGTGGCGAGCGCAGCGAGCCCCGCGTCCTACGACCTTTTCATACCCCCACTATCCACGTCGGCGTGGAGTTGAGAATAGATTAGTGTGGCGAGCGCAGCGAGCCCCGCGAGAGGACGAGGATACCTTCACAGCTATCCGCGTCCCCTCGCGGGCTTCACAGGTGTCAGCGTCCGCTCGCCACGCACCGAGCCCGAAGCGTGGCGAGCGGACGCTGACACCTGTGAAGCCCGCGAGGGGACGCGGATAGCTGTGAAGGTATCCGCGTCCCCTCACTGCGCTCGCCACACTAATCTATTCTCAACTCCACGCCGACGTGGATAGTGGGGGTATGAAAAGGTTGTAGGACGCGTACCGCTGCCACTCGCTACGCTTCGGGTGGGCGTGGATAGTGGGATTTACACGGTCCACAGCTGTGGCGTCCACTAGTGGCACTGAGGGTGGGTTTCAATAGTGTTACCCTAGGGCCACGTCTGAATCCAGGCTTTCTGGCTTCTTAGCGGCTATCTATGTGACTCGAGATTCAGACGCAGTTGCGTCTGAATCTCGCGTACAGTTTAGAAGCCCCGGCATCGCTGTGCCGGGGTGTCCACTTTAACATACCCCCGTTGTCAGCGGTGCCCAGGCGCTGTCTATTTCACTGTGGAACTACAAGTGCCACAGTGACATTGACCTGTCAGCGCCTGGGCAGCGCCGCTGCTGCTGGCCGGCCGCTACGCTGTTTACGTCCAGCTAGAGCGGCACAAGCTCAGTCAGACAGAGCTAGAGCGGCACGCGCACAGTGAAACAGAGCCTCTGGCAGGCTGCCAAGTTTCTGTTACAGACTGTGCGCGCGGTGGCGCCGTGAAACTACAGAAGTACCTAAATGAATGAAAGGTGGGAGATCTTAATGTACAGGGTGTCCCTAAAGTCTAGACACGTGTAGTTCAACAAAGACAGGAATACAGTTCTTATGCAAACTCTACAATATAAAGCTCTGCTATGTAATATTGAGCAATAACTTAGGTTCTAGCCCACCAACCAGCGTCTAAGGTGACCACGTGTATATCTGGTGGGTCCCAAAAAGATGGCAAAAGCCGGTCAATCCGTGCAGCACACAAGTCAAAAAAATGGTGTAATATGCATTTTTGTCTATGTACCCAGACTTTAGGGACACCCTGTATTATAAACTATTGTTAATCACATATGTGAAAAGGAATCGCATTGCCACATTCCCAATATATTACCTGGATAGCGGGAGCAGCGGAGAGTGCCTCTGTAAAGCATATCATGCACATGTCATCTGCATCCTGTTTTAGACTTGTTGCACTTTTATCGCAACCATGAAGGCAAGGCAAACAGTGGTCCTCATTCTTCACCCCCCCGCATGGATGCCCACATGGATGAGTCTTGCTACAAGCGCTCTTTGCATACTCCTGGAATAAAAAATAAAAACAATTGCATCATATCATAGTAGCACCAGTGTGAAAGCAGCAGCACTGCCAGAAGAGTCACTGGGGCTTCTGTACTCACCTGGCAATCTGCATCAGAGCACACACTGCCCACTGCCGATAGCTCGGTCCCATTTCTGGAGCCACAGAAGCGGCATGTTTCAGAGCTGCTGCTCGCAGGTTTCCCTACAGCAAACAAACCATAGCATGTGTTACAGTATATATATATGACTTTATAGGACAAGGAGATACAGAAAGTAGTAACATGTGTGGTGGTGAACACTGATTACTGGTTCTCAGGTCATGGATAAAAGAACATGTAAACTGAAGGGTTACAGAATTATAAAAAAACAAACAAACGTATAAGGCCATAGGGTATCCTCCGCTAGAGAGAAGAAAATAAAATCAGCAGCTAACGCAGAGACAGACACAAGAGAAAACTATAGAATATGTGATTATGACAGATCACAGAATGAGTGATATATCTGTTATATCTAATAAACGTACCCGTCTGCTCCCTGAATTCTACCATGGCTTTCATAGTTTTAGAGTCTGCGAGGGCCATCAACCAGAACAACTTTGTTCTTCCACAGCCCTCATGCAGATCAACCTTGATAGCTTCTTCCTCTTCTTTGAAAACCTACAGAAAATAGAAAAAACAGCTAAATAAAATCTCATATCAGCACACGAGGATGTGATTGAATTGTGTTCTATAGATGTCTGTATACGTCTAGCCTCAATATGCCATGCAGCGGGAGATGCCTTTCACTAGTGAGCGGAGCTGTCTGAGCAGAGTAATTTGTTATGTGCCACTTGTGTATCCGCGAGTGACTGAGGGCCAGATGTATCCTGCAATATGGCAGTTAGGAGCTGATTGGCTCATGGTTTATCACTCTCTATTTTATCATTTTTGAAGCTTGAATGTGTACATTAAGCCAAACAGAACTTGATATGGAAAAAGCCAGCCAGTGACTGTCATTTTGGAGCACTTTGTATGCAGATTCAGAGACTCAGTCGCACAATTATATAAAACGGTCACTTATAAAACTAATCAGCAGTCTCCTAGCAACAACAGATGTTTCAGAACGGAGGAGGGGCCTGGACTGCACTCGAGAAGTTATACTCCTTGTTGCCTGCTGCTATGGTTCCACCCCACACCACAGGATGAAAGAAATATTATATACATTAAAAAAAAGCTAGCTAGCAGTCCCAGGGACCTGGTATACGAGAAAGGAGCTGTTAGGTGCGACTGCGTGAAAGATGTATGAGGGAACATTGACAGCTGTAACATTTATTTAGATGAATATGGTCACAGGTAAAGGTGCAATATTTAAAAGTAATAACTTGCCCATTTATTCAGAAGTATGTGTGTTGATTGTTAGTTTTAGAAAATGCCATTGTATTCAGTTGGCTGTCCTTAGAATGCATTAGTGCAGTGGCTCCCAAACTTTTTAAAATCATGGTGCCCTAAAGTATAAGAATTTTCTTTATGGCACCCCCTAGGCCAAAAGTCTCTTATTGAGAAATGTAGAAAATTGGGGAGGGACAGATTCACATCTTTGTCCATATGTGTTATGATTGGAAGCCACAAGCACTGGTTTTACCTATTACATTGATCCTAAATAATTTGAATTGGTTCTGGACCACAAACTCCGTGCACCCTTGCAGGAGTCCCAACCCAAACTTGGTACCAAGGCACACAGTTTGGGAACCACTGCATTAGTGTTCTAAATGGAAGTAGCTCTGCCTCACTTTACCTGTCTTTGATGGGACTTGGTTCGCCGGTGGAGGTGCAGAAAGCGGTCACAGTCTGTGCAAAGGTTCCCACAAGCATTGCATAAAATGATTGCAGCAGTTTCACCATCGTCATGATTGTCGCACATTGGCTGAGAAAAAACAAAAGAGAAATTCATTAATAAATCATATTTCCAATATCTCTGCTAAATTATATAAAGAGCACATTTGTAATAAAACATGTATGTATGTGAAAATTATAGCAGGTTGCCTAGTTCTAGCACAGACTTGTACATGAGCCGGGAAAACATTCTCAAAAGGCAGGTTAAAAAATGAGAACAATGAAACAATTGAATTAAAATAATTATTAGTCAATCTTTCTAAAAGCAGCGAGAAAAGTTACCATTTGTTTTTGCTGCCCATCCTTCCCCATCCACCTCCCGGAAGATAACCGATCCACGTGATCTTGATCAAGCACGCACAATGATGCTACAGCCAGCCACAGCTAAAATATATTTATGAAAAGTAAGATTCACCAATAGAAAAGTAAAAACATTTCTAATATCTATTTAATGTGTAATATGCCATGATGGAAGAAAATACCTTGTTGCAAAAGATATGTTATAGGTGTGCAACGGTCCTTGTTGATTTGCAGGCAAAATTATTCAATCAACCAGGATAGGTTAAAAGGACCTGCCAGTCTGTATGTAAAAGCTGTATAAAAAAGGCATTAAAGCCCATGTATTGCAGATTATACTCTCTACATGCTGAGTGTATAGCATTTGTATTCTCAGTATGCGATGCATAACACCACATTTATAGCGCTGTGTTTGAGCAATAATCCTGCATCCGGGTGTTACACCTGTTATTTGCTATCTGTTTCCGTTCTTATCAATGGCTCTGGACAGGCTCCTGGCAAGAATGGGAAATACTGGACTTAGTATCTAGCAAATGCAAGTTTTTTGGGGGGAAGAACTCGTTATGATGCAGAGAAAGGCTCCGTTGAGTACCGCACCCTGCTGCTGTACCATTGGTGGGGGGAGGACGGGGGGGGGGGGGGGGTACGACTTCGGGCCTGAAGGGGTGAAGTAGATAGCTCTCTAGAGGGCTATTGCAGCCTCTAATGGAGAGACAGCTAAAGGCCTGGTCTAGGAGCGAGGAAATGCTGTGGCTGAGTAGATTGCTCCCAGTTCAGAGGTTCGTAGCCTCTGATGAGAAGACAGCAAAACGTCCAGCTTAGCTCAGATGCGATGTTTTCTGTTTTTCGTTTGGAACACTTTTTTGGGGCTGTAGGTATGACACTTATGGGCTACCCACTTCCCCATATGCTAAAGCACTCTCCTTCGGAGGAGAACTGTGGTTCCCGAGGGTAACCCCAATCCGTAAGGCAGAGGGAAACCCACTGAGGTGTTCTCCAAGCTCCGCCGAGGACCCATCCGCCCTAACCCTTCCGGTGGTTGAGGGAAGAGGATCTCTCCAAGCTTCGGCGACAAGGAACCACCGATCCCTATTTGCCCTCCTCTGCCTTTTGACTGAGAGGGGTTAGGGGAGCAACAGGGCCATTCTCCTTTGAGAGAAGGTCCATAGGTACGTATGCCCCTATGCACAATTTAGGTCAAGCACTGGGTGTTTGGCGCACCACCTGGGGCTCCAAGTAATAAAAAAAAAAACACTGTTAATTGCTGACTTATGATGAGAGCTAACCATCTAATCAGTTCCCTGGGTGTCCGTCCTGTGGGCAATCCAGTGCCAGGAGTAGAACACACTGCCTGAAACTCTACAGAGACAGTTAAAATGATGACATGGTCTGATGGCAGGTTGGCATTCATAATGCTAACATTATCAAAATATTAATATTCTGTAGCTTAACTATGCCTTTTTCTATAGGGCTAATTAATCTTAAAATCAAAATATTTTGTTATTATTCACAACGTTGACATTGTAGCTTGTGACATGCTCAGTGTTGTCCTCCTGTGCGTATCAAAATTATGTACATTGACATTAAGACAGAGGGCGGTATTCAATGAGCCTGATTCGCCATGTTTTTATGGCGAATTTGTGCTGTTTGGCGAATTTCTGACTAAAACGGTGAATCACCCTATTCAATGACCACATGGCGAATACATTTGAAGGTTTTTTTCGCCATGATTCACCGAGTAGCAATCGCTATCTTTTTATGGAGAAGTGGAATGTGAACTTTTAAAATAAAGTGTTTTGTTTTTTACATTTGGTGTCTAAAAATCAGGAATTTTATTCTGAGGAGGGGCATGCTATTTTTATTCATGTGCTGTAAGCACCTGAATATATATTTAATTGAATTTTTTTTTTTTTAACACAGCAGCCAGCAGGGGGCGCCGGAGCCGAGCCGCTCATTACATATTCATATATTCACTGCACCTGATCGTTACGATCGGGTATAGTGAATATAGGTCCCCTGCTGGCACCCCCGGGGGGCAGCCTGTGCTGCCTGGCACCCGGGGAGCCCACCTAACCCCCACAAACGTTCTGGGCCAGGCAGAGAGACTTCCATCTCTCTGCCTGCCACCGTCCTCAGGCTCCCTGCGGCAATCGCCGCAGGAGCTCATATTCGCCAGTCAGGGGCAGCGAGCCCCTGACACGTTGAATACCGGAGCCCGCTGGCTCCGGAACGTGGCGAATGTGCAGCGAATCCTAAAAAGGATTCGCTGCACCTCGCAGGTATTCTCATTGAATACCGCCCAATGTAGACATTGTGAATGTGTAACCAACCACAATCACATACAAAGAGGTGCTGCATAAGCAATATAAACCACCCAGATGTAAGCAATTGCTAGTGAAAGTGTTTGTGGGTGGCAGCAAACACTCCCCTACAAACTGTACATGATTGGTTTGGCGAGTGTATGAGTCACCCTAGGAGGAGTGGTCAACAATGACAGAACATTGATGATGAAGTCCAAATATAAATAAATGTAACCACAATCACCATCCTCTTTCAGTCCTCATTTATTTAGCAGTCATGGTCTTTCTGCCTTTTTGGGTACAGTAATTAATTTGAATTCATACAAACATTGGACTTTACTACAGCAAATTTGAAAAGCAATCCAAACTATTTGTATCATTTGCAAAATATTATGACAAATAACTAAATGCCAAAATCTTACCCTGGTAGTGGCGATACATCGTACAGGGGACCGATATTCCTCCTCCATCTTTGTCAGTGCAATGATTGTCTCTGCAATTGCATTTTTTGTAACACGAGACCATGCCTCTGAAAGGTGTCCCTATTGAAACACAGGAAGCAGAGGATAAATCATGTGGTGGACTTTTACATTTCTTTCCTTTTCTCATTAGGCCGTTATTCAATAGAAGATTCTGCTATGTGATGTCAGAAGCACATGTTACATATAATTTGAGGGCAGATAACCACTGGGACCATCTATTCAGCCTAAACAAAGCAGATAGCCGATGGATACATATGAGGTAGCTAGATAACACTACATTTAATGGTATGGTTGTGAAGGCTTGCCTCCAAACAACAAGAACTCAACATCCACCCAAGGTCCTAAAGATTCTTGCACAGGGCACTACAAACCCTTGGTGCGGCCCTGACATATACATATATATATATATATATATATATATATATATATATATATATATATTTGCACTGATCAACATTCAGCTGCTTTTTGCTAATGAAAAAACATTTTTGTGCTGGTTGAATCCACTCATTTATTTAGAAGTTCTAAAGGTATAATACTCACAAGTAAATAAGACGATTTACTTAGGAGAGTTCATTTAGCTACCAAACAGTGGCATAGCTATAATGGGTTCAGTGTACACATGGGTCCCTGAATCCCAGGAGGACCCACACTAAAGCCATTTTGGAAATACCCCCGGGCTTCTGCGGGAGCGTTGCATAAATCAACAGAAAATGGCTCAGCGGGCATTTTTCGGTGATCTACGCATGCGCAATGGAGTATTAGCGCTCTAATGAAGCCGAGGTTCGCGCCTAGTACGGCCTCAGCACTAGAGCGCTTAGACCCTACTGCTCTCGACAGAGAGGACGTGGGCTTGCCGAAGTAAAAAGATGGGCAGGTTGTACTTTGAGAAATTAATGGATCCAGATAATACAAGTATCTTAGTTGAACAGGGTGCTACAGTACTTTGTGTTTGGATGGGCAGGAACTAATCATGCATGAATGATACATAAAACAGTGAATTACAACAGAAAAAAAAGTAACACATTAGAACACAATGACAAGAAATACATTCATATATCCAATAAACATGAGGAAAAACATAAATGTAATACAAATATCACACATAAGTAGCCTTATGCATCAGTGTTGAAAAACTTACAGCTGCCATGTCTTTAATTAATTTAATAATAATCTCTGATATCTGAGTTGGTGTAGAACCCTTCATCCACCAGTGACTTTCTCCTCTTCTTAGGTAGCTGATCGAGAACAAAAAAATGATACCAAGTAAATATCCACAAAGGCTTCTCATTAATACATACTTCATCATTAGCGGTTTTTTGAACTTACTGTTTTCTCATTTTAAAGACATCCAATGTTGATTAGCAGATGCTATAACAAAGTTGTACTTTTAAAATAAAACAAAATGCCTATGAAATACATCTCTAATTTGTACATTACAGCCTGAGTAGTTTTCACTAATACCCCTTTTTCTACTGCAGCCAATACCCTGGTTACTGCAGCAATAACCCAGAACGCAGCTCAGTGGAAAAAGGGTTAATCTGGGTCTACTGGCCTTGGAATGCAATCCAGCTAGCTGGCAGGGTTGGTCCCGGGAAGGACCTGGGTTAAGGGACAGTGTAAACAGGTAAGCTAACCCATCTTAGGTTTACATCATGGGGAGGACGGAAACGCACCTGGCTGCTTCCTGCAGCGATTACATTTTCCAAGGGTGGGGACAGTGACACCAGCGGTTGGAGCAAGAGTCTGAAAGAGTTTGGAATGGTGTTCCAAATATCAAGTCAGACCCGCAACTTCAGTGGAAAAGCAATATATAATTTCTGATAATTATCTAGTTTGTGGGTAGAGTTAGCATATTTCTGCATTAGAAATAAGGTTCCATCTGGACTACCTATCCCTGAAACGCGTGACAAAAATGTACCTATTATGTAAGCATTTCAGAAAAAGTTAAACAAAAAGGAAACTTCTAAACTGTACCTGGAATTAAAAATCATTGGCAAAGTGACAGTAGTGACCCCTTTCCCAGCGCTCATTCCTGCGGTGCCAGTGATGGGTGTACCCTTGGCCTTTAACTGGACTGTGAGTGCTTTAGCAATGCATCCCAGGAACATATCCAAGATCCCAAGCTTGTTCCAGTCTCCTTTCTCTGTTGAGTGGATAATGTCACTGATATCAGCTGGTGGGAGAGACTTTACACCTATGATACTAGCAAGGCGAGATGGAGTCACCTCCGGTAAGACACGACGCAGCAAGGAGGTTACCTGTAAAATGGACACAGAAAAGCACAAGCTATTTATGAATTTTTCATGAATAGCCGTCGGGTTTATACTTACACACTGTTACAAGGATTCCTGAGGTTTCTACATTAAAAAAATAATAATAATTCACCATACTTTTTTTATCTGTAGTCAGAACAAGCCACAAGAAGTTGCAGATTATAGTAGTTTATTTTTCGGTCTCCTCTGTCGCACAAAATTAACAACCTATTGCTTTACTACGTTCCTTTCTATGGAGACTGAAATCAACTTTAATATATGCAATGAATTAGGACAGATTTTTATGACAATGTAAAGCTGTGGTTAGTAGAGCTCCATCTTGTTCAGTGTCCCACCTTTCTTTAACTTCCTCCAGATGCCTTCTGTGTTTTGCTATACCCCTTATGCCAGCCATCATCTGCTCCCTGAATGTCTCTAGAAGAACACCTAACCTCTACACAGTTAACTATTCTCTGTGCATTACTTCCTATTTCTCAAGTGCTCTTTTAAATGTGTGTCAGCTTTTTTCAGAATGGCCATAACATCGGCACTTTTTTTTTTTTTTGCAATATTTAAATTGTTGAGGGATTCCCACTGTATGGGTCTGTTCATTTTTGGATATTGTTGATTTGACCACGTTATTTACAGACAGAAGATGAAAAAAGCATATGATATGTGGTCATAAATGTATATGAATATTGTACACTGATCTCACCAACACATAATACAGTCTAGTCCTTAGTGTAGAACAAAGAGCCATATTCAATGCGGCCGACAAGGGGGTTAAACGGTGAGGATTGCTGAAAACAAGAGACACTCGCCGTTTAACCCACGCGCCGGCCGCTCACCGGTTCCAAGTTCCGGTGGAATCCTTGCTGCATTCCCCCAAACGGCGAGGTTTGTAGCTAATGCATGAGCCTCGCTGTTTTGGCAGCCGCACATGCCGTTTCCACGTCGCTCTAAAAACCCAGCAAGGTGGAAACAGCCTGTGCAAGGGGGTTAGTTGAATACTGCCCAGTGTTTCAGTCAAAATGCCTGGAAACCACCCAAAGTTAACAAATATCAAAGCAAAGGTTAGCTTCCTGGATTTAGGTGTAAAAGGGGTATAGTTTTGAAGCCTTGTATGGGTGCTTATCCACCATTAGGTGACCATGCAGTAGATTTAGTCAATCACTCACTTGTCTCTGCACTCTGGGGGAAGCTGTGTGCAGCAGGTGGAAGAGATCTTGCAGTAATGTCAGCTGCTGAGCTAAATATTGTCTGCCAACATTGGATCCACTCAGAGCAAGCACCATGGACAGCAGCTCAAAGCAGTAAGCATCAGAGGAGGCGTCTTCATCATTTGGCTGTGAATTAGCATTTTCCTTACTCGAAATGGCATGTTCCCACTCTTCACGAACACGTGTTGCTTCCATTCTGATCGCTTGTACTATGTGAGCACACACCTAAAGTCAAAAGTCTTCAGTAAGTGGTCAATTCAAGAGAACAGTAATCTGACTTGTGAAGGTCTGTCCTTTTTTCATCAATGTACACATTAAGTGTTTTGCAAATATAACCCACAAAAAAGAGCACTCCTTGGCACAGCTGTTTCTGCTTCCTCTTCAGTGAGCTGGCCTTAACAGCAGCACCTTTCTTGCTAGTGGTACCCAAAGCATTATCATATGGTTAGAACTGACTAATGTGAGAAGCCAGGAGTGCTAGGCACCCTCAAATGTGATTATACTAGGTAGATAACACAGCACTTGGTGTTCTGTGTAGATTCAATATCTAGAAATTATTAGAGATAAAATCAAGATTAAACTTGACACATTCAACTCAAAATGCAAAATGTTTCCTTCAAAATTTTAAGTAAAGACCCATACACATTACCAGACAGCAGCTGATACAGTTAACCATATCGGCCACGGACCCGGGCGGCCAATATTGCTGGTACACACTGAACAATGTTGGCCACCAGTACCGTTCAGTGATGGCCCCTGGGAACATGCGGGTTGTTTGACTTTATTGCCAAATTGATGTGCATGTTCGGTAGATATCAATCATCATTAATGACGCGGGTGAGTGTGCATCATTAACAATATTAGTGTCCACACGATGATATTGTGAACAATATTACTCAGAAGCCCCTTTCTGAGTGATATTGTTAACAATATCACCTAGTGTGCATGGGACTTTACACAAGAGAATGAATGTTTTTAAAAAATAATGCTCTGAATAGTGCAGCTGTAGTTATTAGTACTCCTTATATACCTGGTACTAAATCTTTCTTAACTACTGTTAACAGTAATAATTAGACTTAATAACTATAGCAGATGTTCATCAATTTTTTAAATTCATTATGGAATACCTGAATAGACGTGCATAGCTAACCTCTTAGAATTGACAGACATTTAAGTTTAGCTGTCTTTCAGCAGAACACTAGGGCTATCTGTTTTACAGAGAGCAACACGTTTGTTTCAAAAAAGTAAATAGCTGCAACTCAAGTTCACATAAAAGGAACAGAGAAGGGAGAGTTGTGCAAGAACTTAGAATATAAATATATATTATAGTTTATTATTAAGCGCAGTGTTCCTTTTTTGTTTACAATTTCCTATTGGTTGCCTATAATAACACATACTCCTTTAACTCTAGATAAACAGTTCATTTTATTTTCTGTTTGTATTGGGTTTACAGTGTTGTAGGAAACCAGAGAACATGAATAACTTGTTTACGTCACGTCTCTTGTTCTATACTAAACCAATGTTGTACAGTTGATGATTTATGGTGTATCCAAGTCTGATGTAATATACACACATTTAAATATAACAAATGTGGACAACACTTTTTCTAAAATGATTTCAACATATTTTATTAATACAGGAGAGAAGGAAGTAAAGCAGATATAAATACCTGTTTTTGTAGGTTTGTGAGTTTACTCCTGCTAAATATAATGCCAACCATATGCTCCTTCAGGTCAGCATCAGATGTTGCCTACAAGATATACAAAAGAACATATTCAATTTTTTATGTACACATCTCTGTCCTCTGAGGCAGAAACCTTCACCTTATATAACATGGAACATAGCAGCAATGTACCTTGTCATCTCCTTCAGGTGAAGACAGCAGAGCTTTTTCCTCTTGCTCGGGTGTGGGCTCGGCATCTCCAGAGATCAGCTTGCCAAATACCTGTTTAAAAAAGTAGACATTTTATCCAAAAGAATGATTCAGAACCACCCTACAACTATTCATTAGAACACACTACAGACAAAACTTCTGCCTACACACTCCCAGAACTAGAACGCTTTTTAAATGGGGCGGGGAAATAGGGTGTTAACAGTGGGAGGTAAAAAGGGGAGGAGAACACAAGCAATAATGGCAGTGTGTATTTGCAAGACATTGCAAGAAACGGAGTGAATTGGAGAGTGGGTAAATATATTTGTTCACAATAATCTATCGCTTGTAAACAACACGTGCTCATAGGATGATTATTATACTGTAGATGGACTAAAGCTACCGATAACATAAAAGCATAAAACGGTCCTACTAAATGACTACTAATCTGAAGTGATGAATGAGTATTTATTTATAAATCAAACCTGTGACGTTATCAGTCTGAACACACGTAGTGTCTCGGCTTCACAGTTCCTTTGCTGAGCCACACTGGCAGAAATCTGTCCGCCTATTTTAATGGACTCGCCATCTTTCCAGCCAAGCACTTTTACTTGTCGCACTCTCAGTGTATTCTCTGGACCTTTCATCTCGATCTTTATGATGTGATTATCTCCTCCAGGAAGCTCGCTAGTTACCCATCCAATGTGTCTGGTATCCAGGTCAGCCTTGTAGGGATAAAATGCACATTAATATAGTTCATCTACAGAGCAACACAAATTCTTGTAGTTTGCTTTTTTTGAGAGAAATAATTACAATGAGAATATTGCAAATAAGAAAAACTTACAAGGCCAGATTTACTATGCTTCAAAAAGTGATAGAGTGGAGAGTGAGAAACAACCAGATTCTACATGTCATTTTTTATACCCAGCCTGTAACATGGAAGCTAGGAGCTGATTGGCTGGCAGTTTATCACTTTTTGAAGCTTAGTACATCTGGGCCACCGTCTGTGCAATGTTCTTCAGATATCATGCAGATTGTCAAAGTCTAAAATAATAGATTGCACTCCATAGAGCGCCATCTAATGAGGTTTTTTTTTTGGGGGGGGGGGGGGGGCTTTCCCTAGCTAAGTGATCTAAAACAGGGGTCATTCCTCAGGACCCTACACAGTTCGCGTTTTCCATGTCACCTGGCAGGTGCACTAATTACTGACTGACATCTTAAAAGATCCAAAGGTGAAGCGAATTGTTTCACTTGATTCTGTGAGGAGACCTGCAAAACATGCACTGTGTGGGGTCCTGAGGACCGAGTTTGGGAACCTGTGATCTAATAAACACTGCATTACATGAACTACGTAGTCACAAATTCATGCTGTCATTCCTTTAATATTTGTATTAAAATCAACAATTCTTTAATGACATATACCATACAACAACAACAGAATGCTTTACCTGTTTAATTCTACATAGGTCTTCCACAGTCTTGCCACATAAAAATGTCATTGAAGTGACTTTGTTCTGCGAAAACAAAACCAATTTGTCATGTGTTGCATACAAAGTGTAAAGGTGCCCATACACGGTACACCTTTGGACTACATTGCATTGCATCCCATAGGTTTTGCAATGCAATGAGATGAGATCTAGTACAAAAAGTATGTGCAGCACAGACTTTTTGAGCTGTGCAATGAGATATGTGCGGGAGCGCGCATCTCATCGCACCCAGCAATTGTACTGTGTATGGGCACCTTAAGTGGGTATACAAAATCTAAAGAGCAAGAAAAACATTCCTACTGTACTTATGTAAACTGCAAATATTTTCTTTTAAAGGTTAGTTTTAACCAGATACATGACAGTATTAACAAATGTTAATTTGTATATAATTAAAAATACTTTACAAATATGATGCACATTGTGACAACAAAATAATAGAATTAAGTAGTGGCAGGAAAACCATCATTTTAGGTATTTGAAAGAGATGTAATTATGGGTCAGATAGGTTTCCATGAGCCATAGGAAAGCACTGATTAGCTGCACAGCAAAAATGGATTTAGTATACTCTGTAGCTTGGCAGGTGACTAAAGCTACACATGGTTTTTAAAAATAACATTGGAATCTCCTGGTCTGTGTAGGCATGCTGGTGTTGTGCTAGCTAACAGTACAAGAATGCCTCCTTAATTTATCAACGTTCTTTGTTCAATATAAATGGAATGATCTGAAAACAATTTCTCAATATGAGTGTAGTAGTCATAGATACCCCTAAGTCGCGAGAGTTGTCTACATGGACCGATACATAGCGTGCATTTATTCCTTTCACACAATTTATTGTGATGCTCTTTGTTTTATTCTTATCTTCATCTCCTGACTCCCAGAATGTTTCAGTAGACCCATCTGTTAAGCTTCCAATCATTGCTGGTCTGCTAGAAGTCTTAATGTCCACAATGCTGGTCATGTCTTTCAGTGAAGTCACCAAACACAGTTCCTAGAAGAAAGCACAATTGGTATTCAGAATGCATAGAGAACGTGGCTAGGTTATCCAAGGGAAGCTTACAATCAGATAATTGATGTATTACGCTTACCTGGCTCATTGCTTCAAATCCAGACTGCACACTGATATTAAAACTCTCCTCACTGTCTCCATCATCGGACTTGGAAAGAATGTTGTTAATGTGATGGAATACATTACTCTGGTGAAGAAACTGGTGGTCAGACTGCTTGAACTTAAGACTCCAACACCTGAAGTAAAATAAAAGCAAAAACATTCTTTGGCTGTAATTCAGTATCTCCAATCATTATCGCTTCAGACATTTACAGTTAAAAATATGCGTCACATACAACGTTGTGGTATTTTGCAAAGCTTTCTTATTTTCCCATCATGAACTTGCTATTTAATGTTCTAAGTGATTCATTAATCACACATTACTTAAGGTGTTCAATTCACAAATGACAGCTGCTTGCTATACTGTACTCTCTAAAAGCTGTGTACACAAGGAGCATTATAATCGCTGGCAATATGTTGCTAGCAATATATTGCTCATCAATCATATTGCTCAGTGTTTTCCATTTTCATCAGCTACCAGAGATGATCGCTGATGAAAACGACACACTGCCGGGAGAAGAGGCGGGTAAAGTCGCTGGTCAGAGGAGCATGCTCCTGCGACCAGCGACCATTAGGGGGCTGAAAACACACCCCAATTGCTGGCAAAAAGGTCACTCCGCTTACATATTGCCAGGGATTTTATGCCTGAGTGTACGCACCTTAAAAGCACATTCCTATTTA
Source organism: Crinia signifera (assembly GCF_055691185.1). NCBI lineage: Eukaryota > Metazoa > Chordata > Amphibia > Anura > Myobatrachidae > Crinia > Crinia signifera. The sequence continues at coordinate 294,489,230 of NC_139218.1, read as the reverse complement.
TTCTGCTTCTTGGACTATAAAATGAGCATGCTATTACCCCATGATCCTAAATTCTGTCTCATAGATGCAGTATCACTAAATACCAAGACTCAGAATAACTGCACACTGTGTACAAATTCCTTTTGCACTATGATTTGTTTTAAGAAAAGACACACTGGTGTTTTTTTCAGAGTGAAATTGGCTGCACCATAGTCACCTTAGTGCCATCTGTTGCAGTGAACTACCCCCAGGAAGGGACATCATTAAATCAGAAATAGTTTGGAGAAGACGGTGGAATGTGTCAGGCAAGGGATGTGCTGCTTCTCCAGCAATAACTATGTCCGAAAGTGGATGCTCACACACTCTTGTATCTTTTTCCTGAAACACACAAAAACAATGATAAAGTTATTAACAGCAAATACAAAACTGTATTGGAGACCACTCGCACCAACAATAAAAACATAACCTATATTTTGACACAACATAGGAACACACAAAAAGAAATAACTGCAACAGAATATTGTGTGTGTGTGGTAGATTTTCCCCAGACATAAAACTATATACATTTTTATGAGCTACCAGTATACAGTATGCAACACAGGATATACAGTATAATATAGAGTTTACGAAGACCGGAAAGCAAACATAAAATACAGACAATAAGGTGATAAGTGGTACTGAGATACTGACAGCACATACTTGCTCTGCATTTTCTTTATTTGCCTTATTCTCCTCATCCTCCTCCTCTTCTGGTTCCATGGGTGCAGGAGTGAGAGATGCCACAAAGTGCCACAATATATCATGCAGAGATGTAGTCTGGATGACATTGCAGAGCAGCCAATTGAATGCCTAAACATACAAACAGGCCGAGGTTATAAGTAGTAATACAATCACCTGTTTAGAATGCAGAAATAACAAACTTTGTATTCTATGCATGTATTTATTTACAATTATTAACAAAATAATATATATGAAAACCAAAGGCAGAAAGCTTTTATAACATATATTCAGCCAAATTAAGTAATATACTACTGCACAAGAATCCATGTTTAAGGGTTGTACACACGGTGCGATTGCCTTGCGATTCAATCCCGATTTGATCAGGATTGAAGCGCACAGTCAAACACATTTGATTTGGAATATACAGTACAGGACTGTATTATATAGGTCTTGCCTGCACTGTCTATTTTTCTGTTCGATTTTGATGCCGCACATCGGGATCAAATAGAAATCAAATGCGTTTGATTTACATTAGATTTTGCTTATACTGTATAAGCAAAATCTAATAGAAAAACAGACCACATCAAACAGCGTGTACAGGGCATTAAAATTGTATATATTTTTATAAGCATCCCCTACCCAAAAAAGATTAAAAGCATAGTTTAAATGGAAAGATATCCCACCATTTACCATCTCATATGGTAGGTGCCAACACACTTACATGTTGTCCAAGTAGTAAAGGAGTTGCGTTTTGTGGTGCAGCACAGAAGTTAGCAAGACATAGCAAGGAGAAGAGGAAGAAGGAAGACCAGCACAAAACCACAGAAAAGCATTCAGAGAACCGGTACAAGAACAGAGCAGGCCCTATCCACGGAAGTCTAGAAAGGGCTGAAGATTTCACAGGTGCAGCACCTCTGATGCGGACTAGCCGCCAGAAGCTAGTGCCTGTAAGGAGGGCTAGTGTCAGGGGCTGGAAGCCTGTCTATGCCTGTCTATGCCTGAAAGGACTTTGTGATCGGAGGTTCCTGACAGGACACATTCCCACTGAAGCAGGACGCTGCAAGTGTTGGAGACTATAACCCAGGACACTGTAGGGCTTTACACTGATTGTATCATTGTGTGTAGACTGTATGCTTGGTCTATAATCACAGATGGCTGTGTGATGTTAACCAGCCAGGGAGTTTGTAGATACTTCAATTTGTGCTGCAAACAACTTGGTCTTTGTGTAGAAAAGAACCTGTGAGTTAGTAAAACGGTTTTGTTTTTACATTATACCTTGGTGTCAGTATTATTATTTTCTGACATTCTCAACAATACTGTTACAATTTATATCACTGCAATGTTCCCTTCACACAGAACATTCAAGCACAAAATAAATGGGCAATAGTGCTTAATAAACCAGCATCCATCAGAGCAAGGAGGAGATAAATGTATGACCTGACCAGCTATAGAGAGGTAGACATGAACCCAAGCTGAACTGGTGATCTAGTGCATGGAGTGGGGGTTGTCTAGACCTGACCCAAGCAGCCATACTTGCCTGTCCCCTTCTGTGGGCTCTTCTTCCTGCAGTCCCACAGTGGAAGCAGGCAACTGTAACTGGAGTGGCAGAGAACGGGGGCCACTTAAATCTGCCCCCACACAATGATGCCAGCTCCTGCTAGCACCAAACTGAAACTAGCATGCTATGGCTGGTGGCAGGGTATAATGGATAGGTATCCTGGGTATGTTAGGGAATATTTTTTTTTTTTTTATACTTGGTGCCCAGACTCTAACCTCGAGGCTAAACCTAGTGTTCCTCTGCCCCCTAGTTGACTAAGTAATACAGTTTAAAACACACTGTACCAAAAAAATAAATATTACTTTAAACTTATTTACCCAATATATACCTAAGAAATCATAATATACTCAAAATATTTTGAGATTTTAATTGTCCCCTGCACTTAAATTAAGGGTCAATGTAAAAGATTATATTAAGAAAGGCCTTTATATACAGCATTTAATCAGGCTGTCAAGTGCTTGCCAGTGTTACTTAGAACATACTGTAGGTATGTTTTCTGTATACTTTTCCAACCCAACATATGTGTAGTCCAATTCCTAATATCAGGTCCATATCACATGGAAGGGTGTATACTATAGTTCTTATCCTAGCTGTTCTTCCTGGCCACAGTGTTCGGTAATATTAATGATATACTTATGTACAGTATACATTATTACAAGTATACAGCAATCAAATCAATGCTTAAAACAGAGGTTCCCAAATGTGGTTTTAACAGTCCAGGTGGTTGTAAAAATACAACCATATTTGCCATAAGTGACTTAATTAGTACCTCCGTCAATTAGCTGTAACCATCTGTACTGAGCAATGAATATATTTATAATCTGTTAGAGTGCCATGAGGACTGTGTGTGGCAATCTCTGGCCCATGGCACAAAAACAGGCCTAGCTAAATAACAGCAATGCAACATAACCAATGAAGTAAAATAGATCTGATTAATAACCTACATTTATTTTTACATTAAAAAAAAAATGATTTTGTTTAATAATCCATTTAAATATGCATACAATAAATAAAAGCTAAACCAATAAAGCAGACAGTGGCTGACATCCCATAGGAAACAGGAAATATATGCAACCTACACAGCACAATCTGTAGAAGTACTTACTTCCATAGCAAAGACCCGGCAAGCAGACTTCCTTAGTGCCTGTCTCATGGCAATTTCTAGACCTTCTAGATCATGGTGTTGAATAACAAATGCCAAGACCGGCCACTGAAAGTTTCGCTCTCCTTTGGACAATGAGCTATGGGCAGAAATCAAGCGAGACAGCTCTGGAGATGGGTGTCGCAACAATGAGGAACCAACTTCTGTGGCATAATAAACACAATAAATGTATTAATAACCAACAGCGTCGTTCTCCAAATTAATTTAGCAGATAAAAAACTTCAACACAACTTAATACAGCATCCCTTTACAATTATTCTAAGCAATACAATAGCAGGCAACTGCTATATAAAATTCCACAACACAATTATAAATCCAAATAGAAACACATAATTGTGCAATGATAGTCAAATCTAATGATACTATTCCTTATATGTATGTATGTATGCATGTATGTATGTATGTATGTATGTATGTATGAGCATGACTTGACATAATGAGCCGCAGATTTATTTTACCAGCATCTCCACTGTTGACTCTGCGCCTGGGAATAGCTTTCACACGTGGCTGAAGGACAGAGTGCTGCTTGTCATACTCAGAGGCCACCACAGAGTAAGATCGCTGGAAGACTGTACGTTTAGCGGAGTCCGTGTCTGTAATAGGGCTTGTTTCTAGGCTACAAGAGAAGACCACACAATTAGCAGAATGAAACACAAGATTTTGCAGGTTATTTAACTTCCAGCTAGTTTTGGTTATTTTTTTTGTATATGTCAACCTAACAAGTTCACTACAAACAACAGAAGAAAATGTTGGTGTTCCAATAAGATGCAGCAGGTTGCCAGTAGTACCACCTGCTACAATTCTGCCTAAGCATTCATTTTTGGTTTTGTGGATAATCAAATATACCCAAATAAGAAGCGAGGGTTCCATTGTTTAGTTTACTATGAAACCCATTTAAACATGCTTTTATACTAATAAGGGGTGAGGTATTGGACAGGGGGACAAGCAAATACAGTTCTGTTTCACTACTAAAACATTCTGGATTGTTGCAGTTTCAGCACAATGCCTCTTTACAAACAAAGCTAACACTATAGGAACCAATTGTAACTTGAATGAAAACCATTCGAAGCAAGAAAAGATTTCAGAAATTTCAAGGCAAAAATTGAAGCCGCTTGGTATCTCTAGAGAAGCAGGGTGACAATTATCAGGTCATCACCAGGGAATAAGTTCTGCCCGTCCTTGGGGACAATGCACAATATTTGAAGGCACATCACCTCTACAGATGTGTTCTCGTACATTAAATTTTTTTTGCAACATATGACTCCATCAATAGTAGCATTTTCCATGCTCAACTTCTTTTTCCTAAATTTTGTGATCTCATACATGGTTACTTAATTTGCAGTAAATAGCCCCTTCACCAAAAACCATATCCCTTGCCGCATTTAATGTTTTTCTCGCCCAAAATGTGCAGCTTTTTCACATAAACAAACTGGTGTAGCCAAAACGACATTGCTGGGTTGCACTAAACAATCTGATGTGTGACATTTTGTACACACGTGTGTAGAGATCTGAATTTGTGTAAAGCTGAATACATACTATAAGATTAACTGTCTAATCTCTCTGGTCAGAGAGATCTGGTAATGTATGAAAGCAAATTTTCCATCGTTTGAGAGTAAATGTTTAAATGGTCATCTGCTCCCATACATTACCAGATTTTAATTCCTAGCAGAAGAAGGGCAGATGCTGCTGCTTTTTCTTGTGCCATGTTCTGCTGTGCTTAATTCCTGTGCGGTCGCAGCCCAACTTGTATGTGGTACACTGTGTGGTGCTTCGCTGCTTCTACAAATAAGATTTAAAAACACTGTACACAATTCCCTACTAGTGTACTAATAGCAGAATAATGATGCGAGTCACTTGTGCAATACATGGCTATGCTCGATCTGCTACTTTATACAAATTCACTGCAACAAAAATATTGATTCCAAGAAAAGTATTTAGTACAATATATGTGAATTAAGACAAAAAAAAGTACATATTTGGGTAAAATGTCAAGAGAAAGAGGTCTTAATACTAATAATGGCCCCAGTCGCCGACTCACAAAACGTTAACCAGGACCATTCAGGCACGTGTACCAAACAAACATCAGATCTGTACGCATGATTGGTCTCTAAGTAACAATTATATGCAAGAACTTTGCAAAGAGTGTGGACAAAGGGTTGACTGTAATTAGGTCATTGTTTTATAGGTTGACTACAAAAGGTTAACATGGGGAAAAGGTCTACACAGAAATGGTTGATGTGATTTCCTTCCATTGTTTTTGGTGTTAATTTTTACATTTGAGCACACTTGTCAACCATTACCATGTCAATCTCTACGCTTGTGTCGACCTAATGCATGTCAATCCAAAGTCAAGATCTCCTTTACAAAACCTCATCTGTGTCATATTCATGGTACAGGTTTACCACCATTTACTACATTAAGCCCTGTACACACTATAAGCTACAGTATGCGGCACCACCGATTTAGTTAATGATATCGGCGGCACAGTGAAAGACCCAAGGATAAACACTGAAAGATATCATTAATGATATTGATCAGTGACGTTACCGGAGTCCCTGCCGAACATGCAGTCACTGACAATACCATCACATTTCAGACGATAGGGGTTATCGTTAATGATCCGCAGGAGTGTGTATTAACAACCATATAGTGGGTACACACTAAACAATATGCACAATGATATTGATAACTATATCATTATCGTGCATATCGTTTCAAAATCATATAGGGTTATATTCAATGCAGGCTGCGAGCCCCTGATGGCGAGCTATACAGCAAGCAGTGTCTATAGCTCGTTGACGGAGTATTCAACAGCCGTTTTCACCTCACCTGTTCCCTGAGGAGAGGTGGCACGGCCAGTACGGCCATCAAAACGGCGGGGCTCGCCACAAAATGCGGCAGACCTCGCTGTTTAAGGGAAAGGTTTTTGCAAAACACTCAATAGGGCGAGTGGGGTTAGAAGGAGAGGATGGCTTTTCCTCACTAAAAAAGCCATCCTTGCCGATGGCACTGAATATACTTAATAGTGTGTACCCACTTTCACACTAAGAGAGATTGTCTGGTTTCTTTTACACAGTATGTTTAACCTTGGACAGTAAAACAACTTCCCTTAGCAGAATACCCTTGTTTAAAGAGTGTAAAATTAAGTAGGCATGTTTAAAAAATCCAGAAAAACAAACACAAATACCTGGGAGGCATTGATTTCATATTGTTCTCTGGTTCCTCAAAGACATTTGGGCATGCATCAGGAGTGACTGAAATGTAAGGAGCAGGTACCGATGTAGAGCGAAGATACCTCATTTCATCCTGGAAGAGGTTGTCATCCTGGTAGCCAACAAAGTTTTCATGATGATGTCTGGGTGATAGAAAAGTGCAGATGAGCATGGAAGCAGCTTCCAACCTAAGTAATATCTTGATGCATCATTTACAGCAAATTGCTCTTCAAATACAAATTTATAAATAAACATAAAAGGAAAACATGCCTAAAATATTATTAAACCTCATTGATACATTTCTTGTTTCTTTGAAAGTGTATCAGTCATGACATGTATTTTGGGACAAAGCAATAGTAATAATGCATCAACAGCAAAAGCCTATTCATTAAGTAATTTGCATTTAAAATTTCATGCATATATGTACTGCCTACATGCGATTTTAGAAGAAACAGTACAGCTGTAACTACACCATATTTGCACTGATATTGCATGTAAGAAGGGGGTTACTTACCTTGCCAAAGTCTGCAGGTAGAGGCACTGCATTTTGGGAGGCATGTCTTCAGAAATGCCCTCTTTTACACTGGGTAGCTGGGATAGAAGGGGCTTTGGAGGGTGGTAACACAGAATACTGGGCTCTGCTGCACTGCTCAAGGAGAGTAGAAACAGCGCATTGGCTTTTATTACTTGATGAGCTTCCATGGTGGGTAAAGAACGGGGAATTTTCACCTGCACCGGCTTCCGTCTGGATTGCTTTACCTGTAGATGTTAAGGGAAGAGATTACTGTGTGTACAGTGTCAGCTTTTATTTAGTTTCACCACCACAGGCTTCACAAATGTACTCGTTTTATTGTGGAGGGTGAAATCAATACATAAGAATGTGTCTACTCCACAACAGTAGAGGACGCCATGTTTTACCTTTTCTCTTACAGCAGCCTGTTTTTCTCTGAGATACTTCTCCCTGCAGCGATCACAGACTAAGTACCAAGTGCTTCCGCCCACTCCACCATCGCCACAATTCCCAGCCCATCCTCCACAAAAGTGTCCTATGCTGTTATATCCTTGGCCACCAGCATACCTTCCACAGCCTTTAATGGAAGAATAAAGTATTCCTTTCTTTTTACACTGTATGACTTCTAAAGTTGATTTCATGTTAGCACATAAAAACAATACAATACTAAAAGGTCAATGATGTTCAAAATATATTATAACTTCATACAGTACCTATCTTCATTTTTATTAATGTACACAACTGTAGAGCGGACATAAAGGTACGGTTACTTAGCTGTGCACTACTAATAAAAGGGACTCATAACTTGTGTGTTTTCCATTTAGGCATTTAAAATCACATTAAGAATGTAACTGTAGCATATTAAAATCTATGCAGATTATGAAATCATTAAATATCTGTATTTTAGCACTTCACAATATGTACTCCTACAATTGGTAGATTATGTTTTTAAAAACACCAAGTTCAGCACAGAGATAGAGGAGAGGTGACTACCAAAACAGAATATGTTGTGCATTGCTAAACATACCTGGATGTGCCTGACGCATGTGATAGGTCACTGGATATGGGTGAGACTCCCCGCACAGCTCACAAATTGTGTCTTTCTCCGGTCCACCCACTGACAGCTGGGCCATTTCACCAAACAGATTACCACGTGGTCTGGCTTCTGCCTTGTCCTTCTTCTTTTTCTCCTTCTTGGATTTCTTGCTGTCCTTCTCACCTTCTTTTTTTTTTAATACTGCACAAGAACCAGGGCTTGGGAAGATCATGTTCTGTGAAGCTGCTTTAATGGTGGCCAAAGAAATATCCTCCCAAAAAGCTACAAGGTGCTGAAGAGTTAAAGGAAGAGGTGGTCTTGACTTTACAGGATGGTGATTGGAAACCTCATATTGGGAAGGCTCATGCTTGCCATCCTCACACTTCTCATGAAGAGTCCTCTCAGTGAGCATCGACAAAACTTTGTTCTTATTAATACTGACCATTTTTGATATGTCTGGCCCATGAGGTGAAATATGAAACATGTTGAGAGCGGATGATATTTCTATTGAGTGCCTATTCTTTAATTTAACTTCTTTATCTTCTGAAGGTTGCTGGCTGTTGAGGCTACTTCTAATGGGTGCATGTTCTTTGGAAAGTTCTGGATTGAATTTCAGAAAAGATGAGCAAGCCATGGCATCATGAACTATACCTTCATGCCACAGAAAAGCTGCAAACACAGCTCTGGCACACTCTGCTACAGAAGGAGACATTGCTTCCTTTGCTGGTTCAGCAGATCTTGATGCTTCTTTAAAAAGGGGGTTTGCTTTCTCTTTTTTGGGTCGAACATGCCTACCAGGGCTCTTGCGACTTACTTTGGGAGATGACCGCGTATCTTGCTCTTCTTTTACGGGTGCTTTTCCAATGCTAAAATGGACTTTGGACGAGCCATCATCAACACTTTTCAGTTCCGTATTGTCCTCACAAGTGCTGTCTGTAATGCTATTTGTTTTTAAAGTACTAGAGGAACAAACCTCAACCACCTCACTGTGCAGATTTTCCTGAACAACATGAGGAGATGGAGCTCTGTTTTCACTGCCACCTGTTGCTTTACCATCTTTCTGTGGCGTTTTTGGTTTGGGAGAAGTGGAACGTCCTCTTAATGGTTCTGTGAAAGGTACTTTCTTTTTACGTAGTGTATCAGGATCTAAAGTATAGGAATCTGACTTAGACCTTTCCCGTGGTGGCTCAAGTTTGGTCTTTGCGGGACCAGCAGTTTTTTGAGGTAGGTTTTTCTCTTGTGGAGATGCGGAGCGTGCTGGACTTGCACTAGACATATTAAGCTTCCCTGCAGGCACAGTCTTTGGCTTTGGTGAAGTGGAACGTGAGCCGGGTCCTGGAGACTCCGATCTGAGACCAGAAGCTTTTCCGTCAGATTTCAGAATCTGGAGAGTGTTGTGGTTTGGTGACAGTGATCGGCTGTGCGAGTCTGATCTCAGCTTTGCAGCGTCACATTTCAGCAAGAGAGATTCACTTGCTGAGAGCCCCTCACTATTTCCAGCCTTCTTCTGGTCAGCATTAAATCGACTTACTCGTCCATCTGGTTTCGACTTGCCATCGACTCTGTGTTTTGAAGGCAAGTCTGATTTGTTCACAGTAGCAACTGGCTTGGCAGCTACAGTTAGATGACCCCTTTCATCTGCATGACAGAGTAAAATTAATTATGCACTTTATTTATACTATGTACCCAACAAACAAATGCAATTAGACCCTTCAACCCAAACAGAATTTTAAATACTTTTCTTATTTAGAAGGTCAGCAAACATGCACTACAATTACAACCCAAAAAATGTTCTGCCAGGCAACATATTGTGTATAAAATGCTAACAAATGTGATCTTGTTAGCCACACTGCATCAAACACACAGTGGGGCCGATCCTATTATCCCCAATGTGTGCAGGTGATTTGCCGAGTGCGAATCATTGCGACATAGGGCGCACTTTATGGTGGGCCGAATTCACTGAAAAATGTTTGCAACTCCCTAGGGGTTAATTCGGGTGCTGTTTTCAGCATGAAAACGGCACCTGAACGGCAACTCGCACCCTTCGGGATCGACCCCAGTGTGTGCAAATTAACACAAAAGCAATAAATGACAACAGGACATTCCGTCTGTTGCTGACTACTATTCAATTTGGGCACTTGTTAGAAGTAAATCTATGGATGTAGAACGTGCAATTTTTCCATAAACAAAACTGCACTCAGAAGTGAGGGAGTGCAAATTTAAAGGTTGTAGACAAATTCCAGAGTTGATGTAGAAAATACAAATTTGCACCATTTATCTGCATTGCTCCTTTGTGGTGATGGAGCCATGGATTAGATACAAATGAGGCCGAATAGCTCAATGTGATGCCATTCTTTGTAGAATATAAAAACATATGGCAGACTGAAAAGAATTGCATCATCACATGGAGTCATGTATTAGTCTGATCTTTTTTACATCTAGTGGCTCTAAATTACCTCTCACTTGGGCCAAAATCAATTGCATTCTTTACAAGCAAAGTGTATCAACCATGACCACATGTGTGGAGGTTACAGCGACTTTGTACTGCAAAATTTAAGCGCTGCTGAATGAACAGTTCTGTCCACATGGCTGACTTAAAAGTCATGTTTACTGTGGACAACTATGTTGTAGATTTTTAGGTCTAATAAATACTCAATGGACACTTAACACACTTTTTATATTTATGTTTACTTTGTATTTTTGTAAGCATTTCACATTCTGATTGGACTGCACTTAGGCACTAATCAGTACAAGACACATTCTTTACCATTAGTGTAACTAATGTTGGCGAAAAACTCCAACGTTATGTCCAAAAACAGTCACTGGTTCGACAATCTAGGGCCATTTCTGACAATACCAACTGAACGGTCGATATTTCCACTCTAGGAATTATCGACAGAGATTGAATCCCCCCCCCCCCCATTGTTATATAGTAAAAAGTTGAGCTTTTGTAAACTTCTAGCGTTTGAAAATAAAATCATGGAAGTAGAACTTGTTTGTCACAAAAGCATCCTGTGACAATGGCCTAAACCATTGGTTCTCTAACTGTGTTTTGACCCCAAAGTGTCACGACCATCTTAGCATGGGGACGTGACTCCATATTGCTGACCATCAGGCAGATGTGCCTCCACAATGCTGCCATACATATGTAGTCTGCTGACCACACGTGTGGTGACCATTCTGCGTTAACTTGTTGAGGTCCTGCAATCAATTTTATTGTTTGACGGGGTCGCAGGACAAAATATTTTGAGAACCCCTGGCTTAAACCACTGAGGGTCTGTTGAGGCCCTTATAAACAAATTTACTGTGCGGCTCAAAGATGTGGGTGTTGTCAAAAAAGATAATGAGGAACTGAAAAAGACAGGCAAAAATGTTGTTCTATTGTGTGTCAATTCTGTCATTTGGATGATTCCAAATGGAAATTAAACATACTACTTTTTATTCAGTAGAATACCGAATATATATTTTACTTAATGCAAAATAAGCCAAGAAAAAAAGTGGGATGAGAAACATGCATACCCACCCTTTGGTTTGAGAGAAAGAGGTGAGAAAGTAGATGCAGGATGAGCGTTACTTTTGTTAGTATGCTCACGAGAGACACTGCATGGTGTGGGGTCTACAATGGAAAACAGTTGTACAGAAGCAGCAAAGATTTTAGCAAACAAGACATCATACAAAACATATAAAATAAAATAAATAACAGAATATAGCATTTGTGGTATTTCCTATGTAATGATGGCAAAGTAATAGGCATTCAGAGCTGTTGGGACACAAACATGAACATGTTATGCCATGGTCAGGGGCGGGCTGGGCCGGGGGGCAGAGTGCCATATGCCCCCCGGGCCGCTTACCCACCCACTGGCTGCGGGCCGTGCTGCGGCTGGATCAGCTTCTCCAGCCCTCCTGCACTGGCCGCGGCTTACAGAACACGGCCGCGGCTACAGGAAAATGGCCGCCGGCCCCCTGCACTGAGGACATGTTCTCAGTGCAGGAGGCCGGCGGCCATTTTCCTGTAGCCGCGGCCGTGTTCTGGAAGCCGCGGCCAGCGCAGGAGGGCTGGAGAACCTGATCCAGCCGCAGCACGGCCCGCAGCTAGCGAGTGGGTAAGCGCTCTCCCCCCCCCCCTCCCTCACCCCAGCATATGTGTTTCTGTCACTGTGGGGGCATATCTGGCACTGTGTGGGGGCATATCTGGCACTGTGTGGGGGCATATCTGGCACTGTGTGGGGGCATATGTGTATCTGGCACTGTGGGGGGCATATCTGGCACTGTGGGGGCATATATGTATTTGGCACTGTGGGGGCATATGTGTATCTGGCACAGTGGGGCATATGTGTATTTGGCACTGTGGGGGCATATGTGTATCTGGCACTGTGGGGGCATATGTGTATTTGGCACTGTGGGGGCATATGTGTATCTGGCACTGTGGGGCATATGTGTATTTGGCACTGTGGGGGCATATCTGGCACTGTGGGGGCATATGTGTATCTGGCACTGTGGGGGCATATGTGTATCTGGCACTGTGGGGACATATGTGTATCTGGCACTGTGGGGGCATATGTGTCTGGCACTGTGGGGGCATATGTGTATTTGGCACTGTGGGGGCATATGTGTCTCTGGCACTGTGGGGGCATATGTGTCTCTGGCACTGTGGGGGCATATCTGGCACTGTGGGGGCATATGTGTCTTTGGCACTGTGGGGGAATATGTGTCTCTGGCACTGAGGGGGCATATGTGTCTCTGGCACTGTGGGGGCATATGTGTCTCTGGCACTGTGGGGGCATATGTGTCTCTGGCACTGTGGGGGCATATCTGGCACTGTGGGGGAATATGTGTCTCTGGCACTGTGGGGGAATATGTGTCTCTGGGACTGTGGGGGCATATGTGTCTCTGGCACTGTGGGGGCATATGTGTCTCTGGCACTGTGGGGGCATATGTGTCTCTGGCACTGTGGGGGCATATCTGGCACTGTGGAGGAATATGCGTATTTGGCACTGTGGCAGAATATCTGGCACTGTGGCGGCATTTGTGTCTGGCACTGTGGGGGCATATGTGTATTTGGTACTGTGGCGGAATATCTTGCACTGTGGGGGCATATCTGGCACTGTGGACATCACATTGTGCGGTGTAATGGGCATCATGGTATGGGGCGTAATGGACATTACGGTGTGGGGAGCATTGGGTAATTGCCATCACAGTATGGGGTGTAATGGGCATCAAGGTGTGCAGCATAATGTGTAATTAGCATCACAGTGTGCGGTGTATTGAGTAATTAGCATCGCAGTGTTGGGCGTAATGTGTAACTGGCATCATGGTGTTCAGCATAATGTGTAATTGGCATTACGGCATGTGGCTTTATGTGTAATGGGTATTACAAGGTTCGCTAAAATGTGCAATCTGCAGGTACACAATACAATCATGGTACAGGCAACGCCCCTTATGATAGGCCACGCCCCTAATTTTTCGACGCGCCTACGGCGCGCAAAAGCATTCCTTCCGACGGTGACTTGGCCGATTATGGGCCAGTGCTCTAGACTTGCCCCCTAGGCTAAAAGTTGCCAGCCAGCCCCTGGCCATGGTGCAAGTTACAAATTCATAACCCCATTCTGACTCAAAACCATAAATAGAAACAAACAGTTTCAGCCACCCGGTCATAAGAAAATTAAACTCAAGTTACATATGAACATTATTACAGCAACACGATCAACATTACTTTGTTACACACTTACACTATTTATTCATAAACTTGGAATTTTTTGAAAGTGTGCTTAAATACAGTATGCCCAGTCCCCAGTACAACAGCTCCCCAGTTAGTTTATCTTCATCCATTTCAAAACTGAAGATATTCCAACTCCATGCCACCCGAATATTAACGCATGTGCTGTTGTACAACATAGCAATGTTGGCTGCACACATTACCATCTATTAAGGTAGCCAAAAGTCATGGTCATGTGTATCTCAATGGGGTGTATGGGAATTGGTAATCTGTGTATGACTGAATCACATAGAGCACTGATATTATGGGCTGTAGTGTATGTGCTCACTCTAAGCACTAACACCACTGGTAAGCAAAACAGTTGACATTCTTAGCATTATTTTGGGCCAAATAGTAATGCGATGTTAGGGAGCTATATGTGAATGGGGCAGTGTAAGGAGGGCGATATTTGAAGGCAAGAAGAAAGTCACAGGTTGCTATTAAATCGACCCTGCTACTTCAAATATTAATATACAGAAGTGTATTAATGTTTTTGTGGGAATATGTATTAATGTTTTTGTGGGAATACATATGTTTTTCGACAGTCAAAATATTGTTTGGAGAATTCAGATGGTATAATGGTGAAACCAATGCAACGTTATTAAAGCATTTTATCTGTTGATAGATTATGGTAAAGCATGTTACTTAAAGAGAACATGCAGAAACTGTTCAAATGCTCTAACTAACATTACCTCCGTGAGGCAATATGCTGTTGGATTTTGCAATTGACCTACTGAAAAGTTCTAGTATCAGTGATGTAACTAAACTGCTGCAGAATCATTGCACTCCTATAGGAGTTTGTACATGGATCCTGTATGTTTTGTGCTGGACACAACTCAAAAGTAATTATAAGCAGCATGGTCTGTGCTATGAAGCAGAAAGGATGTGCTTGGTTATCCAGACTCACACTTTAAGGAAAGGCTTGTGTAGAAATCGAATGCCGTGTTTATGTATGCACAGCAGAACTGTACCGCATCACTTTAATGGAAATGACATGTACAGTATGGGTGACTTTTGCACTTGAAATGTTCATTATAGGAAAATGGTCTTGCATGGCAATATTTATCAAGAGCAGGAAACTACACTTTCCACATCATAGTCTATGCACACTAGACTTAAGCGCCATACACAAACAAGGCGCAACTGCAGCCCCGTGCTGAGTGAGGCGTTTAAGCTGAGCAGGGTTTTGCCTATACTTATAGGCAGGATAACCAGTGCAAATACTGTCTAAGTCTGCGGGCGATGGCAGCGCATAGGACCTTGCATCGTCATTACTGGGGGGAGTCATACACACGGAGCAATCCGTGCTTTATTTCTAAGCAATCTAGTCAGATCGCTTAGAAATAGGGCTTACATCGCCTAAAACAATCACTGGAAGTGTATTTTGCTTCACAATGTAGGAAAATGGATTAAAAAACACTTAGTTCCCCCTCTCTCTAAACTGAATAATTTATAGTTACAAATGTGTCCTCATGCACGATTGCAGTCGCACCAAACAGCCCTTATCGGCGTGTCCGTTTCCATTTGACACAGCTTGCACCAAGCCTATGTTTGGAATGTGCGTGTTAATTAGATATCCAATTAACCACGATCATTGATTGTATAGCCTCCGGTAATGCAATTACAAACAATTAGCATTCTTAAGTTGGCACTCGTTGGGTTTTTTAGGGATTTTGTTTCACCTGCATCCAGCAGGCAAAGCAACTTCCCTGAAAGCAGCGCCGTTTCGATGTGGCAGTAAAAACACATAACAAGTGTCAGTGAGAAACATTAAGAAAAAAAGCTGGTACTTGTGTATTATCACTGCGCCCCCGATCTCCATCGCAAGGCATTGTACAACCAAAAAAATCGCATCGCATGTGACGCGATTGCACCAGATTTTAAGTTGTATGCCCCCCAGACCTGATTTTTGATTGATGGCTAATGAGTATGTTAAATGCCCCCCCATTTTTAACGTTACCCCACTATCAACGCCAACCCGAAGCGAGCCCGCGAGGGGCAGCGGTATGCGTCATCCGAGCTTTTCATACCCCCACTACCCACGTCAGCGTTGTGAGTGCAGCGAGCCCCGCGAAGGGACGCGGAATACGAGCCAGAAGCGTGGCGAGCGTAGTGAGCCCCGCGAGGGGACGCGGAATACATGTTAAGTAATACACGTCCGCTCGCCACGCTTCGGCTCCTATTCCGTGTCCCCTCGCCATGCTTGGGGTTCCTATTCCGCGTCCCCTCGCCATGCTTCGGGCTCCTATTCCGCGTCCGCTCGCCACACTGCGGGCTCGGTGGCTTGCTGCGCTCGCCACACTATATAACATCACCTCCACGCCGACGTGGATAGTTGGGGTATGAAAAGGTCAGAGGACGCGTACCGCTGCCCCTTGCGGGCTTGCCACGCTTCGGGTTGGCATTGATAGTGGGGTGGCGTTAACAATGGGGGGGGGGGCACTCATTACCCATCAGGGTGTGGATACAATTAAAAATCGGGTCTGGGGGGGGCATTTAACATGGGAATAAGCCCAAATCGGGCATGATCGCGTCGCATCGCATGCCATTATAATGGCATGCGATGCAATGTTAAAATTGTATACTCAGCCCAGGGAAAGTCTGAAATCGGCTCCCATCGCATGCCATAATTAGTGGTATGCGATGGGCGCCGTGATAATACACAAGTACCAAAAAGCTATTTAATATGCAACACGTACATCTGTATGTGAATAAGTCAGAATCTGTATACATATTTTAAACTAATTTCTGTGCAGTTGAAGACAACACTTCAGGTGTTGTTTTGCTGCATCTGTGGTGTGAAGAAGGCCCACATTGAAAAAAAATGTCACCACATACACACTGTTAAGCTTGGCTCCACTCAAGCCGCATAGTGTATTAAGGACTCATCCATAATAATGTATCCTCAATTTGTACAAATATAGCTTCTATTACTAGAAACATATAAAACAATGATACTGCTTTTGATCAGCAACAAAGTACAATAGAGATATATCTATCTATCTATATATATATATATATATATATATATATATATCTATATATATATAGATATATATATATAGATAGATATATCTATATATATCTATATATAGATATATATATAGATATATAGATATATATATAGCCGAGCTCCCTCTTGCTGGCGAATCGCCAGAACGTCACCTCTGGCGATCCGCCAGCAGCCCGGCGTCCATCTGACAGACGCGCATGCGTGTCTCAGTTTCCGGGCGGCGGGGCGACGGGAACCCGGTTCGTATCCACTTCAGGGAGATGGACAGGGTTGGGGGGGGGGGGGTGGGTGCGAGGAGGCGGTGGGGACCCCGGGTGACCGTCGACAAGCCAGCGGGGACCTGTGCGAAACGGGACGCGCGCGCATACCCTTTCGCAGATACAGATTGCAGGTGGCGGGGGATGATAGAAGACATTAGTGCACACCATATTCACCAACTCTCTTTAGCCTGACGACGATGCCGCATAGGCATTGAAACGTTGCAATAAAAGTTACTTTTTAATGAGAAACCGCTGGTGTGCTGCTCCCTGCTATACTATATATAGTTATATATATATTAGTAAATTAGAGGTCAGCACAACCAATCGTAGCCAAAAAACTTTATATAAGTGAAAAACGTAAATCAAATCAGAAGGAGACATCCATTTGACAGCGTGACTGCATACAGTTCAGTAAGGATCAAAGTTCTATATACTTCTCAGCATGAGAGTACAAGCATGAAATAGCTGCCAAAGGTGTCATGGTCAGGCGTGCTCATATATTTATTTATTTATATATATATATATATATATATATATATATATATATATATATATCTATATATATATATCTATCTATATCTATATATATAGATATATATATCTATATATATAGAGATATATATATATATATATATATATATATATATATATATATATATATATATATATATATATATATATATATATATATATATATATATATATATATATATATATATATATATATATATATATATATATATCTGCGCATGGACCGGCACTCCCCTTCATCCAAACACTGGCGCTGCGTGCCCTTGTAGATAATCATAGAAGACAAGGTTCCAGGAACAAACACGTCACTGCAGCATAACGAAGGTTCAATAATTTTATTCAGACCTCGACGGGCCGTTTCGGTGTAACCCACCGTTTTCAAGAGGATACAAAAATGTAAACACTCACTATTTAAATAGGACATCTTGGCGCCATTCTCAGCTACTCGCCGCCCCGACGCTCCCCCGTGACGCCCAGTGCAGACAGGTGTATCGTTTAGACGTCAGCGGCTCACACCCGCTGTTGTCATCACCATAGCAACCTGAACGCACATCGGACAATCAGGAGAACGCATCATCATTCTCCGTCCCCATCATCCCGTCAGAACTAGTCGCACAGGGAACGTGTCAGCGGCTCTCACCTGCTTACACACGTTCCTATAGCAACCAGGTCCGTCAGGGTGACAGAGCGGAGAGTGGCAGCTAGAGCAAAGATTACTCCAAGATTAACCTGTACATTACACCATTATTTACATTAAAACAATACATATATATACACACATAATTAAGACACACATTAAAAATTGGTATCAAGAATGGATAATGCCTTACACCATATCATTCAGCAATGATACATATTTGAAAGTACTGGGACATAATTAAGGCGTGTGAATCGATATACTATAAATGGGAAAAATTCATGAATTTTATAACATTCAAATAGCCATATAATCTACATAAACATGCTCCACACTATTCTCTCATTTAATCCATTTGGAGAGACCGTGTTTAATCTATAGATCCAGTTAGCCTCTAAGCGTAGTAGTTTCTTTACCCTGTCGCCACCTCTATTAGATTCAGGAACATGATCGATGATCTGATATCTCAAAGACTCAAGGGAATGTCCCTTTTCTTTGAAATGGATAGCTACTGGCTGATCTGCCTTTTTGCCAGCTAAAGCTCCTTTAATCGATGACCTATGTAAGGCCATACGTTCTTTGAACTTTCGCGACGTCATCCCAATATAGCATAAATTACACGGACACGTGATCATGTACACAACAAACCTTGTGTCACAAGTCAACACATGTCTGATTTTAAACCATTTCTGCGAATGGGGGTCTTGAAATTTATCGCCAGTACGCATAAAGCTACATGTGATACACCGGGGGCATCTGTAGCAACCCGGTTTTTTCACCTGGATGCTACCAGATGCTGCTGTCTGAAACCCAGTGACATCTGCATGAACCAGAATGTCTCTTAGGTTCCGTCCCCTGGTGTAGCATGCTAAAGGTCTTATCTTTTTAAACACCGGTAATTCTGGATCAGTCACTACAATAGGCCATAGGGCCTTGGTGGCGATAGGTATCACAGTGCTTGAGGAATCAAATTTTGATACAAATGGGAACACATTATCATTTTTCTTTTTTGTAGATTTAAGTAAATCATTCCTATTGAGTTTAAGGGCCTTTTTCTTAGCTTCCTCCAATTCGCGTAAGGTATAGCCTCTCTGGTGGAATCTGGAGATCACTCTATTCAGCTCTTCATCAACAGTTGATCTATCACTACAGATCCGGACAACTCTAACCATTTGTGAAAATGGCAAGCCCTTTTTAAGGGGGGGTGGGTGATGACTACTAGCCAGTAACAAGGTATTTCTATCAGTAGGCTTACTGAAAAGCATAGTACTGATTCTGCCCTCAGATAAGGAGACTGATACATCCAAAAAGTTAATAACATTGTTACTAGAGGTGTATGTGAACTTTATCGGTGTATCAGCTGCATTAATTTCAGCCATCATTATCTCAAACAGTTCAACCCCACCGTTCCAGAACATAAACAGGTCATCTATGTATCTACAGAACGTCCGGATGTGCTGGCCAAAACGATGTTGAAAAAAATATTTTCTCTCAAATTCAAACATAAATACATTAGCGTAGGCCGGAGCAACCGCTGCTCCCATCGCACACCCGGACGTCTGTAGATACATAGTGCCGTTAAAAATAAAGTAGTTTCTCGATAACACCAATTCGAGTAGTGTCATATAGAGATCAACATTAAATTCAAAACCATCGAGACCACTTAAGAAGTTTCTCATAGCTGATAACCCCTGTTGATGTGGGATAGAAGTATATAAACTTGACACATCCATCGTGCACATAATTGTGTGCTCCTGGATGTCATCACATTGAGAAATAAAGTTGAGAAATGCTGTTGTATCCTTCAAAAAAGTGGGTTGAACAGAGATAAAAGGTTGGATTAGCATGTCAAGCAGTTGTGACACGGGTTGTAATAAACTACCCCTGGCAGAGATGATGGGTCTGCCAGGGGGGTTTACCCGGTCTTTATGAATCTTCGGCAATGTATACAATACCGGTATAACCGGTAACATAGTTTTTAAAGCCGTAGCACATTTCTCATTTATCAATTCATTTAATACTGCTTGATCAAGAATCCTAAACAACTCAAGTTGATATCTATTGGTTGGGTCCGCTCTTAATTTACAATATACAGTTTCATCCGATAACTGTCGGTATATTTCTGAACAATATTTATCCAAATCCTGTATAACTATACCGCCCCCCTTATCGGCGGGGCGGATAGTTATACTTCTATCCCTACTGAGACTCTGCAATGCCTCTTGTTCTATCCTAGATAAATTACGGTGAACAGTGTGATTAGCAGCATTAAATCTAGACATAGAATCGTTCAATAATCTGCAATAAGTTTTAATGGAAGAATTCACACTAGGCCCGGGGGATCGAACTTGGACAAATGTTGACGGCGGACAAATGAGTTCATAATACCTGATTCCTGCACAGGTGTAGAGTACTGGAAATGTTCTCTTAATCTCATGTTTCTGCCCAATTTATGAAGGCTGCATTGCCACTCAAAGTCATCATGCATAGTGGTCGGGATGAAGGAAAGACCCTTACTCAAAACACGTCTTTCAGTCTCAGTCATTTCAGTAATCTCTGTTCAACCCACTTTTTTGAAGGATACAACAGCATTTCTCAACTTTATTTCTCAATGTGATGACATCCAGGAGCACACAATTATGTGCACGATGGATGTGTCAAGTTTATATACTTCTATCCCACATCAACAGGGGTTATCAGCTATGAGAAACTTCTTAAGTGGTCTCGATGGTTTTGAATTTAATGTTGATCTCTATATGACACTACTCGAATTGGTGTTATCGAGAAACTACTTTATTTTTAACGGCACTATGTATCTACAGACGTCCGGGTGTGCGATGGGAGCAGCGGTTGCTCCGGCCTACGCTAATGTATTTATGTTTGAATTTGAGAGAAAATATTTTTTTCAACATCGTTTTGGCCAGCACATCCGGACGTTCTGTAGATACATAGATGACCTGTTTATGTTCTGGAACGGTGGGGTTGAACTGTTTGAGATAATGATGGCTGAAATTAATGCAGCTGATACACCGATAAAGTTCACATACACCTCTAGTAACAATGTTATTAACTTTTTGGATGTATCAGTCTCCTTATCTGAGGGCAGAATCAGTACTATGCTTTTCAGTAAGCCTACTGATAGAAATACCTTGTTACTGGCTAGTAGTCATCACCCACCCCCCCTTAAAAAGGGCTTGCCATTTTCACAAATGGTTAGAGTTGTCCGGATCTGTAGTGATAGATCAACTGTTGATGAAGAGCTGAATAGAGTGATCTCCAGATTCCACCAGAGAGGCTATACCTTACGCGAATTGGAGGAAGCTAAGAAAAAGGCCCTTAAACTCAATAGGAATGATTTACTTAAATCTACAAAAAAGAAAAATGATAATGTGTTCCCATTTGTATCAAAATTTGATTCCTCAAGCACTGTGATACCTATCGCCACCAAGGCCCTATGGCCTATTGTAGTGACTGATCCAGAATTACAGGTGTTTAAAAAGATAAGACCTTTAGCATGCTACACCAGGGGACGGAACCTAAGAGACATTCTGGTTCATGCAGATGTCACTGGGTTTCAGACAGCAGCATCTGGTAGCATCCAGGTGAAAAAACCGGGTTGCTACAGATGCCCCCGGTGTATCACATGTAGCTTTATGCGTACTGGCGATAAATTTCAAGACCCCCATTCGCAGAAATGGTTTAAAATCAGACATGTGTTGACTTGTGACACAAGGTTTGTTGTGTACATGATCACGTGTCCGTGTAATTTATGCTATATTGGGATGACGTCGCGAAAGTTCAAAGAACGTATGGCCTTACATAGGTCATCGATTAAAGGAGCTTTAGCTGGCAAAAAGGCAGATCAGCCAGTAGCTATCCATTTCAAAGAAAAGGGACATTCCCTTGAGTCTTTGAGATATCAGATCATCGATCATGTTCCTGAATCTAATAGAGGTGGCGACAGGGTAAAGAAACTACTACGCTTAGAGGCTAACTGGATCTATAGATTAAACACGGTCTCTCCAAATGGATTAAATGAGAGAATAGTGTGGAGCATGTTTATGTAGATTATATGGCTATTTGAATGTTATAAAATTCATGAATTTTTCCCATTTATAGTATATCGATTCACACGCCTTAATTATGTCCCAGTACTTTCAAATATGTATC
The DNA here is from genome assembly GCF_055691185.1 of Crinia signifera. NCBI lineage: Eukaryota > Metazoa > Chordata > Amphibia > Anura > Myobatrachidae > Crinia > Crinia signifera. The sequence goes on along the minus strand of NC_139218.1, from coordinate 294,466,686 downwards.
ATTGCTGAATGATGTGGTGTAAGGCATTATCCATTCTTGATACCAATTTTTAATGTGTGTCTTAATTATGTGTATATATATGTATTGTTTTAATGTAAATAATGGTGTAATGTACAGGTTAATCTTGGAGTAATCTTTGCTCTAGCTGCCACTCTCCGCTCTGTCACCCTGACGGACCTGGTTGCTATAGGAACGTGTGTAAGCAGGTGAGAGCCGCTGACACGTTCCCTGTGCGACTAGTTCTGACGGGATGATGGGGACGGAGAATGATGATGCGTTCTCCTGATTGTCCGATGTGCGTTCAGGTTGCTATGGTGATGACAACAGCGGGTGTGAGCCACTGACGTCTAAACGATACACCTGTCTGCACTGGGCGTCACGGGGGAGCGTCGGGGCGGCGAGTAGCTGAGAATGGCGCCAAGATGTCCTATTTAAATGGTGAGTGTTTACATTTTTGTATCCTCTTGAAAACGGTGGGTTACACCGAAACGGCCCGTCGAGGTCTGAATAAAATTATTGAACCTTCGTTATGCTGCAGTGACGTGTTTGTTCCTGGAACCTTGTCTTATATATATATATATATATATATATATATATATATATATAGATATAGATATATAGAGCAATTACATACATACATTAACAAACCGACACATACAGTACAAGCCATCCCAGGTAATGTTTTTTCAACATGTTCCACAGACTTTTCATTTTGGCCCAAAACACTTTTTTTAGTTGCAGATCAGGATAATATAATTGCTATGTAGGACAAAAAAAACTGATGCCCTCTTATGCTTGTGGCTCATTCATAGACATTATATGATAAAAAAAAGGGAGATACATGTATTATTTACAGAAAATGTATCTCTGTATGGATACTCCTGGGATAGTATTGTTTCAGTATGTTTATTGATACACAAAAGGTACCACTGTAAAATAGTGCTCGAGAGTAAGAGTCTTGCAGTAAAATATGCACTAAGGACCTTATTCTGGTTCACTCGCAACCTTGTGGGTCCCTCAGATGCCACCCGCATGGTGGCCCGAAACCTCCGCTGGCATGCGAATGGATGGTTTGCATAATCATTCATTCACAGCCTTGGGTGCGGGGGAGAAATCATTTGCAAGGACAGGGCGGGCAGCTGACATCCGCTAACCTCAGCTGCCCACATCATTGGGCATGCACTCGCACATAACGGCTACACATGCGCATAAAAACCTATGCGCAGCCATGAACAATCAGTTCCCCGATGTGCAGATAGAGTTTTCCTTATCTGTATATTCCAAAAACCATAATATTCCAAAAACCGCGTTTTTTTCTGATTTTGCGGGGTTTTTTGTGTGTCATCCCCCCTATCTTTTTTCATACTTACGTCATCCCCCAGTGTCCACGGCGGCCATCGGAATCCTCTTCTGCAGCATCCCCGGTCCCAAGGATACTCTGCGCAGGCGCACCAGTGACGTTACCGGCGCATTCGCGCAATGCACCCCTGGGACCGGAGATGCCACTTTAGAGAATTCCGAAGGCCGCCGTGGACCAGGTAAGTAAAAAAATCCCTTATCCAAAATGCTCATGGTCCCGAGCATTTCGAATAAGGGATACTCAACCAGTAATAACACAAAACAGGTGAGTTGGATCAGAGTTTGAGCATTATTAAGGTCCATGCACACTGGGTGATTTTGAGCTGAAAGCCGCTCAGTGTGTACGGGGCATCATAACCGGCCGGAAGCTTATCTGCGGAAAATCATCAGGAAAATTGGGCGAAAAACACTCACTGTGTATGCACTGAGCGTTTTTCACTTCAGCGATTTCCCCATCATGTCTCACCATACACGCTGGGCAAAAACACCCAGTGTATATGGACCTTAACAGCAAAGGAGAGATGTGGACCAACTTGCATATTCCTGTATACGGAACATTGGCTCTTCACAAAGATAAATATTCAATAGATGCTGACAAATACAGGTTTTGTTTAACTGTTATTAAGAGACTTACCCTTGGAAGACAATGTGCTTTTACAAGCACAAAGATTTGGTGTTTCTTGTTTTCATTTACGGAATATACAGAGCAGTGTGCTTTTTCCCCCTTTATTTAAATATTTGTTTCTCCTTTTTACTTTGCCAGCATTGGTATTAAACAGATCCAGTTCATGCTGCCACTAACAGGGACCCATATATTCTCCATAGTGTGCAGAGAACAGAGGATTCAGCACAAGAAAAAGGGAACAATCTTGGATATAACAGGGCTAAGTATAAGTGTGTAGTAAATAGGGCACCATTAGACCACAAGTTTTCATTACCTACCTGGTCATGTACTCTTTTGTCCATGGCAGAGAACACCACAATCTGGTGATACTTACCAGATAATGATCAGGGTTTATTAAATAAAATTTGAAATATAATTTTAGAATCAGTCCAGGATGAATATGCTGTGAACGTGTGTCCCTGAGATACAAAGTTTAATAGCTCTGGATTTTATGCATTTCTGGAGCTATAAACAGGATGTGCTTTACATAGTATAAACCAGAGTCCCATATTATATATCTGACCCTTAGCTATGCTGGTCCTCTTGCTAGAAATATTTAGGGGACCCCGAACAATATTCTTCATGAACATACACCAATTATGCTTTTGTTAATAGATGTGCCTAATATCATCACCAGGTTAGTCAGAGGGGATAACGCAACCACTGATTTCTGATTGAAGAAGCTGAAAACCATAAAATAAAATGATAAAAATAAAAAAAGTATATTATATTACAAGACTACTGCTGTCAAAAAAATACAAAAAATGACAATAGCATTTGAAATACCATAAACACAAATGTATTTGCATAGATACATATGAAACATGCAATCATTTGCACCTTTGGCATAAATAAGCACAACACATTGCGTAGTTGGATGGAAACATTTCATATCCATGTTGTTGGTTACTGGCGCATGATATGAAGACATAAAATAGACCATAAACAGAATGTGAAAATGGGCAGTATACTGTACGTACACATAACACATAATGAGTATGTGGAGACCGCGATACAAAGGATCATGCCAAGCTACTTAATACAATTAGCTCACACAGATGGTGTATTCAAGAATGTCTGCTATGAGGAGTTTAGGCACAACACTAGTTGCAGACATTTCCTAAATGTAGGGCACCATAGTTGTCCTACCCCAAAAAAACAAAATAAAAAAAAGGAAGAGGTATATATTTAGTAGAGCCCATTTAAAAATACTTTTTAAAAAAAAGTATTCATTATTAGAAATGGTGTAACTGCATAAAAACAAAAAAAATATCTAAAAACAATAGAGCTGGTATCAATGCACAATAATGAAATAGATCGGAGCTGCAAATCCAGCACTCTGTCCTTCAATGGAGACTAGGGTACATGGACACAGAATGGATTGCTGTATCAGTAGTTACACCTAGCAGATGCAAGAAGCTAGATGACACACATATACATGTTAATGGGAATGAAGGGATACAAAAACTCTGGAAGTAAAGATAAATAAGTATCTTCTCAATGCCAATCTCTGAAATAAAGCCAAACTCATTTTCGATCTACACAAATATGGACTTGAGAAATGAAATGAAACCGCCAACAATGCCCTTTCCTACTAGGTAAAGACACAGGTTAATGGCAAATGCCCACAAATAAAAGGTCATTGACTAATGTTTTCAACAAAAACCAACCAACCATGCATAGAAATAGTGGTCTCATAAGACACAAATGACATTGCTTCAGGAAAGGATGTATGAATGGAGCACGTGAGAAGGACAGACTTACTCTGAAGCGGAGGCTGAGGCTGCTGGAAGGAGGGGGACTGTCCGAACACAAATGGGCTGTGGACTAGGGAAGAGGGAGGTTTTGCAGCTTGATCAAAGATGGAAGGAGCTGGCAAACTAGGCCGTGACTGAATGGAATTCAGTATGGCACTCAGCTGATCACCTGCAATGGGCAAAACAGTCAAAACTACAACCCATTATTAAACGAATTAGAAAAAAAAAAAGGAAAAAAAAAGGATGTATCATAAAAACGTAATAAGGAACACAGCTTCCGACTTGATCAAAAGATCACATCAAAGCCTGGTAATAATGAAAAATAACGAGTACTGCATGCAAATATATAACATGCACCACAATGATACAGTAATGAAACTGGTTCCTTTATAAAAGGAAGAACACAAACTAAAGAGTTACTGTAGTATTGACTTATTTACTGTACATAACAAGGACTTGGATGTGCAACACAAAGTCAGCAAGCGACACACACACTGTAGTGAACGTCCTGACTGAATGTTTTGTAGATCAACACCCCTAATCCAAGATAAAAGAGTAATGTATTTGTTCCTGTATTATCCTCTAATCAACATAAACCTCATGATTATATCAATTATTTTCATGTCATTACAACATGCACTAAATAAAAAGCCAAGACTAAAAAGGAGAAGGAATAGCCCATCTATAGCAGATGAGACTTTCAGCATTCTATCAGAATAAAGACTTCAAAGGTCAGCTAGTACCAGCCAGCCCAGAAGCTGCCCTTTTTTCCCCTGTGTCTTTATGCTTGAAAAAGGCAGACCATAAAACCGTACCACCACCGATGGAAGTGCATTTCAGACTAAATAATTTTTTTTAAATCCCTGCAGAGTATTACATCAATTTACGACTATTTTTACAAAGGCAAAAAGAATAGGACATTGTGCAAGTTCATAAAGGTAATCAACATCGAGTTACAATGCTGCAAGTCAGAAGTGTTAAAATTGCAGCTTTCAAAGGGTCATATTAAACAGGTCACAAAGTGCAAGACTGACAATTTGTGACTGGCGTCGTCATACTGGGCAGGTCTGAATGCTTTTGTATATCAAGTCTAAGCAATGTGTGGCTCTCAAGCTGCTGTGGAACTATACATGCCAGCATGGCCAGGCACTGTGTGTGGCAAGGTAAAATAGGACACATAAATCCTCAGCTCCTGGAGTGTTAGATGTTGCCCTTTCCCTGTTGTATATAATGACCAGGTAAAAAAAAAAAGAAAAGTGCTGTAACCCATCCCAACCACATTTTCATTTTTCTATTACATTTTTCTAGTGCCGCCTTCTACATCAGTGTTTCCCAAACTTAAACATTATACTGCAGGTTTCAATATATCCATGCCTGTGCGACTTCAGCAATACCTCAAGTTGATTTAACCATCTGGACTCAAGCATGGATATCCTTGAAACATGGACTGTAATGAAATGTTGTTGTACACTATATAATAAAATCACCTGCAGATAAAAATGCTGTGAATTATAGCACATTTATACCCTTTGGCACAATGTAATTATGTAAGAACTAATGAACTGGAGAATCAAACATCCATTGTAAACTTGTACACAAAAATAATCTGTCAACACCAGGGGAAAAACTAGTTCTGTCGACATATTTTATTAATATGGACCTGTTTTTTGGTTTTTATGCATAAGAGGTCTTAGGGGTAGAGTTGAATAATAAAAAAAAGGAGCACCACTGTGCGCAGGACCATATTCTCTTATAGTCAGTCTACACGTAAGACAGGCTATACTATCAACAGATAAGCGATCATACCTCTATTGTCTGCAAGACAGGGATACATTTACACTGTTTAGAGTATTACTAAAACTATAATAATAGATTACAGATGCATTTTAAAACCAGAACAAATTAAGGTAAAACAGTACATACACATAGGCTACACAAAATAAGCCTATGGGCATAATGAGCATGACAAGCACTTTAACTGTATTTGCAGCTTGACCATACTATCAGATATAACCCAGATCTGTCCATAACTTTTATCAGAATCTGTATAAACACGTACCAATGTGTGCCTCTCCATGTGTTTTATTTTCCCCTGTTTTGTTTTGCCTTGCCTTTCTGTATCTTATTACTTTGTTTGCTATTATATAAAACCAATAAAAACGAATGTTTAAAAAAAAAATAATAATCTGTATAAACAGATGTTGGAGTCTGGTGTTCATGATTATGGAACTACCCCATAGACCAGGGCTGGGCAATTGCGGCCCTCCAGATGTTGAGGAGCTTTGCTATGTGGCCATGCTGAAACTGATGCAAGGCATGCTGGGATGTGTAGTTCCTCAACATCTGGAGGGCCGCAATTGCCCAGCCCTGCCATAGAGGATTACCTTATGTAATCGAATATGGGGTTAATCAACAAAATGTAGCTCTGATGTCTTCTTCTCATTTGATCAAGCCTATGGATCAATTCCAGTACGATCCACAATTGAATAACAGGAAACATTGCAAAAATATCAATACACAGATGGAGTCAGACTCATCAGGTACGCCTGCACGCCATGGCAACTGTTTTGGCGCACCATTTTTGTAGCACGTTCAGGTGCACCGAGGTGCGTTGATGCACACCATACAATATCCATGCAATACATATTGGCACCGATGGGTCGGTAATGCTATGCGAATTCAGTGGTGGATTGATATACAGATGGAACTGCGTCAGTCGCCAAGAATGGGACGTGCTTGCGTGAGACACTCGTGCATCTCATTCCCGTGAACATCACTGCATCGCCAACTGTACAGTACAATACAAGCTCATGCAAATGGGCCGTGTAATGTCCATGTCCCCTAGGCAAATTATAACTGCAGCCAGCAGTTCCCGTACCCGATGCTGAATACTTTGAACACAAATGCAGAATGGGATGCTCCTGTGTTTGAGATGCTTGAGCGTCTCATTCTCCGCGAACAGCACTATGGTGCCATCTTAATGGGAGCACTCGTTACATACTCATGAGCACCGGTTGCTATCTCCAGGAGGCATAGGTTAGTGGATAAGTGTACGGCTCTCCGTGCTGGAGACCAGTGTTTAATTCTTATAGTGAGATTTTGGGGGGGGTTTATTTAAACATTAAGGAAAGATATATTTAATATAACTAAGCAAAAAAAAAAATATCCTGCTTTCCTGAAGAACTTTTTGTGCATTTCCATGTGCACTGTCGACAGCATACTGTTAAATGGGGATGCAGTTCAAATCCCGGAGGTCGAAATCCCGACGGCCGAAATCCCGGCACTTTGTCCCTCTGTGGGTGTCCACGACACAATAAATTAGTGTGCCGAGCGCAGCGTGGCACCGGGCCTGCTACGTGGCGAGTGCAGCGAGCCCGCAAGGGGGTGCGATCCACGTCCCCCCCCTTGTCGGGATTTCGGCGGTCAGGATTCCGGTGTCGTGATTTTGACCGCCGGGATTTCATATCAATCCCGTTTAATGTACAGTACACATTACTAATGCTGTCTCTATAGTGCCTTCCCCCAGCCAGACCGACTGAATGCTGTATCAGCCCTTCCTCTGCATCCACACCAAACTCCTTCTTTGTGAAAAGAGTAGTCTCCCAGGGAAGGGAGGTGGGGTGATCTAAATCCTGTGAACAAAAATCTAGAATGGGACACTCTTGTGTCTGAGTTGCTGTAGCATCTCTTCGCAAACTGCATAACTGCTCCATCTGCATGGGATTACTCTTTACATAGACTCATGAACACTGGTTGCAAACACCAGGTGTCATAGGCTAGTGGATAAATGCACTATTCTTCATGCTGGAGACCTGCTATAGTGCATTTCAATGGACACCACAAATGCGTATTCTTTCTCTATACAGTAGCAGCTGTGCATTAGACATGGAGATGCACTGTGAGTCTATGTAAAGAGTGATCCCATGCAGATAGAGCAGTAGTGCTGTTTGCCGAGACGCATGAGTGTCTCATTCTAGATTTGGTTGCACAGTATTAATTTTGTTAACCTCCTCTGTGCTTGAGTCTATCCTGCTCGTACTTTATAACAATCCTGCTGTAGCGTAAATCGGTGTTCAACTAGTGTAGCGTAATAAAAAGCACGGACAGCAGTTCCCTTACACATGTGGAACCTATACTGTTGTTGACTCCATTTTGTTAACCCCCTCAGTGCTCAAGCTGGTAATCTACAGCATGGATCCGCGGTTATCTTTGGCGTCGCAGAGACCCGTCCCGGCATGCCATGTGCTGGGAATGGGACGCACAAGCGTCTCACGCATACGTGCACCACATTCTATGCAAATGTACTGTGTGTACTGTATATTTGCTCACTTGTTCCCATAGCCTGTCAAAAATACTGTAGCGTAATGAGACAAGCGGACAGCAGTGCCCTTACACATGTGGAACCTATCTTGTTTCTAGCTCCATAGTTGTGGGCTCTCACGAAGCCCTGACTTACACCCGGTAGCCATTTTGTGAAACCGCTCTGGGCTCAAATCTGGTCTGCTAATAGTGCATGACATTCCTGGTCTAGCGTAAATCTGTGTTCAAGTAGTGTAGTGTTATGAGACGCACAAACAGCAGTGCCCTTACATGCAGTGATAAATGGGCATTTAGGCATTGGCTGTGTGAAGTTATTTAAACAATGTATAGACTGCGCTGTATAATAAATTTTTTGCCTATGTGGAATCTACAGTACACCGTTGCTACTGTAGCTTCATAAGTTATGTTTCGTGCTGCAGCGACCCGTCTTGGGGCGCCATTTGCTGGGAATGGGTCACACGAGCATCTCACACCACTTCATACTCCACATTCTTGGCAAACGTCCATCGCAGCTGTGCATTACAGATCTAACCCATGAGCAGTGGTGATTTTTAAAAGAGTCATCTGGTGGATGATCACAGGTATTACAATTATCCGGTAACGCCATTTGCCAAACCCCAAGCTGAGTGACTTATAGTGCAACAGCATGACTAGGTGTGCTGTGGAAAGTTGGCACCGCCAACCACCATAGGCAGGCTAGATGAGTGTGGCTCCATCTGCAGTATACGTATTTCAATGGCAATTAGCAATAAAATACTGTCTAGTTTAGTGATGGCTAACCTTGACAATCCAGCTGTTGCTGAACTACACATCCCAGCATGCCCTGTATAAGTTTTAGCATGACCAACTTTAGCTGGGCTAGCCATCACTGGTCTAGGGCTTGCTCTCAATGTAGATGTGGCGAGCACAGCAAGCCATTGATCCCAAAGCGTGGCAAGCGCAGCGAGCCCCGTGAGGGGACGCGGAATACGAGCCCGAAGCGTGGCGAGCCCCGCGAGGGGACGCGGAATACGAGCCCGAAGTGTGGCGAGCCCAGCGAGGGGACGTGGAATACGAGCCCGAAGCGTGGCGAGCCCCGCGAGGGGACGCGGAATACATGTAAAGTAATCCGTGTCTGCTCGCCACGCTTCGGGCTCTGTACTATCTAAAATCAACTCCACGCCGACGTGGAAAGTGGGGGTATGAAAAGGGCGTAGGATGCGTACCGCTGCCGCTCGCCACGCTTCGGGTTGGCGTTGATAGCGGGGGTGGCGTTGTCAATGGGGGTGCATTTAACATTGAAAGCACCGATCAGGGTGCTTGTACAATGAAAAAATGCATGCCGCTATATTGTATGCGATGCGATTGTATAAGATGTACTACGATCAAAAGATTGGGAGCCGTGCTAGGAAACAAGTACCTAATATTGTGTTATTTATCCATGTAAGCCCGTGTTTCAAATAGAGCAGATAAAAAGGGATTTTATGGATTTTTTGGGTTGCTTGAATTGTGTGATCTAGGTATGCTATCACACGCATACAGGTTGAGTATCCCTTATCCAAAATGCTCGAGACCAGGAGAATTTTGGATAACTGATTATTCCGTACTTCGGAATATTTTAACATTTCAATGAGGTATCTTAAGGGATCTTGCATTTATGTTGTATAAACACACCAACCACATGAAATACACACAAATATGTTTTATTTGTTCAAAAAACAAGGTTTCAAAATATGAAACAAAATTTTTGTACTCTCAGGCACTGAATTTGAATGCCAAGCAATCATTTTTTTGCACATATTTAGTGCTAGTTACTTCACCAGTAGTACTGTTACAAATGTCCTCAGTAAGTTTTTAGCAAAAAATATAATTTTTATTTCACTTTCTGGAATGTATGGTTTTCAGAATAATTTGGATAAGGATATTCGGATAAGGGACACTCAACCTGTACTAATTTGTTCTGCTGCTTATTCATTGTACTTCACTTGGTTTATTTGATAAAACATCTATTTCTTGGGTACACAATTCCTTAAATGTACCCATTAATATCCTCACATTATGGGGGGTATTCAATCTTTGTCGTGCTCCCGCAGCCATCTCCCGACGGGGGAGATTGCTGCGGGGCCCTATTCAATGCTGTCTTCCCCGACAGCATTGAACAGGGGTTCTCCGCAGAACGAGCCCGACATCACAAGCTATCGGGCTCGTTCTGCCGAGAAAAGATGGAAATATTTCCGTCCTCAACTCGCGGCCACGCTCGGCGGCCGGGACATTGAATCCCAACCGCCGAGCTCAAGTCGAGCAAAGCGAGAACGGGACAGGGGCATGCTCGACAGCCGTTCTCCTGACATTGAATACCCCCCTATATCTGGATAGAGGACTATTCATTTGTGATTATGCAGCAGAAAATTCATGAAAGGAGACTTCAATTGTACAGTATTGTTTGGAAGGTCATAAACCCCCCCCCCCCCCCCCCTTACAATATATTGTAAAAGCTGAACAAGTGCCCTTCCTGTGCATAACATATCTACAGTATTGAGACTGTACACTGGTAGGCCAAAGCAATTTGAATGTAATGTATGTGCTGTACTAGTTTCAGGGATGGGAGAAGCATTTTGAGAGCCTTTCCTTTCAGGATTCCCCCACCTCCACACTGTCTTAACATGAATGAAGTGGGGGGCAGGTGGTATTATCTTGTCTTTTGGCAGAAGGAGTGTAGGGCTGTGACATAACAGGAGTGACACACTCCCTGACCATCACCAAAATGGGGTGCAAGGAGCGATTGGTCGCTAAACTATAAATCACTGAGCTACCAAATTACTGAATGTCCGTTTACATCGGCGACCAGAGATGGTCGGTGATGAAAACTAGACACTCTGCCAGGGGACCACTTAAGGGCTGGTCACGTGAGCGAGCTCCTGGTGACTGTCGCACTGTACACACAGGGATATGGTCGCTCAGTGACCATATCCCAGGCTATTTCGTCTGCAATGGCCCCGTGTGTACGGAGGGGTGTGGTACAGGGGTCAGACAGTCGGGATCCCGACTGGCCGGACCCAGACAGCATGGTGAGCACAACTAAGCCCCTTGCAGGCACGGTGCCACCTATTCTATTCTCCCTCTATGGGGGTCGTGGTCCCCCACGAGGGAAAATAGCAGGTGGCCATCGGAAACCCTGCTGTCAGTGTTTTGACAGTCGGGATCCCGACGTCGGGTAAATAAATGCCTGTCGGGACCCCGTCCGGCACTTTAGCTTTAGAAGCTGTAAAATCCAGGCTTTGTTTTAAAGAAAAGTAACAATATTTTCTTTAAATAAATACATCTTTTCCATATGAGATGTTAACCTATAAAAAGAGATTATCTGATAACAGGGCAACAGAAAACATTATAAAAGTTATTTTTTCCATATAATTATAAAAATCAAAATGTTTAAAAACTGGACAGAAAAGCTTTCACGATATTCTGCAATAATTTTGCTTCAAAAAGCCGTTAAAAAGCCAATTTTTCTTGATGTACAGACATACTGTAACTTTCTCTAGTGTGCTCAATATCACAATCCCACCACTACCACCAACCCTCCAATCCCAAACTTGAAGCATAGTTATTAGGAAATTTTTTAGAAAGGAAGAGTTTGACAGCAGTCATTGCCACCTGCTGTGTGTAACACGGACCATCTTCCACAGAAATATATATACAAAGAAACAGAATAAAAGAGAATATCTTTTGGGCACACAACACAAATTACGGTTAAAAAACTGCAGGAGCCAACAAATTCAAGCTTCAACTTTCCCAGTTATATAACGTAAGAGATGAGTGAATGAAGGGTTATGTATTAGTTTTGCGGGAAAAAAATATATATCATTTTTTACCTCCCTACTGATCGGGCACCAGATCACCCTATGCAGAAGGTGTGGATACTGGGCTGCAGCGCCTATGGGGCACTTTGCATGAAAAAAACCAATAAGAATTACTGCTGTGTTAACTACTTAAGGGCAGGCAGGGTCACTGTAAAAAAAGCAGTGAATGTGTGCTGGCTGCAGCAGGAGGGCACTTATTCCTAGGGATAATAAAAAATAAAATATAATGAGGAGCACTGCATTAACTACTTAAGGAAAAGTAGGGGTACTGTGCTAGTGACCGTGGCACTGTGGACTGGCTGCAGCAGGAGAGGGTGTGGTCAGGGGTGCCAAGAGGGGGAGATGGTGCTAAATACCTAGGTCCAGGTCTGATGGAGGGGCCCATTGGTGGCCCTGGTTCTGCTCCATTACCTGAAAGGAGAAGATGCAGAAGCTCGTCTGAACCCAGCACATGCTACTGTGTGCTGACTGCAGTGTGGTCAGGCAGGTGCTTAAAGTACTATTTTTTATGTATTATATTTTAAAGGGTGGCACGGTGTTAAACAATAACATTCAGTAGGTGTCGTGTCACGGTGTTCAAATAATTAGCACTATAAGTTGCAGTCGAAGGAAGAGCAGTTGCAGCACCCAAGTACTAGCGCTGTGGTTACTGCCAGTCATGATGATACAAATACTTCAACATCTACTAAAGACGATGCTCAAGAGCATTTAAGAGGGTTTAGGTCAGGGCACCTGAAAACAAAACATTTGAGCACTACTTGATATTTATGAGGATGTTAATGACAATGATGTTGTTTGTGCAAGTCATCCACCAGTGGTACAGTTCTTGTTTGTGATAAAAATAAAGCATTTGTTATACCTGGGCATTATACACTTCTGATGTGGAATTATTATCCAAATCCTGGCAACATTTGTTAAGGCATCTGTTCCATTTATGTGGCAAAGTTAGTAGAGGCAGGGACGTTAACCTTCTTGACACCTCCCTGTTTTGTCATTTGCAGCAATTTTTTATTACAATATTTCATAGGTTCTCAAAGTCGGTCCTCAGGACCCCACACAGTGCATGTTTTGCAGGTCTCCTCCCAGAATCACAAGTGAAATAATTAGCTCCACCTGTGGATCTTTTAAAATGTATCAGCCAGTAATGAGCGCACCTGTCGGGTGACCCGGCTAAACGTGACCTGTGTGGGGTCCTGAGGACAGAGTTTGAGAACCACTGCGTTATTTTAACAACAAGCAGTCCAGTATTATCAGTTTTGACAAGCACATGCAATTCCCACTACCATTACCCTTATCATCAACCTCTTCCTTATCAGGGGTAGTCCAAATAATTGATTTGTGGGGGTATAAACAAAACAAGCACTTCAGCCACATAAGTGGCAGTCCCTGTCTGTTGAGTAAATGGTTTGTGAAGCTGTATATGTCCTTATAGTCTATTATAGTACATTGAGGGTGTGTTGCCTGAGAACAATTCAATCTTGCACCACTTGTGCTATATTCTTTTAACTAGCAGTATATTTGTGCCACTGCTCTGTTGCTTAGTAGCCAGCAAGCTCCCTGCAGCCTCTGGACAATCTATTATTGAAAACAATAGTGTGAGGTGATGAAATTTGACTGTAAATAAAGGTTATCGAGGTTAGTAAAAAATGGGGAAAAAAACAAGCCCAAATTAAAGTTTTTATTTCTTTTTTTAGTAGATACATATGGATGACCGGTGTTCAGAATATGGACGCTGGCATTCCGAATGAAGGAATCCACACAGGGGTCAGGTAAGTATACTTACCTTCCCGTCTGTGCTTCCCTCCTAAACCTTAACCCCTACCTCGAAGCCTAAACATAACCCTCTTGAGTGTCTAACTCCAACCCTCAATTTCAACAACATAACCCTAACCTCCCTCTGCCTCAGCCTAACCCTAAATCCCCCATAGCGCCTAAACCTTCCTTCCTTCCTTGGCCAAACCCGCCCCACATCCAGGCAGTCAGGATTCTAGCGCGGTCATCCTCATTTATGCTGATATTCCAACACCGGTCTCCTGGCGGTAGTCAGGATGCTGGCATTAGTATTATGAATGCAGGTATCCCCACCACCAGTTTTTAGCATTAAAAAACAAACAAACACTGATCGTGGTACTACCTAGGGATCATAGTAACAATGTTATTTTAAATGTTGGTAGTCCATTTACTGGCATATTTTCTAGATAAAAGGGATATCTTTTGTAAAATTAATAATTTATCTTAAACCGTTAATATAGGTTTCTTAATGTAATAAAATGCCTTCAGCTACTCGTCTCTTCAATTAATGAATCACGTGTAAAGTATTGCTTACAGCAATGATTCCCTAACTATGTGCCTTGGCACCATGGGGTGCATTCGGAACATGCAGGGGTGCCTTGGATTGGTGGGTCCACAGTGCTTGTGGCTGTCAATATAAATTATGTGGACAAATGTAAGCAAGTCTGGTTCCTAACATACAATGATGACATATAAAGAAAATTTACTTAATTTTTTTTTTTTTCAAAATTTTTTAATTAAAAAGTCAAAGCCTAGGGATGCCCTGGAAAAAAATCCTGAAACTTTAGGGAGCTGTGATTCATACAAGTTTGTACACCAATGGCTGAATGGTTACTAGTTATTTCAAAATTATGACTTTTGGGAAAAAAGGGACTCTTGAAAAATATGTACCTTACTGTAGTTTGATACTATTTGTAATTCTGAACAATACAGTGTTCAATAGGATTGAAGAGTATTAGTTGCACCAGTCATCTACTGTATATAAAAATTATCTACAATGCACTCACTGTACAATATTAACTTAAACATTCACTCATAATACTGTACAATGAATTTAAAAAATAAATATTAACAGAAAAAAAAAACCATACCTTTGTTATTTCCAAGACCATAATCAAATCCTGGCATGATGTTTCCACTTGAACTACGATGGAATATCTGAATGGAAAATGGACTTGGGGGCGGAGTCTGAGAGCTGTGTTCTAATACTTGCTCTGAGAAAAGATAAGCAGATACATATTTCACTAGCTGCAAAATATCTCCAAAGTAAAGTATTCAGGGCAGTAGTCAACCTTTAAGAGAATGTACCTGTGATCCTGTGCTTCTAAAATGCATCTGCCCACTCCCAATACTACTAAGCAACTATAAGGTCCTTTAACATTTCGGTTAACTGCCTGTTAAACAAGTGCCGGATGCACTGGAAACAAGTGTATGTTTTTAAAGACCAGAAAGGAAGTAAACAATGTAATACTTGGGAGTTGTATCAGTGCTAGTGATCTACAAATTCACTTGTTTTACTAAGAGGCTCCTAGTACAGTAATACCCTTTTTTACACTGAGGCATAACCCGGGTTTTTGCATCATGAACCCAGGTCAGAGTCGGTGTAAACGGCGCACTGAAAAAAAGAAAACCCTGGGTCCCTTTTCCCTGGGCATCCTACCAGGTCCTGACCAGGGTGGAACACAGGGAGGGCCCGAGAAGTGGGGCAGTGTAAATGGGTAACCCATTCACTGCGATGGAAAGCCGGCGCTGCACTCATCTCCCAGCACTGGCCCAGAACCCACCCCCCCGTGACATCACCCCTGGCACTATGCCGGGTTGGGAGGAGAGTGGCAAGGGGTCACAAGCCCGGTGGCATCTGGCTTGGAGCACGGTCTAAAATCCCGGGTGCGCCCCGGCTTTTAGTTATAAAAGGGGTATTACTATAACAAACCACTCAGGCCTATATATGTACAGATGTGTCCACATACATCTATCATTCATCTGATACAAGTCGTGTTACACATAACACATGAGCTCTATGTGACTGTAGAGCCAGGTGTCTGCTTTGCAAATATGATTGAACAGCTTCTGCTGATTAAAATGATATATGCAATACCTATATTCAGTGTGTGATGGTGATTTATGTGCATAAGAAGATGCTTGCGACTCCTATTCACTGTTTTGCAAATAAGATGCATTTTAACGAAAAAGTAATTGGTAGTCTCATCGCTGAGATTGACATTAATAAGATATTATGGTTCACTTATTCAATATATGATGCAAAACTCATATTGTATCATAAGGTATTTATAGAAATAAAAATAAATATTAACATACACAATGGCAATAAAATAACATAATAGTAAAGTTAAACATTAAAAAATAAATCAGATAACTGGCGCCCCAGTAATCTGAGGGAACAGTGCCCATAAACTGCAGCAGAATTATAGTAGTCAAGCTGTCAGGTTAGTAGCATAGACAAGCCGGTAAGAAAAAGTCTCCCGTTGCTAGGAAACAAAACGCGTCGACGCATTCTTGCTTCCAGTCATCTCGTTTTCCCAACACAGCAGCCAGCAAGTTTATGGTCGGATCCCCTCAGTGTGAACCATCCTGACAGTTCAACTCTCTGCAGAACGCGACAGCCTGATGTTTCCAGCCCCTTAGCAGGCCGCCAGCATTGACTTATAAAGCCCGTAGAAGCTGCTTTTAGAGAGCGGCTCACAGAGTGGCGAACAGCCCATTTACCAACAGGCAGAGAGCCTGCAAGCACCGAGCGGCCACAAACCCATCAGGAAACGGCAATTCTGTGGGACTAAGCAAGTATATACCTAGAAATCATTTGAGCTATTAATGACTTGCTGTCACATGTAGCTCTTATGTCACTAGTTATATATTTTCAGTATTTAAGCACCAGGGGCTTGTGTGACCCAGTAACACGCCTGCCCATTTTAATGGGAAAAGTTGCAAAAAGACACCTAGAGCTAGAGTTGCGCCAGCTGTTTAATGTGAAAGGAGGCTAGATGTATGTGGGCACATATGTATGTATGTATGTATGTATGATGCATCAAATTATGGGGAAAAACCCCTAATCTGGAGGACCAAAGATTTTTGGACAATATATCCCATTCCATTGTTTTGAATTGCATTAATTTATATTCCACATATATCATACATCATCAGATATCAAAGCAGGCCATAGATCAAGACAAAATATATGAACACTGCATAGTTTCAATTGCAGAGTTTGTATATTTATTTATCAGCAATAGTTGTCCGAATGGAGGTCTGCTGAGGAGATGACGCCCTTACAATCAAATATATATGACTCTTAGCTCGCTTGGAAAATTGTACAGTATATTTTGCATCCCTTATAGTGGCTGTGGGACAGGATAAACACAAATTGGCCACTTAAAACATTTTGGCCAGTTAAATAAAAATAATTTATAGAAAATTATAACAAAAAATACTATGCACAGTAAAATAAGAGGTCATAAAGTATAAATTATATACTGTACACATTTAGCCATTGTGAAGTCTCACGGCAAAACTCAGCTCTGCATTGCACCCCAAAACCGCATGCACAAATGTCTTTAGATGTCATTTTCAGACCATAAATCACATTCACTTATTATGGAAATATCCTAAAGTCATCAGTTGACTGATTTTAAAGTCAAAGTAGATAGGAGAGTTAAATGTTTAGAACTTGCCATCCTCATGACGGAGATACTGATTGCCACCGGCATCTCTAGCCAAGGACCAAGCCTCGCCTTCATCATTTTCACAGAACTCTACCATGCTGTTCTTGTCCAGCTGTACCCATGTACCTTCTGAACTGACCACCTGGCACAGAAACAGAAACCACAAGATTCATGGAGATCTTAAACATTTCAATGCCTCATGTCATAAACAGTAATGGCTGCTGCATGCAAATGTACGAACTGAAGTAGATATGGTTATTTCAGCATTAAACAGGCTTCGGGTTGAGTAGGCAGAGCAATATAAAAGAGCAAACCAGCGAACAAATAGCAAGCATAGCAGTAACCTGTCCTGATTTCAACCAAGGCATCCACGTATTCCACAAGTGGATTGAGAAATAGCATGACACACTACACCCTGAGCAAACTTTACATAGAAAAGGAGAACTTTGTCACTGTAAAGAAACACCATTGAGAATATAGACATTGAGGTTTCTTCCATAAACAGAGAGTGAGGTTAACAACATTTATAAAGCAGCAAGTTACTCAGTTCTGCACAGCACACAAATATACTCTTGTACATCACATGCACATGACAGGGATCAGTAAATATTTCAAACACCCTATGGAAACGTAACAAATTCAAGTTTTTTATATATTAGCACAATGCAAAACCTAAAATAACAGAAAATAAGGAAAGAAAGTGTAGCTTTTATTACTTTGGTATTTACATGACAAAAGCTGCATCATTTAAGTCATGAACTGTAGCTATAAGAGTCCATACCTCGCCCACAGCCTTGACTTTGTTTCCCAGTACTAACATTCCAATTGGGATACCTCTTAGGTTTGGGCAGCTTCTGATGTTGTGACCAGAGGGCCCAGTCTTCACTACCTTGTAGAATCCTGGTCCACCCCTAAGAACTGGGACTTCGTGTTCTCCCATCGTCATTTCCTGTGCACAGTGCACATTGAAGTCTTTTAGTATATCTTCTGCATTTACAACCTGATCCTAAAAAATAGAAGAGCAGGGTATCCACATTACTTTCCAATGTCCAACATACACAGCTAAATATACAAAAAACATTCTGCATACATTTTATAGGTCTAAAGCTTTTACGTTTGCAATGGTTTTAGACAGTGATTTCTGTTGTAACCTATTGACAGAACTAGATTACACACTTACAGTATCATCAATAGCATTACAAGAAAATCATTAACTGAAGTAAATGGCAGGACACACTTCATACCATTTTTAGGTTAAAGTTAAATTTTAATATAAAGAGAAATCAGAAGTTTTTAGCCCTCATCATCTTCCCTCTCTAAAGAAAATTATTAATAAACTTTCTTGAATAATTTGAAAAAAATAAAATAAAATCCTAATAATGAAGTAATCTGTGCTCACTCTTAGGCTTTTTATGTAGTGGTAGACAGGGTCACACTTCTGTTTGTCCACAAATGTTATGTTTGCAAGGCACCAGCTCTGGTTCAGCCTATCCCACTGACCATGAATATTTGGAATTGGTCCAATATCACCAAACGCTGCACCCGGTTTGTAATCCACTGAATTTTTTTAAATGTGACTATGGAAAACTGTGGGCCAAGGTACCCATGGGTGCCATGGGTACCTTGCAGGGGTGCTCCAGGTTGGTGGTCCCGTATCAGTGCAATGTATTTATAATCAGTGTTATAGGCAAAACCAGTGATGGTAGCTGCTAAACATAAACTATGATGACAAACAGAAGTGAAACCAGTCATATAAAACACAATTTACTTAATTTATTAATGTTTTCCAAATTTCTAATAGGGGTGCCGTGAAAAATAATTCTGATACACTAGGGTGCTGTGAATCAAAAAAGTTTGCGGACCACTGGGCTATGGGGATAAATAAAAAGCTAGTGTATTAGTGGAAACCTATTCATTTTAGTGTATGAGTGGACACCTATTAATTGTTAGGAAGGTGACAAATTTAAAATACATATATTATAATGCCGGTACTTGTGGATAATCACGGCTCCCACGATGTGCATCGCATAGCAAAAAATCGCATTGCATCGCATGCATTTTTTAACAGAAAAGCATCCAAATGCATTGAAATTAGTATCAAACATGTTCAATGGCCCCCAAATGTCATTTTTGAGGCTGCCCCACCCCCACTATCAACGCGAACCCGAAGCGTGGCGAGCGCAGCGAGCCCACGAGGGGCGGCGGTACGCGTCCTACGACCTTTTCATACCCCCACTATCCACGTCGGCGTGGAGTTGAGAATAGAAAGTGTGGCGAGCGCAGCGAGCCATCCAGCCCGAAGCGTGGCGAGCCCCGCGAGTGGACACGGATACCTTCACAGGTATACGCGTCCCCTCGCAGGCTTCACAGGTGTCCGGCTGCGCTCGCCACGCTTCGGGCTCGGTGGCTCGCTGCGCTCGCCACACTTTCGATTCTCAACTCCACGGATAGTGGGGGTATGAAAAGGTCGTAGGACGCGTACCGCCGCCGCTCGCCACGCGTTGATAGTGGGGGTGGTACAGCCTCAAAAATGACATTTGGGGGCCATTGAACATGTTTGATACTAATTTCAATGCATTTGGATGCTTTTCTGTTAAAAAAACGCATGTGATCGCATGCGATTTTGTAAAAAAAATGATAAAAAAACGCAAAAAGCGCATGCCATTATATATGGCATGCGATGGGAGCCATGATACTCCACAAGTACCATAATGCCTAATTAGAAATCTTATGTTTAAGTAAATGGAGATTTAAACATGCTACAACATGATTTTATAGTATTGCAGATCAAGTTAAACTTTAATTTGAATTAAAAGTTTAATGTAAAAGAAAACCAGTACAATAGCTCAATATTATTCATCAGTGAGGCAATGCAAAAGTTAAGCCTGTATTTCAATAGGTAGAAACAATAGACCAATATTTACTATTTTCCTTCATCTTCTATGAAAATCTACCCAAGGACACAACACACTTCTACTTGATTGGATAAAACAATATTTTATAAATTACTGCAGAGCTGTCATATTGCACATCAAATGGAGGAGGGGAGGGATCTCACAATATTAAAGCCCCCATACACAATGCAACGTCGGACATATTTAACCAAATTCCAGCGTATCGGGCTAAGAAATCGGGTGAAATCGGCCCAAACAGCAAGTGTATGACATCCAATCTGATGTGTGGTCCCATGAGCATCGTATCAGAGAGGGGGAGATCGGATCCCCTCTCGGCAGCAAGGAACGAGGATAACATGCGATACATCACATGTGATCCTGCCGCCTGGGAAGGTCCTGGGCAACTCAAGGGGATTTGGATGTGACTTCTCCTGTAGGAGAAGTCTCATAGTGTATGGGGGCCTTAAGAGTTGCAGAACTATAACTTCTCCTCTATAGCAGAAAGCTCCTAACTGCTGCATCATAACCATTCTGTGGAATTACGAATTATAGGAATTAAAAACACAGAAAATGCAACCAGAAGAAAAATAATGGCACAGCAGAATATATGGTTAGACATTGAAAATGAAAAATGCCATGATATCACAGTATTTCCATTTCAGTGCTCCTTCTCCCATACTCTCAATTTGAGAAGTTTTCCAAGATCCAGCAGGGAAGATGCAAACAGTGGTGAAAAGCAGTATAATACTTAACAAGCTTGGTTGCTAATTTCCAAACACAATGCCAAGATCACAGGTTATGCATTGAAATATTTTTGATATAATTTTTTTCATGGACTTACAAATCTGTGCTGTTGGGAACAGTGGCTTCTACATCTATTTGTGTGCACTGAAGTTGATGATTGTGCACCAATAATAGGCCCCAGCTGAGACAAAGGCATATGGATTACTCCCAGCCTTTTTTTCAAACTTTATATACGGTCAGGGTTTACACTAAAAAAGCCACCTATTTCAGGGACAGGGCCATATATCTTATGTAAAAAAAGTAAATTGTCTGATTATGATTGTCTGGTTATGCATTCGGACATACCTGTGTGTCCGAATGCATAGCCCAGGGGGGTTAGGCTCCCGGTCAGACCTCATGGGGGAATGTGCCAGATGGGACTTGGACCTGAGGAGCTTGTTCTGGGTCTTCCACTGGATGAATTTAGAGGAAAACTTCATAGTTTAAATATTGGACCCCAGAAGACATACTAGGGGTTTGGGTCCCAGTCCGGTCCCCCTTTGGTATACGCTGAGCAGAACTTTGACCTGGGGAGCCTGTTCTGGGCCTTCCACTGGATGAATTTAAAAGAAAACTTTAGTGGAAGCATTGCATCCCAGAAGGCATACTAGGGGGTTTGGGTCCCAGTTTGGTCTCCCATGTGTGTGCATTGGGAAGAACTTTGACACAGGGATCCTGTTCTGGGCTTTCCACTAGAAGGATTTGGATGAAAAGTTTTATAAATTGTAATAACTGACTGATATGGCCACAATTCATTGACCTGAAATAACGGACTTCAATAAACATATAAAATAACCATACATCAATTAACTAAAATAACTGAAGGAAATGAAGGTGGAATGACAAAACAAATGTGTAACCAAAAGCCTTGGAAAAGCAACAAAATTTACAGAAGAAAAACTTTAATCCCATCTCGCACTGGAAAATGCATTATAAAACTGAACAGTAAGAAAACCACGAAATCAGGACTACTGGCGATACCCAAAAAATTTATTATTTTTAATATGTTGACAGTAACACTGGGCACTTTAGCTCCTTCCACATAAAAGTGAGATTTTTAGCCTCATGTAAAGATATATAATATCCACTAACTTCAAGTCTGAATTGTGTCAACAGCTATTTGTGGCCAAATAAACATTACCATTAATACTGAAGATCCTGTTCAGTGTCTGAAAGATTCCTGTACTTTCCACATTCTGGCGATCAACTAATAAGATCTATCTTCAAGCTGTACGAAGTTGAACCCAGTGTGCAGAGGCAACACACTGCCTACTATGGGCATTCCTGGTGTACAGTAAAAAGGCGGTGGGAAAACTGGCAGTGGCATCCAAAACAATTCCCCTAAAACCGGGGACACCATTGTGTTGGGCAACAGACTTAGCTAGTTCATGTATAGCAGGCAATGGCAGGTATAGCAGTTACGGGGAAGCCCTGTTTAGTAAATGATTTTCACTGGATTTTCAAACAAAAAACTTTATTTATCACACAAATACATTAAAAATCCATATACTTGCAACAAAAAAACAGTATTGAAATAAAGCAAAAGTAGTGATGAATTAAAACAAATGCTAGAATAGGAAATTCACTTCCCTAGTAGCTAAATCTTCGCAGGGTTTGGGAATCACAGGAGGATCCTCTTAATATTCAAACATGTGTACCAATGTGTACAATGTTCTACAACAAATATATTAAAAAGTCCTAAGACAAAAGGCCTAAGACAACTATAGAAGACAAGTCCTCACCAGAGTCTATCAATACAATTGGGTTGGTTGCCATACTAAATTCATCTATCCACAGTGTTTGTGTACATTAGTGTTTGTAGTGGAGACAGCGCTGTAGAGGTGTTATCCTTGGTAAGTAGGGGACTTCAGGATATCATGAACAAGAACAATTATTAATAAAATGCAATCAATTTTTTTGTGTTCGTGAGAGCCTCAAATCCCCTACAATACTCCAATGGCAATGGAGAACAAAGAAAACTTTATATGCTTCCTAAAAATCTCTGTACCTGAGTGTGTGTACGCCTATAGAGACTTCACGTTTTAAAGATACCTTGATGTGTAGGTCTACATTGCTTGATTGTGTGTCTGGTACGCAAGAGAATATCTTCTACAGTGAGAAAGTTATTACTGTATGTTCTTTTACATCTATAATGGTGAAGGCTCGTTGATCGACACCTCTTTCCACTTTAAAGAAAACACCTGGGGACTTTTTAGCAAATTTGTTGTAGAACATACTACATAATGGTATATGTTTCATTGTCTTCCATGTTTGACATTTGGAAATATTAAGAAGAACGTTCATATATTTCTGAAAATCCTAACAAAAAACCTGCACTAGAGAAACAACCACCAATGAAAACTGTCCATGTCTCTCAATGTGCTACACTTACAAGAAATCACAAGTTATAAGTAGCTCAACATTTCCTTCTAGCGGCAAAATCGAGCAAAAGCACCATTTATACCCAAGAACTCACAAAGAATTCAATGGTACCAACTGACCTACTGTAGTGCAAACCCTATATTCTATAAAACTGGTGCTTTCCAGTGCAGAAGCATGCTAGGTGCACTGGTACCATTACCAGAGAGTATTAAACGTAAATGGCCGATACTGGTATCCCCAGCTGTTCACTAGACCTACTGCAATTACTATCTAGTGGCAATGGTAAAAGCAAGAGCTAGTATTTGACTAGTATTACAAGGGATATAAGCAATGTACAGACTGGCCAGTGGAGCAGGGTCCAGCTTTCTTCACCACTGCAATATTATCAGGATCAGGCCATATCTCACCTTTCATTCATGCTCATAAAAATCTCTCACCTAGGCTACTGTAATCTACTTCTCTGTCTTTCTAGACTACAGTCTCACACCTTTCCAGCCAAGCTTTTATTCTAAAGCCTCCGCTGTTTATCTTCCTCTCATATCAAAAGTGCAGATATGAATTATCTAGATACAAATGTGTCCTCATACATCTAGCCTCTGTAAATGCGGCTGGCATTTCACCTTATACCCCCCAAGGGTGGCAAGCGGAAATGTTATTTTCACATTGTGCTCATTCAGCCCCATACACACTAGATTTAGTGAAATATATTGTTCAGAAAGGGCTATCTTAACAATATCGTGCACTATATCATCTAGAGTGTGTACACTCAAAATCGTTAAAGACGATTGATGTCTATTGAACATGCAGGCCAATTTGGCTATACAGCCAAATGACCTGCATGTTCAAAGGGCCCCGGTGACCTCATTGAACTATATCGGAGGCCGATATTGTTCAGTGTGTACGCATAAGATCATCCACCTGTGGCCGATATGGTTAACTATATCGGCTATAGCCTAGTTGGCTGCGGGTCGACTAGTGTGTAAGTTGGGAATGATTTAGCTAACCTTGACCATAATTAGTGTGATCAGCATGAACAAAAATTGATAATTGATCAAAATAATTGAATAGTACCATTTGCAGTTGTCAGTCACGATAGAATGTGACTGACAGGGTTATTCTGGTTCACTCGCAAAGGCAAATTCACTCTCTAATAGACAAAACCATATGCACTGCAGGTGGGGCTGTAGTAACATATGCAGATAGAGTTAGCTTTGGGTGTTATATTGTTTCTGTGCAGGGTAAATACTGCTTTATTTTTACACTGCAATAAAGATATCAGTTTGAAGTACAAACGCCACCCAAATCTAACTCTCTCTGTACATGTTACATCAGCCCCACCTGCATTGCATATGGTTTTGTCCATTAGAGAGTGAATTTGCCTTAGAGAGTGAATGCGGCCATTTCCGGACACATAAGACGTCTGTCAGTTTTGACTGACTGAATCCGAGGTGGATTTCTACCAAATACAATTCATGTGTATTCCGACTGTCAGAACATTGAATACCAATGGTCGAATTAACATCTGATTGTCGGTGATTCTGACTATCGGAATCAAACACTGCATTTGAGGCAAGAAAAAAAAAAAAGGCACCCAATGCTAGAAGATTCTCGTGTAACATAATATACCAAGAGGAGCTGTTTGATGCAACTGCAGCGAAGATGTATGAAGACACAGCATATATTTTCAGTGACTTTGCATAAGTAAATTCTACTCATTAGTATAAAAAAAAAAAAAAAAAAATCTATATCCGAACTTTGACAAAAATTCACCGAACATGGCTTAATTTCAGTTCAGAAGTGATAATTTACATATTCGATGCCAAACATACATTTGCACTATACCAGGAGAGGCGCTCGAGAGAGACACAGACGAGCAATGTCTTCCAGAACAGTGATGTGACATATGACAGAAATACAATACTGGTGAGAGCAGGTATACAGTCACTCACCTGAGGGAAAAAAGTCTTAGAAGTCCAAGATAAAAAGTCCAAGTCCCTGGCTCCATGGCTAGCATAAAAGATATTCTGAGCAACAGAGTTTGAGAGAGAAATATCAACAGAGAAAATGGGGAGGGAGTAGCAAGGTGCATAATATATACCAATAATGCAGAAGAATACATAATAAAAGACGGAGCACTTTCTGGAACGTAGAACATATTTAGTAAAAGACTCCACAACCACATTAGGAGTGAGGAAAACTGCAAACACATACAGAATAGAATAAAATCAAAGCTTGGAACGGATGTAGTGTGTCATGCCATTCATAGAAGAGTGATTGAACAAGGTCCAACAGGAACATTTTCATATACCTAAACCCTAAATATGCATGACCATTAGGACAATAAAGCAAACTACTACCATTACAGTGCTCCTACCCTATACATAATATTAAGGTAGCAACGAGTATTCTGCCATTTTATTAACATAAAAATTTCAGTAAAAGGTGTAGTTTTCAACAACCCGCCACCAACCAAATACCCAAACACACACAAATAGTACAAAAACAAAACAGAAAAACAAGACTCAATCCACAAACTAAAGTTTGCTAAACCATCCATGGGCTAATGCAACATTCTTCTTTGTCTGAAGTAATTAACATTTGCAATATGTGCGCCAAAACAGAGGCTAATTTATATGTACTTTAACCATTGGCAAAAATGTGCCACTCCTAAAGAGCAGACCAGACTTGGTCTCCCTGGTGCTCTCCAATTGTAGAGCAGAGCCCACTGATCAATACATGCATCCAATCCATAATTAAGGGGTCTCTCATCAGAGAAAGCCCCACTTTGGGAGCAAGGGAAAGTATGGGAAAAACAGTATCTTATTTGCCGACTCTGATGAGTAGACAGACCAGAGAAGAGAACTAAGTCCACATTCACTGCCCTATTGGCATTCAAAAAAAAAAAAAAAAATTACTTGCAGGTGAACACTATTGTGATAAATATAATGATAGATATACTACGGCAAATGCTTTACTGTATACCCCTTTGCAGGAATGTTAAGGTTATGGTGCTTTTAAATGACTAGTTGGGTCTACAGAAACTTTAAATGATTTTGTCGTCTCCATCAAAAGAATGATTAGACCCCCTATTTGTTTGTTTTCCGGGTCAGTGCTGTTTTCTAGCACACATGTTAACACATTTTCTTTTAAAGGATTCTACTGCTCTAGCTTATTTACATTACAGATCTTTTCAGTTACTTTTAGCCCACCTCTCCTTAATTATTATTTCAGAATGTAATTACATAAATATCTTCAGAGAAAAGGATACCCTTATAAATAGGAGACAATAATTTAGAGAGGTCACCTAGATTTATTTTCCATAGGAAGAAATTAAATGTGCCCAGAGCTATTCAATTAGCTGAGGTGTAAGCAGAAATCTGACAAAATAAATGCGGATGAGAGTTGCGGGCTTCCAGCCCTCACTGACAGCACTCTACCCAGAGCTTAAGCTGGAAAATGCTTTCTACAGCAACCAATCAATAATCTTTTGGCGTGGTAACACGCAATTGTCAGATGCAAGGCTGCTAATTAAATTGCTCCGGGAACTCATTTACAGCACTTTTCAGTATCACAATTATTTGAAATCGCACCAAATTTAAACTTACTATATAAACGGATACAATTTATAGTGCATGTCTTCATAAAGATCCTCAACAACACTAACTAAGTTGGATTTGTATCAGAGTAAAAAGTCTGTAAGCTTACAACACTGACCAAGATACAGTATGTAGGTGCTCGCCAGTGGTGCCTGCAGCACTGGACCCCCTCAATGCACCTAACTAACCTGACTACACACAAGGAGACAGGAAAATAAACTGGGAGGAGCAGACTTTCTTAGTGGTTTATAAAATAGGAGGAAGGGCCTAAACCCATTGTAATGGCTGCCATGAAGGAGGAAGAAGAAATAAAATGTATCTTTTTTTGGCCCTTATCCCTTTGAAGAAAATGTTATCACCATCTTTCGAATGGCTTCCTATTCTTTGACTTCTGATGGTCAGTGCTCTGTGGGCCCTTCTATGTAACACGATCCACATCTATTAAGACTTATCCTGGCGCACACCTTGCAAAAGCCAAGATCTGTATGACCACTTACAGAAGAATTACGCATACAAAAACTGAAATACAGATGGGGATTCCCATTCCCTCTTCAGGTGACATTCTCTGGTAACAGATATTCTCTATATACATGGATCGGTTATTCTGCCTATCTCTGGGTCTCCCGTTATGTCCAGGGTCTCTGGAGCTGAACAGTTGCTAGAGTTGTTGTGTATTGAGAAAGGCCATTCATGGCCGAAACGTCAACCCAAAATCAATTACTATTGTGTAAGACGACTCTTTTGGAAATGGTGAGAATGGTAATAAAATGTTTTACATATACATTTATTATGTATGTATAACTGTAGCACTCACTGCAAAAACTTGCAGTGGGGGGTGCACCAGAAACTTTTTCACAGGGTGGAACAAAATTGGGTGGGTTGTCCACTGCTCTGCCTGGCTCCCTTTCACAGGCGCAGTGTCTCTCTCTCTCTATCTCCAGAGCAGTGTCTCCCATCTCAACTGCCCGGGGCTCCCATCTCACCTGGCAAGGGCTCCCTTTCTCTGGTGCGGTGAGGAGGGGTAATCCCCCTGGCAATGAACATGTACCCCTGGCAAAAAGCCTGCAACCCCTGGCAAAGAGCATGTAGGTAAGCGGCACTTTTTTTTTTTTTAACTGCAATGAGAGCCAATAGGCGGTGCTAAACTCTGACAGTGCAGCACCCCCTCCCCCCCCCCACAAATCTACTACTTGATGCGACCCGGCTGGAAAAAAATGGGGAGAACACGGTTTAAGATTTCATCTATCAATGCCCGTGGCCTAAATATATTTGAAAAATTATCCAAATTAATATTCTCCCTTTGGGCTGGTAGAGTAGATGTGGCTACTATACAAGAGACTCAGTTTAAATCTGATAATACAGCTCCTTCACTACTGCCTTTTACAATAATAATCCAGCAGGGAAGTAAAGGCGGTTGCAGTCCTCTTTTCACTGATACCAGGCAGACGACTCCTAGTTCCTTGCCAATATTTTAACCAGGCTTTCATGTTTATTAAGGTTTACACTACAAATCTGGCTCAACATACCTTTCTTAAATCTGGCTTATGCTGTGTACACACGGTGAGATTTGACATTACATTTTGACTATATAGTATAAATCGCATGCAGATCGTATGCAGATAGCACAGGTTTTTTACCTTGCGATCCCCAGATAGACAGGGCAGCAATGACTATATAGTGCAACTCTAATGCAGATTATATGAATTGTATGTAAATAGTACATAGATAGAAAATATTGTATAGCACTCGAATCTTAAGTCGAATAGCAAGGGAATATCACAGTGTGTACACACCATAAAACAAAAGTTGAGCCAGTGGAGGGTATCTTAATTGGACTTTAGACTCTTTGCTTGGTAGCTCAAATAATTCTTATTGGTTCTCCGCAGCAAGTATCATAAAGGTAAACATGATCTTTCATAAGCACCAGCTAGCCTATTCCTAGCAGGATTTTACATCCCACAGATCGTGATACTTTGCTCTACTCACACACTCATAATCTTACTCACCTAGTGTAGATTATTTCTGAGCCATAGATTTGTAGACACCTCTATAGATCAGGTTACCTGTTCAGATAATGCACCATTTTCACTAACATTGACCCTGTAGCACTCTGCCCCCAGACAGTGGACCAGACTGCACCCCTCTCTAGCCCCCAGGGTCCAGAGGAAAGGTGAGGAACCTTTTAACATTTCTCCAGCAGCCGCTAATGTCTGAAGCCATGGCAGGGAGTGGGGTGCTGACCAATCAGCAGGGATTGGCAGCACAGCAGGCACTTGAGGAGGGAAACAAGAAGCAGGGTGGCCAGAGGTACCCCTGAAAGCTGCAACTGCAGGAATATCCTCATCCTAAAGCTACACAGTGGGTTTTCTGACACATCAGATGGGACAGTGTCAGGGAAAACATTTAAATTCAACAATACCCAAGCAAAAAAAATAGCCACTCCAGGAAGATTTTAATAACAACCTTGGGCCGAAACCAGGGTTTCCGGCGCCCGGGGCAAGGTAGTCATTTGGTCCCTCCCCCCCGGAACCCCGCTGCCCGGACCTGACAGCGCGCCCCCCCCCCCTTGCAGCACCGGGTGCGTGACCCCCTAGCCCCTCCCCCCTAGTTATGGCCCTGACCAACATATTTGTAATAAATGAAACAAAATGTATTAAAGATTTCATCAATTGAATGGTGCACTGCAAAAATACAACAGCAGCTCCAAAGAAAACAAGAAAGTATTCCTTGTAGGTTCCACAAAAATGGCAGTGTTTGTATATTCCATTTTCTAATTTATACTTTTTGATAACTTTTTGATGTACAGTCAAGTTTTTCTCACTCAAAATAAGGTCTCAACCTTCTAAAGAGAAGAGGTGGAGAAGTTGCCCATAGTAAGAAGATTGTAAAGGCAGATTGGTTGCTATGGGCAACTTCTCCAATATGTGCAAGGAAATGATTGCTTGGCATTCAAATTCAGTGCCTGCGATAGTACACAAACTTTGTTTCATGTTTTCAAACCTGGTTTCATTCACAAATAAAATAGATTTGTGTTTATTTCATGTGTTTGATGTGTTTATACAACATAAATGCATTTTGTGTTCACCCATGGGTCCCGCCCTCAATGAAATATTCCGAAATACGCACGGGGTGTGACTATTTTCTAAGGATCATCAACTTTGCATGTAACCTTGTGTGTCTGTATAAGACAAAACACGTTGGAGAACAGATACAGCACCTACTGTATAGGGTGGATCAATCTGTCGAAACAACCACTTTCCATAAAAGGGTACACCTCTGTGTAGAAAACGTTTTGTCACAAATAATTGACCCAGAAGTGCCTAACTGAAGAACACTCCTGGCTATGAAGTGACTTTTCTGGCCACTTATAGAAGTTGTCTAAACTGTTGAATTACTTGAACAGGTGACTCTTTTGGGCCCACTAAAAAGCTGTTTTTTTCCTGTGGATGCTTAAGGATAGGCCTTGTGCCCCTTTGAATGGGAAAGAACCGTTGTACTAATAATCTAAGATCAATATACCCTTTGAAGGGGCCAAGTTCCTCCATTTTTAAACCTATTAAGGCAATTTAACTTTTTCATACACACCACACAGCACTACCCAATTAGAAGGAACATAGTAACGAATGCAAAAGGCTACAGGTAACCTAGCCAGACTGTGCCTTTATATAAGGCTTTGCTATCCTCATCAATTCTACTCGTCCAAGATTTTCTGAATGTTTTTAGTTAACTCCTGAAGAAGTCCCTTAGGGGATGAAACGCGTTGGGTGTTGCAACACGTTTTTATGAATGTACAACAAAATCATCTTGAATATATATATATATATATATATATATATATATATATATATATATATATATATATATATATATATATATAGGCCAGAAACACTTATGAACAATGGCCATTCAAAAGCAGTAACACATGTAATTGCATTTAAAAGGCCAAATAGGTCCTAGACATCAGGTCATTACTATATGTTGCTGCACTTCAGACTAAATATTGCTTCTGATCCTCTAACCTTTAAACATACAAAGATACAAAGATTTTATAGCTTTATACAAACTGATTTGAATCACAGCTGAAAAGTGACATAAGTGATCTCAGAACATGTTATAGCTGATTGTCTATTAGGAGAGAGCACCAATATTAAACCTGCAAAATATACATTAGTACCTCTCAGGCACTCAATAGGGGGTGCCTTTTACTTACATCAACAGGTGCCAGCAGACTCTTGCCAAGATGCTGATTAAATGACAGGCACCAAGCTTCATTGTACCCATTCATGTTAGGAACACACTTCTTTATTGTCTCATCATTCAGTCTTAGCCACACACCATCATCATTGTGGATCTAAATAGGAAACAAGCAACAATAACGAGCCATGCTCTCCTGTGACCGCTTCTGTACTAGAAAGGCCTACTTGACCCAAATGCTGGTAAAGCCTAATGCCCAGTAATGTAACAGTAAAGTTAACAAGGGAGAGCAGTAATACAGACTAATACATCTAAACTTAATACAACATGCAGTGGGAGCGAGCAAACAGGTCCTATGTAAATGAGCTAGTGCAGAGGGACATTATTTGCAACAATGTACGACTAGGACCCACCTGGAGATTGTGCTGATTAATTTGATATCTAACACTTCTACATTGTTGATGTATCCGTATATGAAGCAAAACGGAACTTCACATAGAAGCCAAGGAGCAACTGATACATCTTAGCACTTTATATACATGTTCAGGATTTGCCACACACAGATATACTACAGTCGCAAATGAAATTAATTAGCACAGTCTCCTGGTGTTTTCATGCCACGTCATGTTCTGACTAAAATGCATATTCTGCAAAAGAAAATCCCTGACACAGGCTTAGAAAGGAGAAAGCTTTCTACAAGAATAGAACATAGATCATGCTGCACAATGTTTTATCTGGAAATAAATCTGTCTACTATAGTTGAATCCTAAGAATTCAGATACAGAACAGTGATTTGTTTTATAATCTGGGAGATTAATGGTGTAGACAGCTTCCCACTTGATAAAACACTTCTCCTTCACACTCAATACTGTCACAGCATTGTTAAGATAGATAACCAAGAAATATTTTCACATTAAACAATTATCTGTGCTGTTTAAATAAACCAAATTGATGATTATGTAATCTGTTGGGACATGGAACAATATTAAATGTCCTTAGATGCCTAAGGCATTACCTCATCAATAAAAGCGATGGTTCCATTGACTTTCACTATGCCTATCTGCTCACTCTGAAGTGAAGGGTGGCTACGAATACGGAGCCCTGCACTGTCCTTGGCCACAAATTTGCGAACCTATGAGGTAGAAGTAGACAGAAAGAAGAGAAAACCTAACATAAGCGCCCGTACACAGAAAAAAAAAACAGACTAAAATCATAATAAAGCCAAACATTACAAGGTAAATGATTAGGAAAGATATTACAGGTTGTTGCTGGTTTCTGACAAAAAAAATAAATTATATATTTTGATTGCAAATGTTACCAAAACTCTTATCCATTCTCTTATTATAGCCTACTGTATCTTGACTACTGTAACCTCTTCCTATATAGCTTTCCCTTATCCATTTACAGTAACCTCTTCCTATATAGCTTTCCCTTATCCATTTACAATCTGTCCTAAATGCTGTGAACAAAGTAAATGGCCTCCATTTATTGCCATAAATCCAATGAAGCTAACTTTGTATAACTATATACATAGATACATAAATATCTACATCTATATCTACATAAATCATATATACATAGATACTATTACTGGTGCATGTCCTTGTGGTTCCCTCCAATGTCCCTATAAATTTGTACCTTCGAGTGTCTGTTGTAACCCAGTTTGTTCTATCACGGTCTACTATTATAAAGCGCAACGGAATCTGTTGCGATATATAAGAAACTGTAAAATAAATAAATAGAACGCTCCCCTCATCATAAAACCGCCTCGGCAGCTGACTTTGAGTGACATGTTACAGGTGCATTAGTGTATTTTGCTGCAGTTCCACTGCTAATTCTAGTAACAAAAACCTTCTTGGGGTAAAAATGACTGTCTGAATGTGCAGGTACTTGGGTGCCCACTTTGTGTCCCTCAGACGCAACAATACCATTAGCGCCTTTTTTGTCATTAAACACATCATTGGAACTAGCATCTGCCCCAAGCTAGGTCCAGATTTCCTGTCAACTCATGGCCTTCATTGTAAGTGATTAAGCATTGGAGTTTGCACAGGGAAAGTGACATCCCCACAATACTCCAATAAAACACCCATTAGATATTGCATCTCCGTGCATCTGAATAACCACCATGCATCTCTACTGCTACTAAGACTTTGCATACACACAATGAGACTTTCTAGCTATTCAGGTGCATGAGATGAAAAACATTTACTATTTAAGAGACTATCAGCATTCTCTGTAACTCAGAATCAGGCCCTCCCTCTTACCCTTTTAGGTCAGCCTCAGCCCCACTCCTCTGCTGACCACCACAACCAGTGAAACTTGCAGGGCGTGCCCTGCTTTCTACTCCCACTCTATAAGCTTCCTGACCAGATTCCTTCACCAACTTTTAATCTTTCAACCGCGGTCTCAGATCATTTAAGCCTAGACTATGCTCACATCAGAGTCTAATCCTGCAGTGTTTCAACTGCCACAGTCCTATCTTCGGTCACATTCCAACTACGGTCTTAGTGTCATCCTCTCAATTTAGGCTGGATTCTAGCAAGCAGGGCCCCATCTCATTTGTTCCGCACATACATCGTCTCCATATAAGTACCACTCTATGCAGATTGGCATGTATTCAATCTTTTGTATGATTTGCGTTTGAAACATATTGTTATTCTGACTTCTAAGAGAATAATACTCTTTTCCGAAACCATATTTTTACAGGCGGTAGCTCTACAGGTAATACATTACATGTGAAAGCCCAGTAAAATCGTATAAACAGAAATATAGAATTCTTATAAGACATCTACTTGCATTCATAATTTTGGATAGCGTGGCTAATAACTACTACAACTTATAATGATGTTTAGACACTGTTCCAATAGGTTTCCAATTTCTGAAAATACATCCATTTAGCTTATCTCTTAATTCTGCTAAAGGATAGACAAGAAATTGCTCCACACAAGAGTGGAAAAAAATGAAGACTAATTTACAACAGTCATAGGATGGAGTACCCCATAAATGGAGAACATTTTTCCATTCCCATCTTTTCCACAAATGCTTCCTTTTAATTTGTCCTTGACCTCTGTGGAGGCTTTTCAACATCCACACGGTAAGCATCAGAGTTTAACAGGGCCAACGTGGGTAAGTGCACAATGTGTGTCACAAGGGTGACTTCGGATTCTGGTTTGAACTCATGTCTGCTTATGATTTTGGACAAGTAAAGGTCTTCTTTTGCACTGAAAAGAATAACTAGGATTGGAAACTTGATAAGGTAAAGAAGTGTACTTGAAATATTCCTTGTGCAGGAAAAACCCAAGTTTGCGAATAAAATGGAAACTTTTACATTTGAATAAATGGCAGTACAGATGGTTAGCATTACTGCCTCACAGCACTGAGGTCATGGGTTCGATTGCAACCATGGGCCTAACTGTGTGGAGTTTGTATATTCTCTCCGTACTTGCGTGAGTTTCCTCCGGGTACTCCGGTTTCCTCCCACAATCCAAAAAATATACTGGTAGGTTATTTTGCTCCTAACAAAATTAACCCTAGAATGTCTGTGTGTGCGTGTACATGTGGTAGGGAATATAGATTGTAAGCTCCACTGGGGTAGGGATTGATGTGAATGTTCAAATATTCTCTGTAAAGCGCTGCGGAATATGTGTGCGCTATATAAGAAACTGGTAATAAATAAATAATAATAAAAGCAACATCATAAAAAGTCTGAAAATTTCACATCATATTATACACATTTTGTTAAAAATAATAAAAGACAAACCTTATTGGGTTGAGGCTCTGCTTTTTGCTTTACTAATTGGGTCCCAGGGGGTATCATGCCTTTAGGTGGGTCCTTTACCTTGACCTCTAACCCTGCATCTACAGAAACCAACGAAAAACAAAAACAAATCATAAATCCGTAATGGACACTTGAATGGAATGCTCTAATCTATATAGATAGATAGTTAGATATATCTATATATTTATGTATATAGCTATATGTCTCTGGATGCTGTCACAGATGTACCTCAGGACTGCTGGCTCCATTAACCAATTGTGGACTTGGTATTTATATACGTCTCCTTGACAAAGATCCTTTCTGGATCTAAACAGAGTTTTTTGACAGCTTCACTTGGTATGTGTTTTTTTCTTTATTCAAAATAAAACAAAAAGTTTTTTACATATCTGATTTGGTGAGTGCTCCTTTTCCCTATCCGGGAATACTGGACTATATCTGGCACACCATGGTGTGGCCTTGGGGCAACCCCCTGCTAGGGTGAGTGCAGGTACGCTGGTATATATAGATAAATATATAGCTACAAATACAGGGGGCCCAGCCTGGGAAGTGTGGTGCTGTTTGCACCCCATTCTTAGGAATGGCGAGTGCAGTGGTACATCTGTATCGTTATAGATACGTAGAGGTCTCTGGTGGAGAATGATCTCATGTATATTTGGCTGTTTTTGTCTTGAAAAAGGTCTGAAATGCAGACCGAAACGTCGACCCAGTTCAATATTTTAATGGATTAAATAAAGCTGCAATTTTTATCTGCGAAATGGTGAGTGCCCTTCTTCAAAAAGAAGCCTGGGAAGTGTGGTGCTGTTTGCAGCCCATTCTTAGGAATGGCGAAGGCAGTGGTACATCAGTAATTTTATAGATACGTAGATAAAATATTTCTAGATCTAACTACTAACCTCTATGAGGTGAAGTACCGCCATTGACCACTAGAGGCCAATCGACGGACCAAATTACTCCTTTCTGTGCTAAAAGAGGTTATAATAGAAAGTGAAAGGAAGAATTTGCAACTTTATATAACACTAGTTAAAAGCCTGTGAAAATTATGGCTTCTGCAATGTAATTTCACTTTGAGCTGTGAGTTTTTATCCCACAAACTGTCCACCCCTGTGCAGGGACACTGATCTGTTTAAAAACTGGCTATGGAGAGAGAGAAGACAGAGATGGAAGGTAGGAGCAGACAGGGACTGGGGGAGGGGTGGACAGTTTGTGGGCTAAAAACTCACAGCTCAAAGTGAAAGTACATTGCAGAAGCCATCATTTTAACTAGTGTTATATAGGCTTTTAACTAGTGTTACTGTATATAAAATTGCAAATAACAGATACAGAGATAATTCTGTATTTGTATGCTTACAGTTATACCCAGTTCTCACTGCCACAAAAACCTGGGTTTTTGCCAGGGCAAGCAGTAATTTCCCGTATTGTGTCTCAGTGTGAATGGGTGTGAGTGAAATTCCTGGGTGTAATGCCCCAGTAATTGCTCACGTGTTTTTGCAGGGTTATTCATGGGAAATACACGGGTGTCCACCAGTGTGAACAGGCGTGACCATGGTTTTTCACACAGGACTAGAAAAAGCAAGGTGACATGTGGAGGGATGATGAGGTGTTGGAGCTGCTGGCTTTGAGAGGGGAGGAGGAAATAAAGAAGCAAGTGACTGGCACTGTCAAGGATTTGACAGTGTACTACAAATATCAACATCCTGACAACATGGGTTGGTATATTCATAACTTCTGGTGCACCAGCCTTCAATCTCAAGTGAGCAAAAATGAGTCCTGAAGCATTGAAACTGAGAAATGTAGCCAACGTACAGTAAGAACAGGGAACATGGTGGCTGCATGAGAGATGCTACAGGAAGGTGCTCACTTATCTAAAAGAATGTGCCTTTTCAATGATGGCATGTTGCATTCAATCTAGCAAAGGCTCCCTTGTAGAATCATAGCTTAAAGCTAGAATCACAATATTCTGATTTACATGAAAACTGGATACAACCTCAGGCTAAATGAGGTCCTGCCTCTACAGCATCCATCGCTATAAAAAATGATATTGTGATACCTGCAAGACAGAGCTTACATGCTATACAGAAGGCCAAAATAAATTGAACAAATTTGAATTTATCTTTCAATAAGGATAAAAGGATGTTTTTTCTGCTAAATCTAGGTTCAAATTTTAAAGAGACAACACAGCTTTGAGTATGGCCTCCACCACACTGTCCTGTAAAACATGTTAAGAAAAAAGTTTAATCATTTAAGTGCCAAGTGAATTTGTCAAAATAGGTGTGAAAATTGGCAAGCAAGATTTTTTATTCTTCATAATAACCTGTAATATTTACCTTCTTTAGGAAATATGTCTGTAAATACCCAGTTTTTTATATCAGTCTCCTATTGTAAAGCACAACGGAATATGCTGCTCTATATACGAAACTGGCAATAAATTAATAAATATAATCTTTTTTAATTTTGTTTTTATGCAACATTGGTTATTTAAATTTATATAACCAATGTGAGCGACGCTGGCATTTTTTGCAGATATTTTGGACATCACTCAAAGTGTAAAAGACGTGCTTAACCCTGATGTAGAAATTGTCCTTATTAAATGGATTTTATCTTCTAGGAAGATGCAGCAACCCTCAACATACAAGTATGTGTTTGTGTGTTTGTGTCATAACCTTCTTGGCGAGTGTTATACAGTCAGCTTCTTTATCATTTGCAGACAGTCAGAAACACTTCTATCAATAGGATCAGGTCAATTAGATGTAAATGTTAGGGGAAGAAAGAGAAGTAGACCAAAACACATTTTTGGTCTTCTCCTGTGCCCCTGAGGGCCAGTCCAGCCCTGCCGCAGAGAGCCTTTGCACGTGTCATCAAGTGGTTTCAGAGAACATTAAAAAAAATATATATAAATTTGTTTATATATATAAAAAATAAGTACTAAGTGTAAATATACTGTACCTATTTCTATTCCATCAATGGTAACATGTATAGTGTAAAGACCGACCGCTCCAGGAGTCCAGTTTGCACAGTAGGTGCCATCGTTGTTAACTCTTATTAACATGTTTTCACTTGGCCTGAAAATGATAAAACAAAGGGTAATGGAGCATACACAATTTTCATATGAGTTTTTCCTGCTGCTGAAGGGATTATTTTAATAGCCATAAACCAATATAAATATAATGAGATGGTACGGCAATGGAGAATAGAATTGCGTAAAGATTAAACAAGATTTAAGTAACTGCAGGGTTTCATGGTTGTTAATTATCAGCCCTGAGCCCTACAATTAAGGGTTGTTACCCCAGAGGGTGCATAAATATCCACATTAAGTGTGGGGTAACCTATAGATTCCTACATGTAACTCTTATGGTGTGCACACACGGTCAGATGTGCCTTAAGATCCTATCCACGATCCGATCTTAAGGCACATCCGATTTGCATCCAATCTTGACTATATAGTGCAGATCTGCACTATATAGACAAGGCAGCCAAGACTTTCTAGCTTCCGATACGTGAACGTGCATCGGGATCGGATCGCAAGGGTTAAAACCCTTGCGATCTGCATCCGATTCCGATGTTGACTATATCGTCAACATCGGAAAGGAAATCGGACCGTGTGTACACACTATAAGTGTCCTGCATTAATCCACTTGCTTACCACGCAGGGAAATTGACTGCAAACTTAATAAATGAGTAATTAAATATGCCACATTTAGGGGCAGATGTATTAAGCTTTAACCAGAGATAAATTCAAGTGTGATAAGGAGAGATAAACGTGCAGCCAATCACCTGCTAACTGCCATGTTACAGCCTGTGTTTGAAAAAAGTCAGCAAGGAGCTGATTGGCTGGACGTTTATCTCTCCATATCACACTTGAATTTATCTCTCGTTAAGGCTTAATACATCTGCCCCTCAGTGCTAAAAGATTTTCAGGCAACACTTCCAAAATAATGGCAGCCAATACAGGGGCAGATGTATGAACGGTCGTTATGGGGGAGAAGGGGTATTAGCGCACGTTATGTGCACTGATACCGCTTCTCCCCCATGTATAAAGCGGCCGGGATGCGGTAATGGACAGGGGCGCTATGCGCCCCTGTCCATATCGGCGCTGCTATCAAAATGATAGCAGGCCGAATGTATGAACGGTCAGCATCGCTGACCATTCCGCACGAAGCCGGGTTTGGCTTCGCCAGCATCAGGCTGGCGAAGCCCTATCTTAACAGCAGGGACAGCGCTGTCCCTGCTGTTAGGTCTGGGCTGCGCTGGGGATCTCGCGTGAACAGCGAGATCCCGCGCATGCCCAGTGCTGCCGGCCGGGGGACAGGAGATACCGCATCAGTATTAACTGATGCGCTATCTCCAGAAAGGGACATCGCCGGAGGGGGGAGTTACGCTCCCCCGCTTCGGCAGACAAGATGTTAATACAACAAAAGTTTTGGATTGACAGAATAGTATATGGCGCTATGCAGCCCTGATGTTCCCAGTCCCTTTAAGTGTCACCCACACTTACAGAAACATGTTGTACAAAAAAAGTTAGAAACTGGTATACAATACGGCGCAACAGGAGAATGCTTGAATATATGATGGAGTATGGTCCTCCTTATCCTGACATATGATTCCACTTTGGTTCAGTGTCCACTTCAAGTTGATCGATACTCGTGGTGAAGAAATAAAGCGAAAAAAAAAAAGAAAAAATTACTCCTTTGTGTCCTTGATATTATAAATATTAATGTGGTGGAAAAGTGATTTTTTATGGTAAGCGTACCAAACTCACGTTAAGGTAAGTTGGTGTGAAGCACATCAAGGTTTCTTTAGTGTTATCTCTTGTGTTATCTTGAAGTGAATGTGACTCTTTCAATGGACTCCGAAGAGAAGAGGAAGAGAGAAGAATACAATTTGTGTAGAAGTGACGAGGATAACGTGTAAAAAATAATTTGTGAGGAGCTAATTTAGCGTACCTCACTCACCGAGAGTGAAAAAGGTATACATATATAAAGGTTTCTTTTTAGATTTGAAATGTGGGCGTACCCCAACTCACAGGAATGTAGATGGCGTCAATCTCATAAAGGTATCTTTCCTTGTTCTTTTCCTTATATATGTCGTCGTGGTTTGTTTCCAATTTGTCTCGGAGAAAAACCAGATGTACCATATATCAGAATATATACCAATGTTTTTAAACCAGAAAGAATGGGGGTGATGAAGACAATATATAGAGAATATTGTTTCTCACCCTTTATCTAATTTTGAGCTCAAGCAAAATTAATAGGTCAAAATATATGTAAAAAAGGAGGAAGGTGGGCGTACCCCAACTCACACTTGTGTGTCGGGTAGTCCACTCATAAAGGTTTCTTTACTATTTTCAGAGATTTGGAACCTCACAGCATTTTCATCAAATTTCCTCCCAGAGACATGCAAGACAAAGCGTATATCCTATATGTAGATATCTCCTTTACATATGGGTTAGATATAGGATAAACCATATGCTCATGGCGTACCTTACTCACCACTTTAGGTGGCGGCACGAAGCCTATAGCGGTTTCTTTCAAATGGTGGTGTACAGGGAGGAACGCCTTATTCTTATATACAGTATTTCTCCAAGATCAACCAGGTATTGAAAAGGTAAAAAAACTTTTATTCCAAGATATCCATAAAACAAACTGAGACCCACCGCGGGTATCACGCAGCAAAACAATAAGTCCAAGAGAAAAAAATAATAATAAAAACCAAAAAAACATCAGGTGTAAAAACAGTACAAGATTAAAAACA
This sequence comes from Crinia signifera, assembly GCF_055691185.1. Lineage (NCBI taxonomy): Eukaryota > Metazoa > Chordata > Amphibia > Anura > Myobatrachidae > Crinia > Crinia signifera. The sequence goes on along the minus strand of NC_139218.1, from coordinate 294,425,904 downwards.
ATACGTACATCCAAGGTGTGATGGCTGTTCACTCCTCTCCAGTGGCATCTGGAGAGGAGTGAACAGCCATCACACCTTGGATGTACGTATTGTTTTTAATCTTGTACTGTTTTTACACCTGATGTTTTTTTGGTTTTTATTATTATTTTTTTCTCTTGGACTTATTGTTTTGCTGCGTGATACCCGCGGTGGGTCTCAGTTTGTTTTATGGATATCTTGGAATAAAAGTTTTTTTACCTTTTCAATACCTGGTTGATCTTGGAGAAATACTGTATATAAGAATAAGGCGTTCCTCCCTGTACACCACCATTTGAAAGAAACCGCTATAGGCTTCGTGCCGCCACCTAAAGTGGTGAGTAAGGTACGCCATGAGCATATGGTTTATCCTATATCTAACCCATATGTAAAGGAGATATCTACATATAGGATATACGCTTTGTCTTGCATGTCTCTGGGAGGAAATTTGATGAAAATGCTGTGAGGTTCCAAATCTCTGAAAATAGTAAAGAAACCTTTATGAGTGGACTACCCGACACACAAGTGTGAGTTGGGGTACGCCCACCTTCCTCCTTTTTTACATATATTTTGACCTATTAATTTTGCTTGAGCTCAAAATTAGATAAAGGGTGAGAAACAATATTCTCTATATATTGTCTTCATCACCCCCATTCTTTCTGGTTTAAAAACATTGGTATATATTCTGATATATGGTACATCTGGTTTTTCTCCGAGACAAATTGGAAACAAACCACGACGACATATATAAGGAAAAGAACAAGGAAAGATACCTTTATGAGATTGACGCCATCTACATTCCTGTGAGTTGGGGTACGCCCACATTTCAAATCTAAAAAGAAACCTTTATATATGTATACCTTTTTCACTCTCGGTGAGTGAGGTACGCTAAATTAGCTCCTCACAAATTATTTTTTACACGTTATCCTCGTCACTTCTACACAAATTGTATTCTTCTCTCTTCCTCTTCTCTTCGGAGTCTATTGAAAGAGTCACATTCACTTCAAGATAACACAAGAGATAACACTAAAGAAACCTTGATGTGCTTCACACCAACTTACCTTAACGTGAGTTTGGTACGCTTACCATAAAAAATCACTTTTCCACCACATTAATATTTATAATATCAAGGACACAAAGGAGTAATTTTTTCTTTTTTTTCGCTTTATTTCTTCACCACGAGTATCGATCAACTTGAAGTGGACACTGAACCAAAGTGGAATCATATGTCAGGATAAGGAGGACCATACTCCATCATATATTCAAGCATTCTCCTGTTGCGCCGTATTGTATACCAGTTTCTAACTTTTTTTGTACAAGATGTTAATACATCTTGTCGATGTCCCTTCCTGCTTCGCCTCGCTATTGAGGCGAAGCAGGAAGTATCATAGCGGCGCAATAAGCGCTGCTATGATACATCTGCCCCAAGGTTTGAAAGAAAAACAATTGTGAGTGCACTGAATAAATTCTACTGTAATTAGTTTACTAAGCTTTTGATAAAATTTTCAGTAGTGGAAATTTAGCAATTCAATAAACCAAATATAAATACTGATCCCTAATTCTGGTGACTACTACTACACAATTAGGTGCGATGAAACATTGGGAGCGGAAAACTGGAGGCTCTCTTAAATTTTCCACGGATATATATTTATGCGGTATCCAATTTCATCTCCCGGAAAAACGACTTCTTTATGTAACACACACAGGTTCAGTAAAACCTGTGTTTTCGTCACCACAGCCCCAAAAAGATGGCGCTCATTGTGGATGTTGCTTTGCAGGTAGGTGAAACAAAATCCTCTGGCAAAGCAATTATGGTTAATTAGAATACCCTACAAATGGGTTTTATATATTTCTATAATTAGGCATTAGGTATGCGATTGAAAAAACAACAAATCAACATCAATAAATATGTGAAAGTTGTGAGTGGCAAAGCGGTTTATTTTCTAGAGATAGATACTTACCTTTTAGGCATTGGCGAGGCATATCGAAGTTCTTCAAATGAATAGCTTTCATATGCCTGTGAAGAAAGCAAAAGTCTTTGTATTCAAATGCAGAGAACAAATTATTTTACTGCACTAATATCAATATAAAAAGAACCATTAAACAGTTACAGCAATGTGGAAAGACAGTCTAGTGATTATACTCTGAAGGGGAATATTCTTCCTTTTCTGCCAAAAAAAACAAACACTTTTTTACTGCACTATATCTGGCACCATGAAGCCACATTTCCAAATTCAAGAAATCCTGGACAATACCTCAAGGCAAGAGTGGCTTCTGTATATAGATGTATCAGCCAATTAACTTCAGATTTTAACTACAATCATGCTGTTTTGTGTGCAGATGTAATTTTAGATAAATGTATATGTACAAACACATATACTTAACAAATAATATATTGCAATCTTTTTGCACATCCTTACCTTCATCATTGTGATCGCAATGTAACGAGCTTCCTTCACAATCATTGGCTCATAGGAAGCCTCAAGCTTGGGTGAAGGAAGTCCACCAAAGGTCATATCAGAGGCAGCAGAAGCGGTGGCTGACGGGCTGCCAGGTATCCGGGGAAGTTTTTTCAATTGCTCCTGCTGCATGGAAGTCTTTTTTTGGGATACGGGTACAGCTTTCACTTCCACCTAAATTAGGCCAGTAAGAAAAAAATAAATTTACCTTGGTATGGAGATTATAGTGACGTTCTAGGGAAGACTGTGTTTGGGCATATAGGAGAACCAGTTTTCAAGAGGATCTTATGGTATAGACAGAACTATGCACCAAAAATATGGTATTCAAAAGAAGCTCTCTGAATTTACTGTCAATTTGACATACTTGTTTTTGGAGATAAATGCATCCCTGCAGACCGTTTAAAGGTCTAACTTCTATGAATTTAGAAAGTTTTAGTGCATCATAATAACATTTTTAAAAGCAAAACCAATGATACTTTCATTCCACCCCAAATGGTAAGAGTACATGAAGTACATCTTAATTTGTGTGAATTTACCCCACAGAACACCTGTATCACATTCCATCTGAAGTACGTATGGCACTGACCTGCCAAATGGTCATGATATTTAGACAATACAAACTTATTCAAGGATTATGTATTTGTCGGGTAAGGCTTACATATCAGTAAATCATGGTATGGTCCTCTCTCTTGTGTCTTATCAATGTGCTATTAACAGAACTAAAATGTATAAAGAGAAGCCAAGATGCAGCATTAATTCAGCTTATTACATGGCTTTGTGCACTCAACATACCTTCATATTGGGAACATGAACAACATCCCCATATTGATCCTTTGTCTGTACAGTTATAGTAGTGGGCCAGCCACATCGGATATCGTCTTTATTAAGAATCAATGAAGTCTTCTGCGGCTCAGCATAGGAGTCAGGTTGAAGCCACCTGCGATTTAAAGTTTTCATAAACACAAGCTGTTTAGTGTGGTACTGGATGATTGGCATACATACAGTAGTACACCATGTACAATGCAATATAATAACATATTGAGTAACATACCACACACATTAACATAACAAGATAAAAAGTGTCAAACCAAGCTCATTTCTTGATCTGTCTAAACTTGCTTACAGAGCTTGCCATTTACTTGCAAAGCTAGTAAACCTTGTCATCTTGGTACAATTCCAAGGGCAACCCTCTCATAGTATTTTGAGGGGCAGCACCCTGTGAATGTAGCACCATCGGAATCTGTTTTTCTAAAACATTGCAAAGTATAACATATACTTAAAATACTTGTACAACTTTTTGAATGCAAGTTTAATTTGTGAAATAATGAATATTTACCTTGCCAATCTTCCACCACTGGACCCAGGCATACAAGTGATGAAGTCCTCTAGAAAAGACTGCTCATTGCTTTGTATCTGCAGGGGAAGGTTTCCCTCTAGAGCCTCCAGAATGGTTGGAGAATGTGATAAGGCAAGTCCTTTCCCCAATATTCCTGAATGAGTTTTGCAAACCTGCAAAATAGAAAACACATAAATGAACACACGCCCAAATTAACACAGATTTCTGTAATATTAAATTCAAGATATGTACTTCGATAAATAGTAAGCAATAACATTCAAAATACATTCTGCATATCTAGATTTGTTAGTGAGTGGGAAAATAGTAAACATCTATATATATAAAACTGTAAATAGAAAACGCCCAGGACCTGCATGTCTGATTATCAGGTGTGACAAATGTATCGGCAGTTAATAAATGGCAGCTATACTGGAGAAGCATAGCACTCTAGTCTGCCCGCTGTCTTATTTTGCAGAAACTTAGAATGCCTGCATCAATAGGCTCGCCGATATCATGTGTAGTGATCGAGCGTACATACTGGACAATTTCAATACTTTGTCCGTCGGAATATGCCTGCTGTATACTGTATACCCGGATGTAGTGACAAGATAGCCTCTATAGTGTGTCTCATTCATACAGGATATTGATGCCGGCTGTGGCTCACAGTCGCTCTGTAAGAAGTGCAGGACCTCCTAAATTCTACTTTCAAAATGTTTCTCTACTTTCCCACTGTATTAATGTCACAGACTTTTCAGAATAGCAATTCACATATATTACATCACCCTGGCAATAGTGTTTAACATTTAGAACGTCACCTGTAGGGCGGCCTCTTCAACAATTTCCAGATCTTCTTCCAATTCACTTCCTGTTGCATATAAAAGAGGAAAACAAGGTTTCAATCAATACAAAAAAAATATGAGCTTTAGCTACCAGCAGTCATTAGAGAAATAGTTTATACTCCTTTAAACCAAAAGTGGCCAAAGAAAACCACGTGTAGCTGTGACTGAAGTGGTATCATTGTGCCAACCACAATATGGGGCCTGATGTAGAGGCAGACAGAAAGCTGATGTTTGCCAGCTGAGCGACAATTTTCCAGTGCGCATGTGCAATTAGCCATGAAAACCGATATGGTGGATGCAAGTCCCTGGGTGATCGCAGAGCTTGCAGTTGCGTATGGAGTCATGAGCAATAGAAATGGCAGCATCGACATCGAGCTACCCCTAAATGGCAGCATGGGCGTTCTGAGCAACCCCTCTTACTACATTGACAGGGGAGGGTGACAGAAGTGCTCCCATTGAATACAATCTTAAAGATGGGAAAAAGTCAAGGCTGAATCACAAGCAAGAAAAGTGAATGAAACCTGTTGTCATCAGCCTGGGTGTGGTAAAGCGGATTCCGACAGTCAGTGTAAAGTCATCCGAATACTGACTGCCGGTACTCCGACAGGGAGCCGAGAACATTGAAGCCCCTTGTGGGCTTGCTGCAGGTTCTATTCTCCCTCTATGGGGGTAGTGGACCCCCACGAGGGAGGAGAATAGCCCCTATAAATCATGATTCTGATGCTGAATGTCAGAATCCTAACTGTCGGGAGGTCATCCGGTACCCATATGCCCCATTGCTGTCCTGATTTTAACTCAGTATTGTGTATAAAGCTCTACCTGAGACAGCTTATAAAGAAAGCAGTTAGAAAATACCATTAACTATCAGCAAAGAGGTGCCACAGCACCCACCCACACAATGCCAGAAGTAAGATTTTTCCAGATGGTGAAGCCATGTATACCCGTGACCATCAGCAGTACATCAGTGCACATTTGCCTCAGTCAGTGAATGTCAGCTAATTGTAGGAGTGGTAACTCAGTTACCAACATTAAGAAAAGTCTGTTTATCTTACCAAGGGGGAGAGCAAGGTCTTTCTTCATTAGAGCAGCAGCACATATGCCTCCTAGGTTGGCCAACTCTTTTTCCAACTGAATAATCCCCTAAAATCAGAAACAAATAATCTTTTTCAAAAACATTGTGAATAATCTGTGAAATATCGGGGAATGGGTCATAGGGTCGACATGCATTAGAACGACATGGTCAAAAGGTTGACACAAGCAATATGTCGACATGACTTTTTATGTGTCTGTCAACATGTTCCATGTCCACACGTGACATACTTGTAGCACGGTGCCTCATTACACGCGGCACACTATTATGATCTCACTCTATGTCCACTTGCATAGTAAAGTATGAAAACCCACCTGAAAAAAAAAAAAGTGAAAAAACTCATGTCAGCCATTTGTCCATGTCAATCTAATGTATGTCAACCTTTTGACTGTTGACCTAATTACTATCAACTGCATCCCAAAATATCTAGTAAGTTCTAGGACTCCTCAGGGTAACATTGAATTTTAAGTACTTGTTTAGTTTCACGGCGGCAGCGTCTATGTCCCCTTTGCGGGGCTCGCTTCCCTCGCCCACGCTACGGGCTCGGTGATCTAAAATCAACTCCATGCCAACGTGGATAGTGGGGGTGGACTTTATTTTAGAAAGTTTGCAAAGTGACGAACCCAGAAATAGCGGGCGGCCATGCTGCCGCCGTGAAACTAAACAAGTACCGAATTTTGGGCTAGACATGCAAAAACAATGTGAATTAAGGAAGGTCGTCGGGTGTAGGTTTTATATGTGAAATAACACACTGAGTTTCCTTGTCCCATTATATGCAGCCTACATGTAAGCCTATACATACAAAAATGAAGCAAAACCATGTTACAATGCTATTAGGAATAATGTACGCTGCATTACCGATCATGTGTAATAGGAGACAGGAAAAAGAGTAATAATTGCTAGTTTTACTGATGCGCTCTCATTTTCTAATATGAAGAGGACGTAATAAACAGATCATCAAAGAACTGCCATGGTTATCACATACAAAGTGTTACTTTATTAAAATAAAGAAACAAAGATGTAATAAATGAACAGAAACTAACCTCATCAGTTCCTGGACTAAATTCATATCCAATAGCAAAGCACTTGAAGCCATAGAAGCAAGCTTTCTCATCTTTCACGTAGTCTGATGCAGTTTCAAGAGAGAACAAAGCCTCATTTCCTAAAGGATTTATGCAACAGAGATTGTATTAATTAGCAAATTCCTCATCTCACACATGTTAAAGCAAGCCACTGTTGATACAAAGTAAGCCCAAAGTTTGACTAAAAACTTTGCTGCACAACACATGTCTATTTTCTGTGAGAACGTTAGATGCTAACAAAGTAGTGAAAATATCTTTCATATAAAATTTATAAAAATTGCATAAAATTAGGTTGAATGCTCTATAATGTGATATTTGTGATACCACTTGGTACTTTAAACAGGAATCATTGCACCCAATAAAGAGCATGTCAAAATGATGCACAAACATTGCGTGAGCACTGGATAGACCATGAAGGCTGTATATGCTGCAAGTACATGATGACTTCTGCATTCACAATAAGGCCCATATGCAACAGCCTGTAAAATTGCATGTACTGTACCAGTGTAATTCAGATGATTTTGCCCTAGATTTAAAGCACCAATAATTTAAAAGGCAAAACCACCATGGGCTTGCCTTTTAAAGTATTACATCTTCAAATCTACAGGTAAAATCATCCAAATCGCATTGCTTTCTGCTAAAATGCTATTACATATGGTGTGAGGAGGCAAAGGAAAAGGACATATAGAGCTTGCCTGCATATTAAAAATGAAAGTGTTACCCTATGGGCCAAGTTTTGTATTATTACTGTAAATTAAAGCAGACAGTAAGGAAGTGTTCCTTTTAGAAAAGCCCCCCTCCTTCACCTTTGAAAAGATCGACAGCATGATCCACCAATCAGAAAGGAGAAAATGGAAAGAACCAGCAAAGGTGGATTGTGGGAGGGGGAAAGCGAAAGAGGGAGAGACTGGGTGAGGGGAGGTGCACAGCTAGACTCACTGGAGGTTGGGGTGCCGTCCCCTCTCTGTGCAATCAGTGAATAGCCATTCTGTGTGCCCTGCTACAGCTGCCAGTGCTGCTCAGGATTGTAGGAGATACACTGAAACACTGTACAGCAGCTTGATAAAACTTTGCTGAACTGTGAGTGGAATTTGTTAGTATAATCCTGCTGCTGGTTACTGGGTCTCACTGAATAAACTTCAACTTGTTTTCATTGTTACCCGTTCCGCTGTGTGATCCCTGAACCCCAGGTCACCCAGTATCCTCACATACGGGCCTAAAAGTTTATATGTATACAGCCACGGTGTTACTCCATAAAACTAATGTACTAATTATACTGCACCCCGCAGGTCATCCATAACATACCATGGGCTGGATAGGACATGTGTGCATAGGTTTTTGAAAGGAAAGCTAGACCGGGGTAAATTTTCTAAAGCTTTTGAAAATGAAAAATATTAACCGTTTCCCACATTTCTTAGGACTCAATAGAGAATTGATAGACAGAATTTAATATTTGCTTTGGGCATATGGAGCACACATACTGTATAAACTGAACAAGGATATACCTGGTAAAATTAAGACAGCAGTTGGCCAACCAGATGAACCAGAAAATTTCTTAAGCTCAACCCAGGAATTAAGGCTTTCATGCACAAGAAGCTTTGGTCCAAAACCTGAGAGATGTGCATGTCGTCCAGGGATCATGAGGCGTAAAACATCCTCAGACTGAGCTGTGCCGCACTGTGGGTCAAACTCCACAGATATCCATTTTACACACTCAGGAAAGGAAACCTGAAAAGACAGTGTCACAATAAACATAGGCATTTGATCCATTTGTAACTATACTGTATATGTAAAAGTATTTTTTTTTAAACTATACATGCATGTGTTATTACTTTGCAAAATAACAGTTATGAAGACATCAAACCACAATCTGCTGAGTATTTAACAGTATGTATCTGTGCAGGATATCCTGAGAAACCAATAATAAAAGAGATTATTTAGAAAACTGTTAAAGCAGAACAAGCATACCTTATACTGCATCACACTGGCTGGTTTGTATGGGTGCTCGCTTTCAGACACGGCATAGTGACTGGAGGTAGTACACGCAGAGAGCTGCTCAGGCTGATTGCCTGTTGTGCTGTCAGTAGACTGATTTGGGTTGAAGAGAGGCGGGGCATATTTCTGGTTCAAAATAGCAACTGACGGAAGTAGTTGTTGAACAAGACCAAAAACTTCAACAGCTGCCTATAAGGAAAGCAAAAGCATAATATGGCTTACGGTTACCAACACCTGGAAGCTGGATAAAAGAAGAAAAAACTCTGCAGAAGTAACATGAAAAAAATATTGGTTCTAAATGATTTTAGATTTAGTTTACATCTAGTAATACAGTTTCATTTACAATGTGAAGTACAGGTATGTGGTGCTACAAATTGCATCATGGTAACTCCCCTCTGGGATATACTTTTGTGAAAATTGTTGCATTATGCTGCATTAGGCAGGTCCACTACGATGCAAACCATGGCATCACACCACACATATACTGTTCCACACACTTCATTGGAAAGTTGATTGGATGCAGAAGGGTTGTCTGACTTCAGGACTCTCACAGAATTGACAGGGCGTAGACCGCTACATACCTATAATCAGCATTTCTTGAGAAAAGACAGTACAGTAAATATTCACATTAGACTTGTCCTTACCTTTGGAATAGCAGCTGCAACTGGTCCAATGTAAGCTATCAGAAGGGGAAGCAGCATAGAAAATAGACTGGAAGAACTTAGCAGCTCTGGAATGTCATCAGCTACAAAGATGGGAAAAAAGCAACAATACATTTCAATGAAATCATCTCGGAAAGGACCGATACCGTTTAATATTGAAACATGCTGTCCATTTTTAACAGCAAGATGACAAATTACACTTATATCAGTCTCTACTGTATGTCTTATCAAACAAATATTGTTGAAATAAAAATTTGGAGTTTTAAACTACTTACATTAAATGATTATCTTGTGTCCAATGAGGTACAAAGGAACATTAGGTATAGAAGGTGAAGTACAAGCGCTTTGACTAGGATGCTGGGACTATCATTTGAAAAAGTCAATAAACCGAAGTGAAGTAAGGCGATAACATTGTTAATACTATAACAAGGAACTGTCCTGTAGTTCCTGATGCTGTGATAATTCGAGTCAAAAAATGGCTCTGGCCTTGAGTAAGTTATGAATTGCAAGGTCTGGACAGCTCATACCTTTAACCCTTGGATGTGCCAAGTGGATTTTTCAAAATAGGTGTAAAAATTGTTAAGCAAACATGTATTTAACATAAATTGACCTTTAATGTTTACCTTATATAGGAAATATAATCTATTTTTACACAACCATTGTTATTTGAACTTATATAACAAATGTGAGCTATCCTAGCAATTTTAGCGGATATTTTTAACATCTCTCAGAGATACTGGCACTCAAAGGGTTAAAGTTCATGGTTCCAAAAGCCAAGCTGTTAAATCCAGTAGAGGGAAAACTTTGGTTATAAAGAGGTATCAGATGGTACAGTAGGTCTGCTCTTTGCTACAGACAGACCATTCTCTGCCTACAAGAGAATGTCAGTGTACTGTACTATGACCAATAATGGTACTCTGCTGGTAAGAGTTGATCTCAACAATGGAAGTCGGGACTGACGCAGGAAGGTACAGCCGTGTCTCTCACCCACGGCTTTAGTGCAACGTCACCTTCCTAGTCTGATCTCTGTCAGCCATACCATAGTGGTGGTTTATGACTTGTGTAGGGAGGTGCAGCCACCTCTCACACATGGCAGTGAATGCAGCTTCTTCTGCTGTTCCAGATCTCTGGCAATGGTCAGTGTCCACAGACCTTATGCACCTAACTTTAGCACAAAATCCACCCATCCTTTGCATATATTGAAAAACTTGACACCAAGATTTTCCAATTTATTTAGGTGTGTGTACAAAGAAACACCAGGGAATTTGCTGCTATATTTTGTATACATCTTTTTGAAGCCAACGAATGTGGAAATAATATTATTATTGGTGTGTATAGATTCATCGCTTAATTTTGAGTTTGTTTTTCATAACTGCTAAAGAAGCTAGCCGACAGGAGATTAACTAAGAAGCTAGCAGGAGACTCAGGAGATCGGGAAGGGAAGCAAAGAAAACTGCAGGGAGTCAGGCTGTGCTGATGATGGTAAAGCACTGGTCTTGAGATTGGATATCACAGGAGCAGATCCAAAGATACTACTAGGCTGTAGACACCATTGCACTGACCATTTGGTGAATTTCTTCCAGCATCCTTATAGAAACAAGGTGTTGCTGATTGGCTGGGGAGAAATTATGACAGAGTAGTGTGTCCCAGATTGGCTACTAAATGGCATGTGACTGCAGGCAAAACGGTGGCGACCATGTTTGGGAATTGGAGGGAAACTCTGCATGCTGGAAGTGTGGCTGCGTCCTTTAAAATTAGCAATGGAAAGGAGCACAGCGGGACAGTGAGAGCAGAGGGCAGTAAAAAGCTATGCGCCAGGGTGACCGGATAAGCACTACTAGAGGACCATGGGGGACACCGAAGCATTTGAAGTCTGTTTATTGCGCCATGAACCTTAGGAGTACATCAGAGCAAGCCTAGAGAAAAACTTACAAGGTAAGAATGTATTTCTCAGACACCGAATCATGACAGCCTTCCTTCAGAGTATTATGATACTTTCCATAACTGAAGTGCATGGAGCCAATGCATCAGCAGATAAGAAACAATGGATTTCATAAAACATTCCAGGGAAAGGGAAAGCTGAGTCCCAGACAGCTCATTGGGTGTAGTAGATAACCGATGTTATCAGAATCCCACCAACAAGGTGTCGCTCAATAGGGATATCACTGACCCACCTGGGCCTAGAACCACATGGATGGGAAGCTCAGCCTCTCAGTGTTGGCTGGCACAGCTGTGCCCTATACTCAGTTCAATGCAAGCATCTGGCAGACAGGCACTAAATCAATGCTAAGTTCTAGTGAGCACAAAGGAAACTGAAATCCTAGCTGGGTGACGTGGTTGGTCCACGCGATTGGCAGCCACAAGCGCTGGATTTGCTTATCATTAAATAAAGTGGACCAAAAGAATTGCAACCCTATCCACCAACACATAATTCAACCTAATAAGCACAAACTTACTTTAATAATGTTTGCCGAATTTCACAATAAGAAACTTTTGGTCTTAATTAAAAAAAAAAACTGGTAAACCCCAGCCATAATTCAAAAAGGTTTGTGAATCACTGACTTAGGGTATACAGGGATGGAGTTTGATTATTTGAAAGGAGATTTATAGAAATAACTCTAGAACAGGCATGTCCAACCTGCGGCCCTCCAGCTGTTGTGAAACTACACATCCCAGGATGCCTTGCAATAGTATTGCTATTAGGGAATGCTAAATCTATTGCAAGGCATGCTGGGGATGTGTAGTTTCACAACAGCTGGAGGGCCGCAGGTTGGACATGCCTGCTCTAGAACATTTGCTTAGGCAGTTGTTCCAGTGTACACCTGTACAAAATAATTTAACCTTAGAGGAGTTTAAACATACATTACAAGGCACGGCCTGGACTGGCAGTAGCATTAGGAAAATCTTACCATCAACAGCGAGGGCTCTGTGCAGCAGGTCCTTGGCAGCTTTGGTTACAGCATTTACCACAGAAAGAGCTCTGCTGCAATTTTTGTCTTCTTCATTGGCTTTACTCATGAGTTGTGACTGCAGGTCTCCATCGTACTCGCTCCTGCAAAAAAAAAAATTTTTTTATATATTTTGACCTAGTACACTTACAGATATTATGTAAAATAGAATATGTATTTTAAACAAACCTGTAATATAGTACTTGTGGAATTTGCCCTCTGGTTTGATTTGTACCATTACTACTCAAACTGCAAGAGCTGAATGTTAAGGTCACACCATCAGGGCACTGTACGGTGGTTATTCCTCCATCCCCATTAGCTGTGCGACTCCCATAATTTCTTAGGCGTACTGCATATTTCATGTTCTCCTATAACACAGGGTAAAGAGAAATTAATACAAAGATTACTTTTTTTTTTTCATTAAAAACTCACTAAACTAAAAAAAACATACAAACAAATTAAATTATATACAAAAACAACCGAACACAGCACTATGATCAATTAGGAAAGCATTTATCTCTATTTACAGAATCATTGAATCTGACAATAATTCTTCACACAGATGATAGTTTCACAATGCTGCATTTATATATAATTATTGAATACACATTTATATATGGTTAAACTCCCAAAAAAATGAGAATAAGGATTTGGTTTTCTGAACAAAGAAAATGGCTTCCTAGTCTAAAGGGGGCATTCAATCCCAGCCGAATTTCCTGGCCAGGCAAAAAGTGATAATTTGCTAATCAGTATTTAATCACGGGCATTTTCACCTGTTTTTTAGTCCATTTTTGCTGATTGAATAGAGGAAGTCAAATTTGCCCCGGGATTGAATACTCCCCAAAGAATGTCATTAATATATAGAAAGAATTGATGGACCTGGAACAAACCTATTACCCACAGTCTTCAATGTTCCCTTTCTGTTAGTTATCCATAAAGATTATCCATGTAATAATCCTTGTGCATTTATGTAATTTTACTTGTATACTGTACATGGATATGGGTTTACTGCCATCTAGTGACTAAAGTGTGTTCAATCAATGTTTATATGATGCTGAAGAAATGATGTTTGACCATGTTATTAAAAAAATACAGTGTCCGATGATGTTCCCTCAGGTTTATGTGGTCTTTACCTCTTACTCGGTCATATAACCTGGAGTTTATTCATGGACTTTAATAAATTCTAGCTAGATTTATTTAGCTTTACTGATCCATATAGCACATTTTTAGAATGTGGGATGATTTAATAATGGTGAATGTGTTCTTTTGCCAATATCTCAGTTTGTAAACAGAGTGCAGTAGATGTACATTAACACTTATACAACACTTTTTACAGAAGTGTAGAAAGGGGAAACCGCATGCTGCATCAGATTGCTGGGGAGATGTACTAAGCCCTGGAGAGTGATAAAGTGGAGAGAGAAAGTAACAGCCAATCCGCTTCTACCTGGTATGTTACAGACTGTATAGCTATAGAAATTTATAGGATATGACCTGAAATGGCGCCCTGCTGCCTGTGAACTGTACTTAACCCTGGCTATCACCAAATAACCTTTACAATACCATACAATCACAAAAATGGGAATTTCCAATCACTGGCGCAAAAGGGGGATAAAGATGTCTATGTCTTCTTATATTTGTTCTCAAAGATCTTCAAATGTTGTTACTCCGCCGATATGTGGAAGGAGTTAGAGAAGAATGGTGACGGTTAGATGTGATTATCCCAAATTTTAGAGATAGAAGAGTAGATATATGGGAAAAAAACTTAGGCGTACCCCACTTACGGTAAGTAGGGCAGTGTATAGACTCGTAGCGGTTTCTTTGTGTTCTCCTGATGTTGTCCTCTTCAAGGTAAGTTTTTCTCAACGTGGAAGGATGTGTAAAAAGAATATATATACACAGAATTAATACGTGGATGTGTACTATATTAATTATATTTCTTCAAAGGTGCTCCCCGTAAACTCAGTAGTCGATAAATAGTAGTATCGAGTCGTACCTTACTCACCGAGTAATAGAGCAAGGTACACATATAAAGGTTTCTTTTTTGTATTCGAGGTGATAGTTATATGTGAAGGTCAATAATGGGTAGACGTACCCCAACTCACGTGGAAGGAAGGTATCTTCAAGCACGTAGCGGGTTCTTTGGATGGACTCGACGGTTGTCAGCAGATCATTGTTTTCTCCCAGAATTTTGATGGTGAATGAAACAGATACAATAAAAGTGGTGTATCAAATTATTGACATAATATTAACGCCTCCTTTCTCATAAAATGACCCCGTGAGATCAAAAGTCAGTAAACAGTGATATTAGATCGTACCTTACTCACCAGACGATAGAGCAAGGTACACATATAAAGGTTTCTTTTTTCTAGGTGATTATTATATGTGAAGATCAACAATGGGTAGACGTACCCCAACTCACGTGGAAAGAAGTTATCTTTAAGCACGTAGCGGTTTCTTTAGATGGATCAAGCTACGATCAGCAGACCATTGTTCTCTCCCAAGATGTAATAGTGAATAGAACAATACAAAATAATGTGTCAGAAAATTGATATAATAAATAGTATGCCTATTTTGCAATAGGCATATACTAATAAAAAGAGTGACTGTGTTTTGTTTATTTCTAGTGATTTAGAAGGTACTGGTTTCGTACCATAACTCACACTCAGAAGTGCAGATAAACACCCATAAAGGTATCTTTAGAGATAGATTCCCTCCACCTCGTGGTGATTAATGGAAAGGCTCAATACCAGGAGATTTTATGATCTTCAGAAATTTGCGTACCCAACTCACAATTTTATCAACGTTACACCACCCATCAAGGTTTCTTTGTCTTTAGATAGGGATCCCTTGTGGTTTAGAATTTCCTTTTAAAATACTCCAACAATGTCCTCTTCAAAAATTTATATTTTATTATACGGTAAGAAACAGATAAAAATCCTCCATCCCAACAATGGAAGGATCCCGATATATCCAATATAGTACAAGTCCCAAAAAAATTGAAAAATAGTAAAAAAGACAATAAAAATATTTTAAAAATAGCTAAAATACATACAGAAAGTCCAAAAAGGTATCCAGAGGGGAAAGGATGATGGCTGCTCACTCTCCACAGTGCTTGTCAACGCGTTTCGGTGTCTACAACACCTTTTTCAAGACATGCTATTTATTATATCAATTTTCTGACACATTATTTTGTATTGTTCTATTCACTATTACATCTTGGGAGAGAACAATGGTCTGCTGATCGTAGCTTGATCCATCTAAAGAAACCGCTACGTGCTTAAAGATAACTTCTTTCCACGTGAGTTGGGGTACGTCTACCCATTGTTGATCTTCACATATAATAATCACCTAGAAAAAAGAAACCTTTATATGTGTACCTTGCTCTATCGTCTGGTGAGTAAGGTACGATCTAATATCACTGTTTACTGACTTTTGATCTCACGGGGTCATTTTATGAGAAAGGAGGCGTTAATATTATGTCAATAATTTGATACACCACTTTTATTGTATCTGTTTCATTCACCATCAAAATTCTGGGAGAAAACAATGATCTGCTGACAACCGTCGAGTCCATCCAAAGAACCCGCTACGTGCTTGAAGATACCTTCCTTCCACGTGAGTTGGGGTACGTCTACCCATTATTGACCTTCACATATAACTATCACCTCGAATACAAAAAAGAAACCTTTATATGTGTACCTTGCTCTATTACTCGGTGAGTAAGGTACGACTCGATACTACTATTTATCGACTACTGAGTTTACGGGAGCACCTTTGAAGAAATATAATTAATATAGTACACATCCACGTATTAATTCTGTGTATATATATTCTTTTTACACATCCTTCCACGTTGAGAAAAACTTACCTTGAAGAGGACAACATCAGGAGAACACAAAGAAACCGCTACGAGTCTATACACTGCCCTACTTACCGTAAGTGGGGTACGCCTAAGTTTTTTTCCCATATATCTACTCTTCTATCTCTAAAATTTGGGATAATCACATCTAACCGTCACCATTCTTCTCTAACTCCTTCCACATATCGGCGGAGTAACAACATTTGAAGATCTTTGAGAACAAATATAAGAAGACATAGACATCTTTATCCCCCTTTTGCGCCAGTGATTGGAAATTCCCATTTTTGTGATTGTATGTTACAGACTGTGTAGCACTTACTTTCAAAGGCACAGCCTTGTCCAGCCTAATTTCAGCAATATCACTGGGAGAATCGTCGGTGGTATAAGTGCCTTTCACTAGCTCTAGTGATGTCCATCTATGGGAGTGTCCTGCATCACCAGAGTGGTCACTCTGAAAGGAATATATCAAGAACATGCATAATTATAGAGTCCTTCATGAGAGCAACCAACCACACAAACACATTGCATTAGAAATACTTCTTAGTAATCTCAAGCCATACCAAAGATGAAACTACAGTAATACTCCAATTAACCAATGCAGCAAAACAGGCCACTAAGATTTTTAATGTTTTTTTACATATCAAAACAATCATACAATAATCAACAAAAGCGAAAAAGCCATAGGTAAAAAATAATTCAGTAATATTAGAATCACCATCATCAATAGTTTGTAGTAACCAATTACTGTTTAAGTTGATCAGTCTCTACTGTTGCAAATAGTTTTGAACCACTTGTCCTTTAAAACTCCTTTAAGTCACGTCATTGATGTTTAAAGGCATTTATGCATGGCTCTCAAGATCTCGTGACAGTACCCTAAAGTGGTAAAGATCTGTATAAAATTGGCCAATCTAAAACCTTAATTCGTCTATTAGCTGTAGGTTTGGAGATGGCCTCAAAACTTTCCTCTAAAATACTATAGCTTTGCAAGAATGTCAGTGAATTGAATGGTGTCATCTTAATGACATAAAAAACCACCCTCTGATGTATGTACATGCATTTGTGGAATAAACAGTAGCCCAGACCTTGCATATTTTTTGTTTGCAGCCCCATAAAAGCTGTGACATCTTGCCACCATAGTTCTGTAGGCTATGGAAACTTCTATTTACAAAACTGGAGAAACAGCAATGCATCAAGAGCAGCACAAAAACGAGTCCTTATTTTCCTATTAGTGACTATGCCAATAGGCTCAATCAGGAGGTGGTAAAAGGTCAAAACAAATGCAGAAAAAAATGGATACCTGAAAAAAGGATACCTGCTCCTGTCTTCAGCATTATCTATGGCGCTATTAATAAAAAAAATTCTTAAGCGGTGATGAGCAGACCAAAAATACACCGTATTCCATTAGTTAGCAGTGGGGCATACAGTTGTGCCCTCCTACAGTGTTGTTGCAATGCATGCACACTGATTGCAGCATAGAGGGGCACATGTTCCTGATATGCATTCACTTCAATGGGAATTGGCAGGCGTATTGAATGTAATGGTAGCAGGTAGCAATGCGTAAGCACGAGGCATGAGGTCATGGGTTCACATCACGATCCTGCTAAAGTAAGCTGCTTTACACATCTGTACAAATGGAGATTCTATTTCTAGCAGTTTTTACACATTCAAATGAATAAAGAGAGAGAGAGAGAGAGAGAGAGAAAGAGAGAGTGAGGTAATATGTTGCTATTTAAATATACTTACATCATCTACCAAGACCTCTAGCTCATACTCATGGATTCCTCCTCCTCCATAAACGCAGAAGCCAACAACCACAACTCCAAGTTTGTCTACGGAGAAGCAGATTGCATCTGGAGAGCCATTTCCCGTGTTCCAGCTTCTACCCTGGCTGGTCTTGGTGAAGCGATTAGGGCTGGATTTAACTGAATGCAGAGAGTTTAATCCATCAACCTATAGAAGGATTATACTGATGATCAGAAACATGCAAGGTAAAGGCAGTTGTATAAATAAAGGGATTACAATGGGTTTCTCTGCACCACATATGCATGTCCACTGTGAGGGCCCAATCACCTTGTCACAGCTGCCATATTCACTACACGAATAATAGTATTAGGCTACCAAGGACATGAAATTGCCATCTTATTGCATATCCATATAAACATAGAATTTAATTAAATTCATGTTTTTATTTACTATGAAAACTGTAGTCAACAATATATTCAATTTACTAGAAGTACCATCAATTTCAGGATGCAGTTGTAGAGCTGTACTGAACACAACACAACACAACACACACACACACACACACACACAGCTATATTTCATCTTCAGAATAGTCCGTTTATTTAGCTTTAACAGACTATTAGATGCACAGAGGGTTGGATTCTGCTCCTAATGCAAAAACATTTTCGGCACCAGAAATGTACAGTGCACATGCAGGTATGGGACCTGTGTTATCAGATGCAGTACAGCTGCAGGTGTGGAGTGACTGACAGTTTACACCCATGTAAGGGCGGGGATGAGGAGGCAACTGCAGCTGATTCATAAAATGGAAGTGTGTCACCTCCATTTTGCAAAAGTACTAAGGTCTCTGTCATTAGACAGGGACTTCTTGGCCACTTAGATGGAGCTATTGCAGCTGGCCTGCATGGCTGTATGGGTCCCGGAGGTGTCTGATTGTTTCACAAGTGATACAGTCAGTCATCCTCGGATGCAGCAATGGACACACATGCAGGCAGAAGGTGCCTACATATAACAGGTGTCTCACACCACATTAACATATCTGAGCATCACTGCTGCTTCCAAGTAAGCAGTACTGATGCTTATGCCAACCACATCTGATACAAGCCTTGTGTGCAAGTTGTGGTCATACAGTATCTGGATTTTTATAAAAGCAGCTAAAGCAGGGCAAATCCAATCATTGCAAAGGCAATTATCTGAAACTATATGTACAAGAAAATATCTATAGGTAACCCATAGACATTTATCAGAGGTGCAAAGATATTCAGTATAATATTTAAATGATACCTAAATTATTTTTATAGAAAGTATAAGAAATTATTAAAAAATAATTTCATAAAAAACATTTTATTTTTTTTAGTGCACCTAGATACTTCTATAGTGCAATAAGGTAGTATCAGGAACAATGTCCTTTATAGTTACCAGTACTGCCAGTGGCCGTGAGACTGTATTTCCTTGGGTTATTTGTATCCAATGTGGTGTTGACCTGTATTGATAGTCCTCCTCTTTTCACCAGAATCGCACTCCGGATGGTATGGAGTTTAAGGTCTGTATCCACAAGGACTCCCCAGTCACAGCAACAGGCTGTGTTCATTGCAATATTGTAATCTGCAGGTATCTGGAACATGCAGCTAAAAAAACGTGTTTCTCTGCCTTCAGTCTCAGCTGCGTTTCTCCGCTGAAGGCAGAGAAATGCGGTTTTTAGCTGCATGTTCCAGATACCCGCAGATTACAATATTGCCGTTAACACAGCCTGTTGCTGTGACTGGGGAGGAAATACTGGCTCACGGCCACTGGAGATACAAAATTACAGACGTTGCGGGACTGGTAACAATAAAGGACATTGTTCCTGATACTACCTTATTGCACTATAGAAGTATCTAGGAAATCAATTTGAGCCAATATCTGCCTGTAACTATCAGCTTATGGCACATTATGTTACATGTTGTCTGTCTTGTATTGTCCATTGTGTAATAATATGAAGTGCACTAAAAAAAATATGTTTTTTTTTTTTTTTTTATACTTTCTATAAAAATAATTTAGGTATCATTTTAATATTATACTGAATATCTTTGCGCCTCTGCTAAATGCCTATGGGTTACCTATAGACATTTTCTTGTACATATACTTTTGGTCTGAGATCCACTTCCTCTTAGAAAAGGGGATGCAAAGGTGTACAGTTGTTGTAATTATCTAAGCAATTTCATTGGTACTATCTTTTATTTGCAATTGGAAATAGTAAGGCAATTAGCCGGAGATTTATGGTTACGCGATATATCAAACCAGTGCTCTTAAGTGACTTTTTGCCACACTTTTTTTTATAATTATCTGAAAGGCCATAAATCCCTGAAACACACCATACATAGAAGAACATACCTCTGACCCAAGAGCAGATGCTGTTAGCTCACTGACAATGCTAGCCAAGAGACCACAAGTGTTAGAAACCAGGTGTGAAGAAAACAGTTCATGTTCCCTGCGTAAACTGTTTCTTACAGGTAACACAACAATGACCAGCATTTTTTCCAGAACCTCACGAAAGCTGGTCATTCCAGAGACATTCTCTTCACTCTAAAAAATGTAGAACAAAGGGATTGTTTTACAAGTAAAGTATATATACAGTATGTACATTTGCAGCCATCCTACATTGGATACTAAGAACACACAAAACTATTTAATCATTGGTCAACATATTAACAAACTATGCTTAGACTATTCCTAGATAGCACACTGATAACACATTCATAGCCATTGTCAGTTCATTTAACACTGACGTATTCATTTCTTAGGAGAAAACATAATTTAACAGACCTGACTGAGTTTCTCCATGCTTGACACCAGCAGAGGAAAGCGATGAGCCAATGCAGTGTCATTTTCTGTGCTAACTTGTTTCACCATGGAACGTAGCAGGACTTCACCATCATAAGCAATGGGAAAGATGGAAGTGAGTTTCACAGAAGTGTGGCAAAGAGCAGACATAACCGCAGCTAGCAAACGACTGCTTGACGTTTTGAAATTAGCTTCCTGAATGTCCTTTAAAAAAAAAAAAAATATTATAATGTCTGTATAAATTAAACAAGAATTAACTACACCATATAATCATATATCTTGTACACAATAACCGTTTTACTTGCAATTCAATTAGGTAACTTTTCCAATGAAAGGATTAAAAGTGCTTTCCACCCACACACAGCACTTTTGAGCATTTTTCAATGTTTTAAATTAATATTGTATATGAGTTTAAAAAAAAACAGACCGTGATTAACTTATTGTTTTAAATCTACAACATCGGTAACCAAGCAGCATAAATCCATTGCATACAATAAATCCTCTGCAATATAGTACAAGCTTGAAAATGCTACTTCTATGTCACATACAGGTGAATCAGGTGCCCGATAATGATTCCAGACACATATCCATGGTCCACTAAACAGCAGCAATTAGTTTGCTCAAAGGAAGCTGAGTAATTCAGCCAAATGTAACATACAGTATGTCAATTACTGTGACACTGATTTTCTCCAGAACCCCTTTTTTAAGCAAAATTGCTACTTTACATTTGGCTAATGGTTCACTGTGGTCTATGTAAATTTATTTTTACCAATCTCTGGGGCCATAACACAGATTACATCTCTGTTAATACACTAACGCTCCCGAACAGGAATATACATGCTGCAGACAAATGGCTCGCTTCAAGTCTGAGTCACTCACTGGACCGTTGGTGAACACTCAAACCAATTTTTCTCTCTCTGGGGTAGATTTATTATAGCGGCGCAACACTTCCTGCTTCCCCTAATTAGCGAGGCGAAGCAGGAGGGGAGACCAACAAGATGTATCAACATCTTGTCTGCTGAAGTGTGGGAGCGCTAACCCCTCCTGGAGACAGCGCATCAGTTACTCGCTACTCTTGCGAGATCACCAGCGCAGCTCAGAGCCAGCAGCAGGGACAGCACTGTCCCTGCTGTGGGCATAGGGCATCACCGCCTGCAGCTGTCGAAGTCGGTAGCTGCAGGCGGCCGAACGGTCAGCGATGCTGACCGTTCATAAATTAGGCAGGAGGCAGGGGCAGTACAAAATATTGTAGCTGCGCTATGCCTCCTGCCACCACACCGCCGCACGTTAGACACCCGCTCAGTGGGTGTGATAGATCAGGGGAAGCGCTATCCCCTGCCACAACGCACGAGGATATGTAGGGTACACACCAGGACGACCCGCTCACGATGCACATCGTGAGCGGGTCGTCAGTGGCTCGTCCGACCCGCTCACGGTGACGCGGGGGGGCACGAACCGCTCACGATGTGCCCTGTGAGCGGGTCCGATCCGATGGCGACCCGCACCCGGCTGTATGGTCGTCATTGAGATCCTACCTGCAGCAGGTAGGATCTCAATAACGACCGACCGACCCGCGGGACCGCGCATCGGATCGGTATCGGTCCACACCAGGACAGAAAAGGGCCCAATCAGCACACAATCTACATCCAATTGGTCGGAATTGGATCTAGATTGAGGGGATTGGGCCCTAGTCGTCCTGGTGTGTACCCAGCATAAGAGTATACCTATCCTTATAAATAGATCATAGCTCATAGCTGATGTTATCAGCCTTTTACAGATTTTGTTTTCATTGTGTGCAGATACAGCTCTCCTTAAGTTTATGGAGTTTTTATTAAAACAATTGAAGCATTCTTGTACAGTTATCCATGTAATTTTATACGCGAGTACATAAATACTACTAAATGTATTTCTGTGTACCTTAAAGACACTATTTTCCAATCAACAAATAAATATCTAATGCTAGTTCTCACGCATCCTGAACTGTCCCAAACCCTCCTCTGTAGATTTTATTTTCAGCTATATTTTCCCCTCCAGAGCACACAATTCTGTCCTAGCATACTGTATAGCATGACCACAATCTGGAAAGCCATCATTTTACCTGATCCAAGCAGTTCAGCAAGTCACAGAGACAGGCCCACTGGAGTGCAGGAGTGGGGTAGAATGAATGGAAGCAGGCTGTAAAGGTGTTATGACACTCCTGGAGAACAGCTTCCAACAAACTTAAGGGCTGACTGAGATATCCTTGAGGGTCATTGTCTAGTTTCATAATGCAGTTATCCACACCTTCAGAAAGGATTTTCCTTAGTAATGTCCTAGTTTTTCCAATGCATTCAGCCAGTTTACTTGATTCTTCTACCACTGGCTTAGTGGATGCTACATTAAATAACAAGGTCATAAAAACAAAAATAATTAAACCATCTTAAAATGAAACTGACAATCTGAAACAGTTCATTAAAACATTTGGAACATCCCAATCAAATGTGATAGGTTGGAAGAAATGCCTATAACCCTATATAAAAATGACAACATCCTGGAGTATATAATGTAAAAATACATATTTTCCCTAACACAAGACTAATTAAAAAGCAAAATACATGGCCAAAACTGACATACAATATACAAATGTGTCCTCATACATCCAGATACAATACACCATGCAGTGTGAGATGTCTGAGCCGCCAGTACCTGTGCAACTCTAATGGCGATTCTCAAGTGACCTGGCCTGCCAAGAGGGGCTGTGTGCCGTGACTGCAGCAAAGTTATATAAGGACATATTTGTATATGTGACACAGAGAACATTCTACATATTGAAATAGTACTACCTGATATAGGGTATATTTCACAAGTGTAAACTCTTAATAAGCGTAAACAGCAAGTTCCCACAAAGCGCAATCGTTCCAAATCCAGCAGAGTCGCGGTGTACTGAAAACCTTTCAAGCCTCTTAGCTCTTCTACACCTAGAACCAAAGTGGTCCAACTCCAGTGCAAAATGCTCAGCAGGGATTCAAAACACTCCTGGGAAAAGAACACAATGAAAAAAAAATACATAACATATGCGAACACATAACAGAAGGGAAAAGCCTGAGCACATAACTAACAGAAGCATAGCTATCTACATATAAAATATGCCTGAACTTAGAGCCATATTATTTAAACCACCTGCCTAATATTGTGTAGATCCCCCTTGAGATCTGACCGGTCCAGGCATGATTTCCACAAGACCTCTGAAGGTGTCCGCTGGTGTCTTGCAACAAGAAACAAGTATACACCCCTACAATATTAGCACCGCTCCCTCACTAATTTTTTAAAAATAAACGCAGAATACTGTATAAAAAATGTATATGTACAATTGTAAAACGTTATTGTCAACTGTGCTGGCAGCTAGTTAGCTACGTCTCATCATGCTGTCATGATGATGGGCCTATTTTTATGCGGAGGCCTAAGATCTGTAGCCCTCTCCAGCCCATTGTTTATCTGGCCCTGACTGCATACAGGGAACACCCCACGAGACCTCCCGTTTTGGAGATGCTGTCACATAGGGGGAGATGTATTAAACCAGGTGAAGTGATAAAGTGGCTGCTGATAAATCACTAGCAAACCAACCCCTGTCAATGTGCAGACTAGGTTTAAAATGACAGTTAGGAGCTGACTGGGCGTTATCACCATCCACTATCACTTCTCTAGGCTTAATAAAGTTGACTTTGTCCTTTGTTAAAACCGCTCAGATCCTTAAGCTGGCCTATTTTTTTCTTTTTTTCATATAGGATTATTAAAATATCAAAATAATCGTTACAAACACTGCAAACAAACAATGTTCACAGAGTAGTGTCTCCGCACAAAAAAAAATATAAAACCAAGGCATGATCACTACTGTTTATTACATGCGCCTCTGTCATTGTCTAATGCTAGCCATATGAAAACATGTAGGACATCTATACTTCAAACCCCACTGTGAAATAACTGATCCTAGTGCTGTCATCAAGTGTAATACAGTGGGACCCTAACTCAACCCTCGAATCACTCACAGTCCTGGATATAAGGATAGCCATGGCTTTTTAATCAGGGACTAATTACGTCAACCATTGTGCACTCAGTCCAAGATTTCAAAACGTCTTGTTCCACTGAGCGGAATTTCCATGGGAAAAAATATTTGATAAGCAGTGAGCTGCAAATGGAACTTAATGTTAGAATGCACCTGGGCTACTCAGGTACATACAGCCTAGAAGTTCACTTGCAGTCTAGAATATAGTACATTACATTTTTGTAAGTTTTTTGTTAAATACAAGAGAGATGGAATATACTGCAGTCATTAAAACAGGATAAAGGTTGAAAAGCACAAATTTTTATATATAAAGTAACTAGGAATGCTTATGTTCACTTAATTGAAGAAGTATTAAAAACAGTAACCATTTTAAAAAGACAAAGACAGTAATCAATTGGTCATCACTTGACAAACACACATACAATCTGTACGTAGCGTGAAAACCTTAACTACACTGGGGGAGAAGGCAGCTGCATCCTTTTATAGATTGTTCCTGTGTATAGCAGTGGCACAGCAGTGCTGTGATGCGCACTGCCATGGGCACACTGCTATACACAGCAACAATCTATAAGTACACATCTATAAGTGTTTATAGCATTTTTAACAAAATATCATAGTAGGCTAGCTCTAAAAGAAAACTAAAGAGACAACTCACCACTGAAACAGACCGAGCAAATGATCTTTTCAGGATATGCACTGGCTCACTGACTTGCTGCTTTCCTTTGGCAGCACTTCCATCACTTGTTGGTAACCTGTTACATTGACAAAATAAACATTACATTAAAAAATACAACCAATTAAACAAAACAATTTGGTAAAATGACTGTAGGTAGATCCTGCCTTTTTACAGTATACGAAGGAACACTAAATCTATTGCTTGTTATTTTTTTAAGACAATTTGTCTGGACCTTTGTATAGGTCAATTTACACGTGCCGCTCTAGCTCAGACAGAGTGTGCTCGCGCCGCTCTAGCTGTACTGACAGCTACGTAAACAGCGTGGCGGCCGGGCAGCAGCAGCAGCGCGCTGCCCAGGCGCTGGCAGGTCACTGTGGTACTTGTAGTTCCACAGTGAAATAGGCAGCGCCTGGGCAGCGCTGACAACAGCGGGGGCAAGTGGACACACCCCGGGCACAACGCTGACGTGCCGGGGCTTGTAAAGTACTCACCCCGGCACAGCGCAGTATCCTCCATGTACACGCTAAATCCAATGGCTTGCAGCCTAGATCTAGGCGCTAATGCACCTGGATTCACACTCCCTGCAAGCCGCTAAGAAGGAGGGGGGCGCCTGGATTTAGGCGCAAAACCCTCTGAATCCAGGCGCCTTGCGAGCCGCTAAGAAGGAGGGGGGCGCCTGGATTTAGGCGCAAAACCCTCTGAATCCAGGCGCCTTGCGAGCCGCTAAGAAGGAGGGGGGCGCCTGGATTTAGGCGCAAAACCCTCTGAATCCAGGCGCCTTGCGAGCCGCTAAGAAGGAGGGGGGCGCCTGGATTTAGGCGCAAAACCCTCTGAATCCAGGCGCCTTGCAAGCCGCTAAGAAGGAGGGGGGCGCCTGGATTTAGGCGCAAAAGCCAGGCTCCCTGGGAGCCGCAAAGGTGGTTTAGCATCTAAATTTAGACGCTAAAGCGCCTGGATTTAGTTGGGTGGAGGGGTACATCTAAATTTAGACGCAAAAGCATCTAAATTTAGCTGGGTTTAGGGGTACACTATTAAAGCCCGTCCACAGTGGCAGTAGTCGACGCAACAGCTGTCGACTGTGTAAATCCCACTATCCACGCCCACCCGAAGCGTGGCGAGCGCAGCGAGCCCCGCGAGGGGCGGCGGTACGCGTCCTACGACCTTTTCATACCCCCACTATCCACGTCGGCGTGGAGTTGAGAATAGAATAGTGTGGCGAGCGCAGCGAGCCACCGAGCCCGAAGCATGGCGAGCGCAGCGAGCCCCGCGAGGGGACGCGGATACCTTCACAGGTAAACGCGTCCCCTCGCGGGCTTCACAGGTGTCCGCAGCGACGCGGACACCTGTGAAGCCCGCGAGGGGACGCGTTTACCTGTGAAGGTATCCGCTGCGCTCGCCACGCTTCGGGCTCGGTGGCTCGCTGCGCTCGCCACACTATTCTATTCTCAACTCCACGCCGACGTGGATAGTGGGGGTATGAAAAGGTCGTAGGACGCGTACCGCCACGCTTCGGGTGGGCGTGGATAGTGGGGATGATTCAGGAACACATTCACACCTGCACACTCACACACCTGAGACAGTGAAGACGACATTTTCGGCAACTGTTCAGTTTTTTTTTAGTTGAAATTCAAGTGAAATTTAACTTTTTTTTTGTTGAAATTCAACATAACTGTAGAATATAAATGATTCAATGACATGAAATAATCATAAACAATAAAAAAGTCCAACAATAATTTAAAAGTCATGATTTAATCAGTAGAGCAGGAAGGAACTTCGGCGTCTACGTCACCGCCAGCATTTTCAGTTGACGGACCTGCTGTGTCGACATCATCGCCGGAAGGACCTACTGTGTCAACATCACCGCCGGCATTCTCTTTCTCGACCAGGGGGAGCAGGGTCAGAGCGTGCCAAATGCGATGGAAGGGGTCCTGGGCGCCTAAACTCTGCCTCCACATAAATTCCTGAAGGTATGAATCGAGGTAATGGCGTGCGGTACCCCTCTGGCGTTTATTACGCCACTTGCAGCTGCCCCAGAGTTGCTCCACATTCTGGGTGTTCACCCCAGTGTCCGGGTCGACGAAGTGGTATTTGTGGTTCACCTTTCCGTGAACATAACCGGCCTGCTGGAGTTGCTGGGTATTGTACGCCCTCCAGCAGTCTGTGAAGACAGTAGTGCCCGGTTCCACATGGGCCTCGATGGCAGCCATCAGGGTGGCCGTATCCCGCCGCTCCACCGCAGTGATAAAGCACTGGCCGGACTCCCTAGATATTCCCCCGAATACCCACTGCTGGGGCAGGAGCCGTCCGACGTTGCTCTTTCTTTTTACATACAGGCTTTCGTCGACCTCGACGATCTGCCCCGGGCCTCCGATTCGCCGCTGAGGCTGTGCCAGCAGGTCCAGCGTGCAGGCCTCCCTCATTAGATTGCTGTATAGGACAGCAGTTTTTTGGCAGATGTTGAGCTGCTTGTCACAAAATTTCATGCTGGTCAGCTCTTCTGCCCAGCAATATACAAATCTGATCAGGGTCACGAAGGTGAGGTGAGATCCCCTGAACCATTGAGCTGACCTGACGCTGACTTTTTTTCTGCAGCTCCTAATGTGGCAGCGCCACATGCGCTCCTTTATGCTGAGCTTCATGGGGTGGCCATTGGGGCAGGTCATGGTCTGTGGCAGGAACTGGCGGGCCTGCAAGAAAGCCACAGCCTCCTCCTCCGTCTGTGGCAGGTTAAATAATGTCAGACGCTTCATTGCCATACAGAGACTTGCCACTGCCATTATTCACCTCAGCGTCTCGTACAGGGCTACAGCTGACTGACTGACTGACTACGTAAACAGCGTAGCGCGCGTCTAAGCCTGAAGTGGCGGGAGTGAGAATTGACACGCTAAAAGCCCAAAATAAGTTAGCGTCTACATTGGGGACACCCCCTGTGGTAGCGGTGTGCCGGGGTGTGCGATTTATAAGCCCCGTTTATCCCATTTTGTCTCCTTTTTACACTTCATTAATCACGTTACACTATAACACTGTAGCTAGAGCGGCACGCGAGCCTCTGGCAGGCTGCCAAGATTCTGTTAATAACACTGTAGCTAGAGCGGCACGAGAGCCTCTGGCAGGCTGCCAAGTTACTGTTACTTCCGGCGCCGTGAAACTACAGAAGTACCCAATTAACTTTAATAAAAATACAAAAAAGATTATACATATATATTGTGTACCAAATAATCTTTGATGTATGAAAGAACAGTAAATCTTACCTATACAATAGCTGTGGTATTTGACCTGCATTGACATCTGTACCGTTGTTTGATTTTTTGGAGCTTTTGAATTGAAAAACAACACTGGCAGAAAAACAGAAAAACAGCCTTTAGCTTGTAATAAAGGATTAAGAAATAACAAAATAGACAAAAGCAATACACATTTATTTAAAACCAATCACAAACTGAATATTTGAAGAAAAATATTTAGTTTTTTTGATAGACTTTGTCGCAGAACACTTATGCATATAACTCAGACGTCAAAACATAGCAACTTAAGTAATGCAGAGGCAATCCACCTACCAGGGTTTTTAGAAATATGTATAAAATAATTGTCTGAATCAGATTGTGATGGAATATGTGCTTTTAGGAGAGTTTCTTAAAGAAAGTTGGCACTGTTGGAAACCAGTCACCCTGCAACAGTTTCACCGGTTATCCTTCCTTGGACCAATTTTAGTAGGTATGCACTGCATACGGAGAACCCAGAAGCCCTGTGGTTTTTGCAGATGCTCTGATCCGGTTGTCTAGCCATCTAAACTTGGCCTTTGTTGTTGCATCAACTTCAAGAACTAACTGTTCACTTGTTACCTAATATACTGTAGTTCATCTCTTGACAGGTACCCTTGTAAGAATCCGCTGCTCTACACACACATACAAAAATTATGGGTGGTATCCACTAACTCCCAGAAAAACAGCGAAAGTATAAAAAAAATGGGCGTATATTGCTATTTTTGCTGATGTTTTTTATTGTATGATTAATGGGTTAAAAGACCCGTTTCACTTCGAAAACACATAGGGTTCAGCCCTGTTTTCAGGAAAATAATTCTGAGAAGATCTCAAACTAGAGCTCTCTATAGCTCTCATCTCTATTATCTAGATCTCTATGTATGTATATATGTATGCAAGCTGAATCATATCATATCTTGATCATTTCTATTTATTAAAACCGGCTTCTTCTCTAGTCATGCAGTCAGAGTTCAATAAAAAAAAACTATGCCTTACCCATCATCTGTTGTGATTGAAGCCTGTCCATGAGAACCGCAGTCACTGCTGGGACCTGACACACGGGCCCATGCCACATACCACCAGCCAGCTTGTAAAAGTACGGGCTCATCAAACATCATTGCATATTTCTCTCTAGGATTGAAAACAAAATGAAGTGTGAAATTGTTTGATTTGTAAATTAGCTTAAACATGATAGTTAACTAGATTTAAATTATGACCTAATAAAATATAAGCTTTTGGCCACAGAAGAGCGCAATTGCATAAATTGGTGTTGCAAGAGGCTGCTGGCCTAATCCGGGTGTCACACCAAAATGCCAACTAATCCACATAACATACTGCAGCACCTGGCCCGGAGATGGAGCCAGCAGTGCAGTTAGTCTCCTGGGGCAGCCCAGCAACTCTAAGGATGCTGGGAACACCTCCCCCAAAGGGGTGCGGAACGGAGGTTTCCGCAACTCCACACCTCTTTTCAAAGATCGCACAGAACTACAGCACATTTGTCAGAAGTTTTAGCTCACTTTTAGTCCAAAAATGGTAATGTAAATGGTATTGAAGAGACACAGTGTCACTGACAGTCCATTGTCACTATAATCCAATTCTACATTGAGATCAGGCTATCCCTAATAATATTGTTGCATATTAGCCATCAGAGGAGCGATAGATCAGGGAGAGTATGTTTCCCTCTGAAAAGAACAGCCTCTGTTAACAGGCACTGAATATAAATCCCAGGAAGATAATCTGGTGGATTTTATTGAATTTGGTTTATTGAAATTGAGAATTCAAATCAGATTCCAAGGATTTTACTTTGAACAGAGGATCGTCCAGGTAAGGGATCACAATAACTGTCGTAATGTTCATGTTAGTGAACACCTTTGGTACAGAGTCTACGCAGTGTCTGAAAGTGAAAATTACTGGAACGAGCACCAAATCTAAAAGGGACAAGGTGTCCACACAGATTAGGAATGTGCAAGTAATACCCCTTTCTCACCAGAAGCAAATTACCGAGTGAAAGCATTTAAAGAATTTGCTGAAAAATCAGGGTTTTTCTTTGGTGTGAAAGGGGTCAACACGGATCTTAAATCCCGGCACTCCGACCCTGGTCTTGGTCTTTGAGGCCCCCCATGTGAAGGCCCGACCCGTCAGGCTGAAGGCTGCTTGGGGGCCGGGCATCTGGTAGCCCAGGGCTGCTTGGCATGGGGCTTGGGCGTCATTGGAGCTTGGGTGAAGCTTGAGAAAGGCTGACCTCTAATTCGAGTTTCGTTTTCATTCTGGGAGGAGCAGCTGAGGGCTAAAAAAGCCAACTTAGATGCTGCATAGTGTAAACTATTTTATCAAGCTTCACCTAAAAAAGGAAAAGCCTCCAAGGTATTTTTTGAAATTAGCATCCGCAGGCCAGGACCGTAACCAAAGGGTGCGTCTGGCTACCACCACAGATGCAGAGAACTTTGAAACCAAACACAAGTAATGCTAAAATCTTAAATATCCAGAAGAAGCAGGAAGGTGATAAACTGTAATGAAACCAGGCCCAGAAGGCAAGGTATCAGGGTGACTGGAGAACAATCCTCCCTCTCTACATCCAGCTCATGATCGCAACCACACAGCTAGTGAGTGGAGGAAAAAGAGGAAGGAGAAGTTAGCCTTGGGCGTGCAGTGAGCTAGGCTGTAAGCAAGTCCCAGGGGTGGAGGAGGAGCTAGAGGCAGCCCTGCCTCCCCCATCAGGCGCCAAACCCTGCAGGGACCTCGCTATACATCCACCGCACCTGCCCCTAATTACAATCAAACTAAAAAGTACAGTACATAGAAAACACATTCTATAACAGCCTTACAACATACTTTATTCAAAGTGTGATGTTATAAATATACATCCAAGCTGATCCCATATAATATTTTTTATAATCAAATGGACAGATGCATTTCTGGACAATTATACCAGCATAATATTAGAAATGAACCCTTTGAGTGCCAAAATCACTGAGTGATGAACAAAAATATCCGCTAAAAATGCCAACATCTCAGTGAGAGATGCGCAAAATATTGGTTAAAATTTCCAGCGTCGCTCACGTTTGGTATATAAACTGATATAAGAAATGTTGTGTAAAAAAAAAAAAAAAAATAAGGATTATGTTTCCTATATAAAGGTAAACATTACAAGTCATTGTGATGAATAAAAATGTGTGCTTGCAATTTTCACAAATTCACTTGGCACTCAAAGGGTTAAGAAAATTAAAACATTATTTGCAACGGATCATTTTTTTAGACATTTTATTTGTCAAAAGAAGCATCATCCAATTCGGAGATGCCAAAGAAAGTAGATTTGTAGTCAAATTAATCAGACTCAATTTGATGGCTCTGAAAATAAACTGGTTAATAATTTGTAGGAATTTTTACATTTCAATAAAAATTGATTATCTAAATGACCAGAGTATAACAATCATGGCTTCCCTTTGGTAAAGTGTGATTTAGTAATCATAGTCCTCCATAAATAACTCACCTGGCTGCACAGTCATATGCAAGGACATCAGTCTCTGCTAGTAAGTCCCCATCAGTTTCATGGTCACCTCCATCTGACCCCAATTCAAATAACTGTATGGAGGAACACATAAAAAATGATGCCAATATGTTTACAAACCACACTGTAGGAGATCAATGCATATGGTACATAAAATAAAGGTAACCTTTATTTTCGCTGTGTATTCCCCTCTACCGCCAAAAAGACCAAGTCCTCCAAGCAGGATGTCAGTATCAGCACAGAAACGAATGGCCTCCACTGAATGTGCAGAGTAACCCCAGCCTCCACCATGACCTTAACAAATGACAAGTAGTATATTTATTTAGAGCAGGTGGAATTAAACACTTGGCATGTTTGTCTTTCTGAAAGTACAAACCAAACTAGGCGCATACTTTCAAATCTGTTAACAACACTGTAATCTTCCTTGGAATAAACTTTCAACACTGATTGAGTTTCCTCCTCCGTACTTGAGACGCCCATCTTCAAGTCTTGCATTGCAGCCAGTGTGTCGAGACAGCCTGAAATAAAGACTATCGTAAGCACGCGTACTGCCAAGTCTAAGTGATCACTTATGCTCTAAACATGCTTAACACAAACTATGAACTTTTTCTTTCTTTCGATGAATGCATTGTACTATACCGCTTGATAGTACTATTCAGACCCATGTTTAACCAAGGATGTCCAACACAAACCTACCCAGTATATGCAAAGCTGCATGTGATCGAGTGGTTACAGCCTTTTGTCCAGTAGGCAGTGCCAGCTCTGGGCTAAGAATGCTACATCTTAGCTGCATGTCAGGGGCCGACGGTAACCTGGAGTCTGCTATGACAGCATTGTAACACCAAAATTCTCTTGTGCTGGCCTGAAATCTAGAACAAAAACATATGACATAGTAAAGTCTCACACTTTTATTAGAATTAATTTGTATGTTTTACAATAAAGCCCACCAATAGTATTACAATCTTGTATTGCAATTGCAGTCAACAATATAGTTACAAAGTATTTATGGTGTCAAATGGGAATTTATTAATGCCTTAATACACTAGAGACTAAAGAGAAATTGTATAAAGAAGTGCTGTACAATAGACAAAATCAGAACACGTCTCTTCATAACGAAGTTTCATTTTTTGTGTAAAGTTACATTAAACTGAATGTAAGCTCTTTGTATCTTTTATACCTAAACTTCAATTGTCTTTTATAAGTGACATGTTTTAGTCCTGTTTAAAAAGTTTAAGGTTTAATGGTCGTTCCAGAGAATGCCGAGGAATTTTCAGGTGATACTTGGAGTGTGTATGCAAAAATTTTGTTTGGAAACTAAAGAAATCTTCAGTTTTTCATCTGTTTTCTTTAGAGATGAGAAAAGTGTCCCCTGATAAATGCCTTAGATCTGGAATGTAAGGACTCATGTTTAAAACACAAAGGGGTTTCAAAATTAATTTCAGTAATGTACTATGGGTAATTGTATTGCCTGGGGCTATCCAATTAGACCCCAAAAAGCCAGAGTGAGCCACAGCTGATCAGGGGATCCGGTTTCACAACTAATACATGGAAAAAAGCCCTATTTTAAGAAGAAATGTACACGTTCCACTGAAACAGGACACGTACCTGAAAAAATATCAACAAAAAAATCATAAAAAAAACATCTGTTCGCTCTCAAAAAAATGTCACCACTAATTGGATATCCACCATAAATAAATATCTATCTATCTATCTATCTATAAATAAGGGTGTGGCCTACGACGTGCCTTTCCAGCTGATCCTGCTCCTGCCTCCGGCGGTCCGTGACGTCCCTGATTGTTGCATAGCAAGCCAGCGGTGCAGCCTATTGCAGGTCGTTTGTGGACACCCGTGCCTGGTTGATTGTGAGCAGTTTTGCTTTGGTTTTATGTATAAAATCGTGTGGTATCCAGTCCACAGTGTTCTGTTTTATGGTACGAGTCTTAGACTCTTTACCTTGGAGAATTTCTCTTTTACATTAAACTGCTACTCGTTTAATGCACCATGAAGCGCCTCTCTCTCTACATTTTTTCATACATATATACATATATATATATACATATATATATATATATATATACATATATATATATATATATATATATATATATATATATATATATATATATATATATATATATATATATATATAATATATTATATATACTATATATACCAGTAGTAAATAAAAACATACCTCCAAATAACATCATGGACTGGGTCCAAGCAAACCCCAAAACCTTGCAGATCCTCCTGTTCGGAATCATTAAAAGTAGCACAGCTTCCATCAACTTTATTGATAAGAAGGCATTTAAATGGTGGTGGCTCGGTCATAGAAGCTGGTACAAGACCTGTATAATTAAAGAGCATTTTAATTATTATTGTCTGCATAGTTACTAGATAAACTGTACAGTTATAATTTATTTCACTACGCCTATGAGGGTAGCTAGAGCACAGCTGTCAGTCTATATGGATGAAAGCTAAATATTTTTATTTTTTTTTTAAAGTGAAAAAAAAAATATGCAACCAATCATTTATATTTTTTCCTTTTATTTGGTTGAAAGCTAGAATTCTGACATTATTTTAAAGGAAGTAGTGCAGGAAACCAAAAAATATATAACAAGATGTTAGTAGTTACCTATCTTCTTCCATAAATAGCTACCATTAGGAAAAATAGTAGAGATGTCATGAGGGGGCACCTTAGAATAAGTTACCCATTGGACCATCCTACACTTGCATCTACAATACTGGAAAAGATTCCGGCATCTCTCACTATTTATTGTTGGGACTCCCACTTGCACCTTTAACATGTAATCTGGCCTTCACTCCGGGGCTCGCAAACAAACACCTAATGGCGTGTCATATTCCTTATACACCATTTCCAAATAGACATTGGTCACACCAAGGATTTGTAACAGTTCTAAACTAGGTCAGACCCAAGACAACCAATTTCACAATGTGGCACCAGCCAGAGGTTTTCCCAGGCCAGCACCATTCACACAGCACATGGGTGTTCGAGATGACATCTTCTTGTGCCAGGAAAGCTAATCTGCCCATGCTGCGAGCCAGTCCCGGTTCAGATGACCCAAGTTACCAGTTTCCAATGATTTTCTCTAGTGCAGTCCTATGCGTTAAAAAAATTTGCAACCAAATTGATTAATTTGAATACCGATTATTGGGAGCATACAGTCCTGCGGTCACTCAAAATTGGTCACAGGGTCCATGTATTTTTTTGGGTGCTGAAAATTCATCCCAATTGAATACATTTAGACTAGAGTGGGATGTGGTACTTTACACATTGCGGATTCTATGTAACGTCGGTTAATTTATATTAGAAGTACAGGTCTATTACAGTACGGTTCTAAGTGGCTGTACACGTTCAGCAGCCATGATGCCCTTGTAATCCACACAGATATTTAAACACATCTCACATACAAACTATTCACAGGTACAGTAATAATGGAACCGGTTTTTCCTTTTCTGTCTAATTGCAGTTTATCAGATGGCTGGTATGCTAACCTTTGCGTGGCTTTGTACCTTCATTCACTGATTTTTTTTTCTAATCATCCCATCCTCTTTAACCATCCCTTTGTTATGTAAGTTTATAAAAAGTCAACATCTGTCTTCCCAGTTTTATTCATTCAAAGGTTGTGTGGATCCCACTGTGACCTATCTGTATTGCCAGAAGCTACTTAATGTTATTTTACCTCATCTTAACTAAAGAATTGTCCAAGATTAACTTACTTATTTATATACCACACACATATTCCGCACCGCTTTAAAGAGAATATTTGAACACTCACATTAGTCCCTGCCCAGTGAAGCTTACAATCTATATTCCCTTCCACATATACACACACGCAGACATTCTAGGGTTAATTTTGTTGGGAGGCAATTGACCTATCAGTATATTTTTGGATTGTGGGTGGAAACTGGAGTACCCGGAGTAAACCCACGCAAACATGGGGAGAATATTCAAACTCCGCACAATTGGGGCCATGGTGGCTATAGAACCACAGTTCAGTGTAGTGTAGTGCTGTGAGGCAGTAATGCTAACCATTACACCATCCATGATGCCTCAACTGGTAATTAATGCATTGAAATATATTGTATAAATAAGCTTCAACTCCACATGTATTACACAGGGCACAAAATAAAAAGGAAACAAGTAAAACATTTTTATCAAAATATTAGGAAAATATTTAAAAAAACAGCTCTAATGCAAAATGAATTAAGAAATCTTACAATGCCTTTATTTGAAGTTAATAAAGTTAATTAAATCAAGATTTTTAATTAAATAAACTGTGGCAAGATTTTTACATAGAAACATTCAACTACTTGCCTATTATATGTCGACTTGCAAAGATTTCTGATGTGGCTAAGACATGGGAGTTTATAAGTGCTTCGTCTATCCGTAGGAAGGTCTGGTCTCCACTTGCACCGACCCATGTTGCTTTCCTCCCGTACTTTGAGCCAATGTTGGGCATGGGTGCTGGCTTTGCATTCCAATAAGGCATGTCTAAGATGGGTCTTCCAAGCTGTCCTTTCTACAAGAAACAATTCAGAGACAGATCGATATTAACTCAACTTTCATCCAACTAGTTAGCTAGATGGAATGAAAATCTCATAATGTGTGGGAAGACAATCAGCAATTTGCTTCCACACTACAGATAATCGACTAATTTGTTCAGACAATTTGTTAACATATAATAGTTTTAAGTAACTTGTCTGTCCATTTTCCATTATCTGGGAGCAAAAGGTAGTTTGTCAGTTGCCCCCATACATTACCAGAATTTAATTGCAATCCACTAGCGGGACGGTTGATAAACGCAGCCACTATTTTTTTCTTAATTTTTTTTTTCACTTACCGAAAAACTTCCAAATGTAAACACTTGTCCATCCATTAATAGAACTGCTGTGTGGTTGCTGCCAGCCGTGACTTGAGTACTTGGACCAGGCAGTGCCTGTACCAATGTTGGACAACCCCTAGGTGAGAAAAATCACTATATAAATAAACACACTGAATATATATGCTTTATTTAAATACACTTGAGAAAGTCTGCTTGTTAGAAACATCCCACTGTAGTATTACCCTTTACCCATTATTAAATAACAGCATAAAACGGAAACAAACATACAGTTTTCCTGCTGACTAGTAGATTACATATCACATATTGTTCCATAAACCTGGTAAATAAGCAAAAATATCCAAAATGTGGTACAGCGGTTATGAGGTCCATATGTGCCCCAACTACCCTCATACATGCACAAGTACTACACATCAAGCAAATACTCAAGAAAAATTACTATAAATTGTAGAATACTATATACAAATACATATTTGAATTGTTTATAAAATAAAAAATTACAAATTCAGTTCTTTATTTAAACTTATAAGGGTCAGTGTTTCGAAACATTCATTCTGTTCCCTTTGTAGAAGCCACGGATTAAGATTGCCCTAAAAAGTAGTGCATTGTTAATAGACAGGTACTAAGGTCTAGAGCAGGGGTGGCCAAACCGGTCCTTGAGACCGACCAACGTTCCATGTTTTCCAAATCACCTATCTGGTACATGCTGCATTCATTCCTACTACAGACCCGCGGGTTGCCTGAAAAACAAACTCTCGGTAGATCTTGAGGACAGGTTTGCCACCCTGTTAATTATATGATGAAACATGAAGTCACAGTTCTCAACCCTTCAGTCAACATAGAGTCTTGTGAATAATCAGGATCTGTGCTTCATTTACATGTATAGAACAAATCAGAATCCCTGTGCTACAACCAGAGAGTATACACACGTTACAGAACTAAGCATGAAAGAAGTTTTCCCTCGGTTCTAATATACATACCCATACTCCCGATTTCAAACATTTTATACTCATGTTATTAGCTAAATTAGCGTTTAATATTTTTTTTATACTTGCCTGCAACTAACATCACCATGACCCAGCTGTCCATGTTGACCATAGCCAAACGTGTAAACGTCACCATTTTCCATTAAAATAACTGTAACAGACAATAATAGATGTTAATAGCCAAGCAAACCTTTTCATTTATCATAATGACCTCTAGTGTTTACCTTATATAGGAAATAATTTTTTTACACTTTTATTTGAATGTACTGTATATAACAATTGTGAGCGACACTGGCATTTTTAGCAGTTGTTTTGCACATCTCTCAGATGTTGTCGATCAAAGGGTTAATGTCAAACTTTTAAAAAGTTTTCCTCTTAGTGCCAGACTAATTCTGGCATTTTGTGATGCATGGATTCAAATGCATTGCACTGAATCTATAGGCCATGTGGGTCCTTAGTCCACACATTAAAGATGTATAATGTAATCTGGCAACAAAAAGTACTTTCATTTACAGCGCAAACAATATTATCTGTTTTATGTATAAAAAATTTTTAAAAAGTGAAATATGAATATAAAATCGGTTGACTTAGGATTCGTCCTAAAGATAGGTTCTCATAATAGGCAAATATTTATGACTTGCAATGTTTCCAAATCTGCTAGGGATGAATCTCCTTAAAGGCTGGATTAGTTCGTAGTCAAGTCACACAAAAAAAAACACCAACAAGAAAAGACTGCACTCCTTACCTGAATGGTGGAACCCGCAGCTGACCTGAACAGCCCTCAGCTCACTGTCAAAGCGGACAGTTCCAGGAGGATAAGTTGTGATTTTGCTGGCATCTTTCTCTCCTTGTTCCCTGCCCTCGTCTAAAAAAAAAAAAAAAGATTAACATCTCAGAAAAAATTTAGAAGTGGAGTTTCATAAAGTATTGCAGATGCCAGATACGCCTCCAAACAAAAAACAACCTTGTACTAAAAAGAGTATATAGCTCAGAAGTGAAATAAAGATATGAGAGGTTCACATGAGAAGCGCAAAGTATCCACACTATCTCTTACACACAGCAACAGCAGCAACAGAAATGTGTAAAGATTATCAACTTTAAATTCACAAATATAATTTCAAACAAAAACTAAATACAGTTTAGAGAGAAATCTGTCCATGAGATATTCTGAACAAGAATTCAAAATGCTTTAGACAAGTGATGTGAACTGCACCTACAAAAGAGAAGGATCTGAGGAATAGAGAAATGAACAGAAAGAAGTAAAAACTGCAAGTAAAGAAAAATAGGTACTTGTTTCCTAGCACGGCGCCCATCGTGGGTCATCGTATGGGCGCCACGCTTCCGGCTCGGTGGCTCGCTGCGCTCGCCACGCTATATAAAATCAACTCCACGCCGACGTGGATAGTGGGGGTATGAAAAGGTCGGAGGACGCGTACCACTGCGCTCGCCACGCTTCGGGTTGGCGTTCATCGTGGGGTGGCGTTAACAATGGGGGGGCATTTGACCCATCAGGGTGGGGATACAATGAAAATTGGGGTCTGGGTGGCATTTAACATTGGGCCCAATGTAAAATCGGGTCTCAGGGACCATTTTACATTGGTTCCAATGTAAAAATCGCGTCCATCGCATGCGATTTGGTTGCATGCGATGGACGCAATTTTTTAGGACCCGATGGATACAATTTTAATTGCTGGCGCCGTGCTAGGAAACAAGCACCGAAAAATACATCAACTCTTATCTACACCATTAGGAAACAGCAAATATAAATGAAAGCTATGGCAAACTATGCTATGGGTTAGAGCAATGTTATAGCTTATTAATACAGTTAAGGAACAAATCGTATGTTTTACATTTTTACACAACATTCTAGTTATGTCCCTTATTTAGATACATTTATGTTATTTCTTAATATCACACTTAAAACATATAAATGTTATAAGAAAAACCCACAAATAACACATGGCAAGCACACAATGACTGGACAAACTACAAGGGCCAAGTAGTTCCTATCAAGCTGGCAATGTTTTCTTGGTTTCTACGTAATTCATACTTTACACCATAAAAACAAGGTCCTTTGTGTCCATATTCTAAACAAGCTGCTATCTGTGTGATTTTATGTTACCGTTCAATTGAGGAAAACAGAACAGTAACTGTAAATTACTTGAATTAACAAACCTCCAATGTACTTACGAATGCAAGTGACACAACTGCAGGTAAAAACGCTAAACAGCCTAAATCTGTACATCTAGTGAACAAATTACACTGCTTTCACATTGCAAAAATGGGTAATGACACGGTATTCTTAAATGGGACTTTAAAATGGGTCTGAGCCTTGAGACCTTTCACATTGCAGGTGAAAAGCGTTTTAAAAATCATTTAATACCATTCAAACATTCAACCTGTTTATCCCCCAAGGGACACGTTTCAAGCCATTGAAATAGAGCTGTTCAAACTGCCAAAAAACGGCTTTAAAACGTGTAGGACTCTGCTTTTTAACCGTGTTGAAATACCGGTTAACTTTAACCGGTAAATCAACTCTGGCACTTTCACATTGCAGCCTTAAACGTTTTTAAATGGAAAAAAAACGGCAATATACCGTTTTAAAAGTGCGATGTGAAAGGGGTATTAGTCAAGAGGTTGAATGAGAGTATTTCCACAAAACGTTATATAGTACAAACATATTATGCTATGCTTTAGATTAAAGGTTTCTTTTTAATCATTAAAATCAGCCTGTGGGCCAGATGCACTCAGCTTCCAAAGTGATAAAATGGAGAGTGATAAACAACCAACCAATCAGCTCCTGCCATACATTTTCAAACACAGTCTGTGACATGGCAGTTCGGAACGGATTGGTTGGTTGTTTATCATCCTCCATGTTATCACATTTTGAAGCTTAGTGCATCTGACATTCTAAATTCTCTAATGGGTAAAAAACATGTTAGTATGTAATTGGGTTGCGGGCGGGCGGGCGGGCAGGTTAGTACCACAGACGTGACGGAAATCATGGCCTGCAGTGCAGAGAGGCAGCAATGCCAATGGTCTGCACTTAGCTTCCCCATACAGCACAGCTGCACCTCCTTCTCCTCCCAGACGGGCACAGTGGCTGCCGAAGCAGGTGATAGTCTTACTGGTTTCCTAAAGGCCTATACACACTATAAGATTATCTTTCCAATGTGGCTGGTTGGAATGAAAATTTAGAAATTTCTGGTAACAAATGTCATCTGCATAAATAGATTTAGCCAATTTGTCTGAATTACCTTTTTTTTGTTTTCCATGTTTAGGAGCAAATAATCAATTGTCATTAGCTCCCAAAAATCTCCAGATCTTCATTCCAGCCAGATTGGAAATAATGTGTATTGGACAGTTTAGTGGTTACGTTTTTTTTTTTTTTCAAAGGGGCTTAAGACTTTGTTTACATAGAAACATAGAATTTGACGGCAGATAAGAACCACTTGGCCCATCTAGTCTGCCCCTTTTTTAAACATGTTACCTCAAACCATATTTGATCCTTATTTTTTTGTAAGGATATCAATATGCCTATCCCAAGCATGTTTAAATTGTACTACTGTATTTGCCTCTACCACCTCTGATGGGAGGCTATTCCACTTATCTACTACTCTTTCTGTGAAGTAATTCTTCCTTAAATTTCCCCTGAATCTTCCTCCCTCTAGTTTCAGTGCATGTCCTCGTGTTCTGTTGCTCCTCTTCCTGTGAAGAATGTCTCCCACCTGTACCTTGTTAAAACCCTTGATATATTTGAAAGTTTCTATCATGTCCCCCCTTTCCCTTCTCTGCTCTAAAGTATACATATTAAGATCTTTTAGTCTTTCCTGGTACGTTTTGTGATGTAGGCCATGCACCATTTTAGTTACCCTTCTTTGTACAGTCTCTAATGTATTTATATCCTTCTGGAGATATGGCCTCCAGAACTGAACACAATACTCTAGGTGAGGTCGTACCAATGACCTATACAGTGGCATTATTACTTCTTTCTTTCTACTGCTGATTCCTCTCCCTATGCAACCAAGCACCTGACTTGCCTTCTTCATTGCTTTGTTACATTGCCTACCTGCCTTTAAGTCCCCTGAAATAGTGACACCTAGATCCCTCTCTCCCTCAGTAGTTTCCATTATAGTGCCATGTATACTATATTTAGGCTTTGGATTTTTGCAACCCAAGTGCATGATTTTGCATTTTTTGGCATTAAACTGTAGTTGCCATGCTCTTGACCATTCCTCTAATCTACCTAGATCATCAATCATTTGTTTTACCCCTCCTGGTGTGTCTACCCTGTTGCATACCTTTGTGTCATCTGCAAAAAGGCACATTTTTTGCACTGCTACTCTCAGTGGTCGGGGAAAACCACTACACTGCAACGGAGTGTGATTGAAGAGTCGCAGCTAATTAAAGAAAAGGCCGTATGCGGATCGAGAGCCACGGGTTGGCCACCCCTGCACTATATAGACTGTGTATTTATTGCAGCAAGTGAAAACAAGCATAAGAATCTGAGTTTGACAAAAGTCGGCCAGTAGACCATAGAGAACCAGCTACACAGTCATGGGCACCCAAGATGCATGTGGGGAGGAGTGAAGGCTAGCCTGTCTGGTCCGAACTCACATTAGAACTACTGTAGTACAAACTGCTAAATAAGTTAGTGCTGACTGATGTGAAGATGTCAGAACAGAATGCATCCCAGCTTGCAACGTAGCTGCACACCGGGTCAGAGTGCCCATGCTGACCCCGGTCTACCTCTAAAAGCACCTACAGATGTGTCCTCCTACACTATTGCTGCAGTTGTGCCCAATGTCCCAGGTCCTGTATGACTTTACATGCATGGTGCACCATTTTCATCGGGTCCTCACATTAATGTGAATGTTACTCGGACACGTACTATCTACCTAAGTATTGTTGCAGTCCAAGTTCACCCCTACATAGAAATGGTCTCTTTATGCATGATAATACCAACTACAACACTGTCAGATTTGTTCAGTAACTGTGTGAACAACATCACAGAGTTCAAGGTATTGGCTCAAATTACTCAGATACAGTATCAATCTGACTGAGCAGCTGTAGGATGTGCTGGATGGCCATAAAGGCCCCACCTGGCAACATACACAACTCAACTCAAAGTATCTTGCACTAACGTCTTGGTGCCAGATACCACAGCCCACCGTCAGAGGTTTTGTAAAATCCATGCCTTCATGGATGTTTTGGGGGACCTACACAATTACCAGGCAGGTGGTGGCCATAGACACACGTGTAATACATGCAAATTCAAGTAAAAGAATATGCACTCTGTCAAAACTATCCAAACACTGATATTTTACATATCTCTCACAGAGATGTTGGCAATCAAAGGGTTAAGTAAAAGGCCTTCACAGGCTCAAAGCAAAAAAAAACTATTTTGAATCCTGGAGTAGGTTAACAATAAAGGCC
Organism: Crinia signifera; assembly: GCF_055691185.1. Taxonomy (NCBI): domain Eukaryota; kingdom Metazoa; phylum Chordata; class Amphibia; order Anura; family Myobatrachidae; genus Crinia; species Crinia signifera. Next base: position 294,382,283 of record NC_139218.1, on the reverse strand, counting down.
CCCATACACTAGGGCGACTTGTCCTTAGGACAAGTCGCCCCCGACTTCCCCCTGAGCTTCCCCGGCTGCTCCCCGGGGGAGCTTGATTAGATTGGCACTTTATGTGCCATTTTTTACATGTGATAAATCGTCTCGATTTATCACATGTAAAAAACCCGGGGAGCAGGGGGGGGGGGGGGCTACAGAGGTGGGAGCTGGTGGGAGCAGGGGGGCTGGGGACGCTGCGGGGGACACGTCTGTGTCCCCCGCTGCTGGGGACGATGCGGGGGACAGCGTCTGTGCGAGGCGGTAGAGGGAGCAGGGGGGGCTGGGGACGCTGCGGGGGACAGCGTCTGTGCGGCGAGGCGGTAGAGGGAGCAGGGGACGCTGCGGGGGACACAGGCGGCATAGAGCCGGCCGGGAGCTGTCAGTAATGAATAAAAAAAAAAAAGCCCATACAATGAATGGGCAGCCTGTGATTGGCTGCTGAGCGCTCTCTCAGCCAATTGCTGACTGGCTGAGAGAGCGCTCAGCCAATCACAGGCCGCCCATTCATTGTATGGGCTTTTTTTTTTTATTCATTACTGACAGCTCCCGGCCGGCTCCCCCTGCCCGGCTCTATGCCGCCTGTGTCCCCCGCAGCGTCCCCAGCTCCCCCCTGCTCCCTCCACCGCCGCGCCGCCCCACTAGGTCCCAAGTCGGGTGGTCGGACGTGCAGCAGGTCCGACCACCCGACGCAGATCCGATGCGCACGGGACCGCGCATCGGATCTGAGGGGACATCAAAACTAGCCGATTTTGGTCCGATTTCGGCCAGATCCGACTGATCTGGCTGAAATCTGACCAAAATCGGCTAGTGTATGGGGGCCTTAAGTGTAGTCATCACAAAAAAGCAGCCTGCTTCAATTCCTGTAGGAACCGTGGACATGAATATCTCTGCTATTCCTAGATCCATGTACTTATGCACTGGAGTCTGCACTTAGTGCTTCAAGGAAATAGAAAAAATATGTAGGTAGAGAATCTTTTTCAAGTTATCAGCACAACTCAGCATCAGCGCCCCCTTGCATGATTATGTCCTGCTACAATTTTGTTGATCATTTAGCAGGATTTATATATTTTTAAAGAAGGCACACAATGTATAATATTTTCAGTGCATGCATAGGAAAAACACTTTCCCCAGGAGACTTTTCTCAACTCTGCTTCTCCTTATTAGTGGACTAGCAAGATTGAAAACATTTATTTCATAACCAATTAAAATACTGTGCAGTCTGACTCTGCAATACAAAATGTACAGTACCAGCCTAATTTTATAGTGTAACTTCTACCTCACATATTAGTGCTTGCAGGCCAATGTCCATTTGTAGCAGTCTATTTCCCCACGCATATCACATTATATTACTGTACAACCAGGGATGGGGAACCTTCGACCCTCCAGCTGCTGTGGAACTACACATCCCAGCATGCCTTGCAACAGCTGTAGCATGGCCACGTAGCAAAACTGTAACAAAGCATGCTGGGATGTGTAGTTCCACAACAGCTGGAGGGCCGAAGGTTCCCCATCCCTGCTGTACACTATTCGATTTATTTTGTACCATTTCTAAAATAAATATTTTTTGTTTGTAATAAAAATTTACATTTTGAGTGCAAAACAAAAATAATGCAAAAAATATAAATGGGACTTAAGCCCCATACACACAGCGCGACTGCAGGGATAGCTCAGCACACACTCTTTATAGGCAAACCCTGCACTCTCTGTGCCCAACAGCTGGAAAATGGTGCTGGATTCGACAGCCGCTGCTCACCTAGCCCTGCCCCCCCCCCCCCCCCCGAATGGGTGAGCAGCGGCTGTCGAATCGGTCCCATTTCCAACAAAAGCATGCAGGTTGGTGGGTTTTCCCGCTGTGTTTTCTGACAGATCGGAAAAAAATAAAAAATAAAAGAAATCATAGGTCGACTCACTGATTCAACTTAAAAATTTTTTTGGTAACTGACGTTTTCAGACAAGCGTCAGTTTTCGACTCTAATGGAATAGACCCCTGAGTTGACAATCTCAATGTCAACTGTATACTACAGAAGTGAATTTCATGATAGAGACACAAACTCAGATCTGTAGTCCATCTATGGATTCAGAGGCTTAGATTTATTATCTGGCAATCAGGGGAATATGCGCTATCCCCATGCCTTAAGGCAGGGGATAGCGCTTCCCCTGATCTATCACACCTGCTGGCCGGGTACTTTATCGGCGGCGGTGTGGGGCAGGAGGCATAGCGCAGCTACGATATTTCGTGCTGCGCCCCTGCCTGATTTATGAACGGTCAGCCGCCTGCAGCTATCGACTTAGATAGCTGCAGGCGGCGATGCCCTATGCCTACAGCAGGGACAGCACTGTCCCTGCTGCTGGCGCTGAGCTGGGATCTCGCGTGAGTAGCGAGATCCCGCGCAGTCCAGCCGGCCGGGGGGAAGGAGACAGCGCGTCAGTGTTAACTGACACGCTGTCAGCTGGAGGGGACATCACACGTCAGCGCTCCCCCGCTTCGGTGGCAAGATCTTAGTAGATCTTGTCGGTGTCCCCTCCTGCTTCGCCTCGCTACTGAGGCGAAGCAGGGAGTGTTATAGCGGAGCTCTTAGCGCCGCTATAATAAATCTACCCCAAAATCGCTTATAGACAAGCACAGTTACAGTATGAACTTGTTAGTATCTTATTGCAGAATTTTTTTTTGCCAATTATTAGATGTCACAGGTGTATCGGAAATGGCAAAATGCATTACTAAATTATAATATATAAAACTGAAAATCATTATTGCTAGTAAATGAAGAACTATAAGTATACAGGTTGAGTATCCCTTATCAAAAACTAACTCTGCCTGTTTTGCGGCGCCCTGCTAAAACAACCTAGCCCGTCAGTCCCCGCTGCACACCCCCAAGACAGACTTCGGAGGCAAGATCCACCCACATTGGTGACATCTGTGGATGGGCCCACAAATTGGTCCCACCCACATTAGTGATGTCGGCGGCGGGCCCGCAGCATTCAAAGTGCCCATTTTCCTCCAGCACCCTGCCCTCCTGAGATGCTGGAGGGAACACTATTATCTTCAGGTATCTTGTACTTATGTTGTACAAAGACATTAAATACACACAAATATATTTTCTTTGTGCATTAAACAAGGTTTCAAAGCATGAAATAAAGTTTGTGTACCATCTCAGATACTGAATTTAAATGCCAAGCAATCATTTTCTTCCACATATTTAGTGTCAGTAACATATCATGTCCTCAGGGATTCAGTACTAAATCCCGGCGTTCAGAATCCCGACGCCGGAATCCCGACAGCCAAAATCCCGACAAGGGGGGGGGACGTGGATCGCCCCCCCTTGCGGGCTCGCCACGCAGCGGGCCCGGTGCCTCACTACGCTCGGCACACTAATTTATTCTCTCTCCAGGGGGGGATGCAGTTAAGATCCCGGCGGTCGGGATCCCGGCGTTCAGAATCCCGACGCCGGAATCCCGACTGCCGAAATGCCGACACTTTCTCCCTCCTGGGGTGTCCACGACACCCCTGGAGGGAGAATAAAATAGCGTGCCGAGCGTAGCGAGGCACCGGGCCCGCTGCGTGGCGAGCGATCCACGTCCCCCCCTTGTCGGCATTTCGGCTGTCGGGATTCCGGCGTCGGGATTCTGAACGCCGGGATCCCGACCGCCGGGATTCAATACTGAATCCCTCCAGGGGTGTCGTGGACACCCACGGAGGGAGTATGTGTCGGGATTTCGGGGGTCGGGATTCTGAATGCCGGGATCCCGACCACCGGTATTTTAACTGCATCCCGTTCTCAGTAGTGCTGTTACAGATGTCCCCAGTGGTGCCAGTTACAGATGTCCCCAGTAGTGTCAGTTACATATTATGTCCTCAGTAGTGCGGTTACAGATGTCCCCAGTAGTGTCAGTTACATATCATGTCCTCACTAGTGATGTTACAGATGTCCCCAGTAGTGGCAGTTACATATCATGTCCTCAGTAGTCCATTACATATCATGTCCTCAGTAGTGCTGTTACAGATGTCCCCAGTGGTGCCAGTTACATATCATGTCCTCAGTAGTCCGTTGCATGTCATGTCCTCAGTAGTGCTGTTACAGATGTCCCCAGTAGTGTCAGTTACATATCATGTCCTCAGTAGTGCTGTTACAAATGTCCCCAGTAGTGTCAGTAACATATCATGTCCTCAGTAGTGCTGTTACAGATGTCCCCAGTGGGGCCAGTTACATATCATGTCCTCAGTAGTCCGTTACATATCATGTCCTCAGTAGTGCTGTTACAGATGTCCCCAGTAGTGTCAGTTACATATCATGTCCTCAGTAGTGCTGTTACAGATGTCCCCAGTAGTGGCAGTTACATATCATGTCCTCAGTAGTGCTGTTACAGATCATGTCCTCAGTAGTGCTGTTACAGATGTCCCCAGTAGTGTCAGTTACATATCATGTCCTCAGTAGTGCTGTTACAGATGTCCCCAGTAGTGTCAGTTACATATCATGTCCTCAGCAGTGCTGTTACAGATGTACTCAGTAGTGTCAGTTACATATCATGTCCTCAGCAGTGCTGTTACAGATGTCCCCAGTAGTGTCAGTTACATATCATGTCCTCAGCAGTGCTGTTACAGATGTACTCAGTAGTACTTTTAGCAAAAAAAAAATACATTTTTCACTTTCTGGATTGTATGATTTTCGGAATAATTTGGATAGCGGATATATGGATAAGGCAGGGGTGGCCAAACCTGTCCTCAAGATCTACCAATGGTGCATGTTTTCCATGCAACCTGTGGATCTATAGTAGGAATGAATGCAACATGTTTGAAAATGTGACAGTTAGTAATGACTACAGCTGTGCAGCAGCTAGGTGATTTGGAAAACCTGGGCCGTTGGTAGATCTCGAGGACCGGTTTGGCCACCCCTGGGATAAGGGATACTCAACTTGTATATCATTTGAAGTTTTGTTTTAAGTCAATAATTGAAATCTAGTTTGAACAGTTGAATCAACACAATCATACATTTGTGGTCTTATTTTACAGCATTTTTCCTGATTTATTATTTTGTGAGAAAGAAAAAGAAATGAACAAAATTTGCACACTGAATTAAAAAAAAATGAAATTTAAAGTGTTTCAGACATAATGCCAAGGGTTTTGTACAGTATATACATGTCAAATTGCAATGCATAGTAAACTGATAAATACACAGAAACCTGGGTGGAAGCACTCACACACAACGAAGCACAGAGGATGAAATGAGAAAAGAAAAAGTGACATACGTGACATGATGTGGTGGCATGTGCGGGTATTAATTTTTATGAAGCAAACGTAATGCTATGGCTCAGGGTATTTACAATAAAACAAAACAAGACGACATTGGAAGATCAGATGAGATTTCTTATTATATTTATGAAATCCCAATGGAATTTATTTTTAAAGACAAAGGCGCATTTAACTGCACTGCAAGATAGTGATAGGGATATGTTAATAACTATTATCAAGGGAAACAGATATGTTTATGAGAAAGACCATATTGGCCAGGACAAATCAGATGGAATATGTCATCAGCTGCAACTGTCGATAGCATTAAATAACAGACTACACGTGAATCGAGAGGTGCCATATATGCCAGGGAAAAAGCCAGTCAAGTCCCCTAGTGGATAGGACAAAGTGCGTATAAGAAGGGGTGAGGTGTGCTCAGGAAGGACTAGGTTCTGCGTTTGTCCTCTCTAGTGAGAAAGGAAGACTAAATACCTTTTTTCTTGTCCCGCTTATGCTTTAGCTGTGGTGGTAGAGCTCTTAGTCTGGCTAGAGCCTGTTCTCGGTGGTTCATAAAATTAGGACCAGGAAATACAAAAGGGCCTGGGGAGAGACATTTTGCACATGCATGGGAAAGCGCAACAAAATGGAAACATGTTTAGAGGAAAAATGAAAAGATCAAAAAAAAAATGAAGAACAATGACAATACAAATACTTTAAAACATACCATGGATACTCCCCACAAATTACATGGGAATACACACAAATCCTATTCTCTTTATGATAGCAAGTGAATGGCACATACAGTATAAGGTCAACTGACACTAACTGGGAATAACATCATTAAGACATTAAAAAATGTAAAGACTCATTAGAAACCACCATATAAAATGCATTACAAACCTTATGGCTACTGCTTAGCAAGTCTTAATTTGTCCAATATTACATGTACAATAGTGTCATGAAATAGAGATTTAAGAGAAATACCAATTCACCATAAAATGGTAGTGGCCGGTATACAGATACTCTGTCCACATAAAAAGTGGGGTAGCATTCAGTTGAATAACCATCCAATCCACAAAGGGATAACTAACACCCACAAGACATCCAGCAGCACAACACAGAGGAAGGTATACACAAACCCTAGTGCTACAAGACATCAGGATATCAGTGTTGCTAGATTGACTAATTTTTGGGACACATAGATGAGAAACAAGGACCACACAATGGACAAAGCAAATTGCTCAAATGACAACTTTCTATGGACATCGCTGATCAATAACTTTATATAAGGAGGGGGAATATTCAAGTATGGTTGCCAAAGAGAACACACAGAATACTTGCGTCTCACAGTCTAGAATGTTCTGGAAGATCTGCTATATGCATGCATTATGGCAAAGTTATAATCCTATAATCTTCAAAATTTGAGCCAATTTTGTATAAACTACTTTAATTTCAGATTACAGCAACCCCAAAACACTAAATTCATTTAAATATCCATGGCAAATCAACGCTTTCTTGGGTGTCTGCATAACCGTTTATGAACTGTAACAAAGGCTAAATCCACATTTCGCAATGTAGTCTAAGGAATGACTTTGGCTGGGGCCACTCATAGCAGCCAAGCAGGTCCTGTTCAGCTGAACCTGCTTGGCTGCAAGGAGGCTGAGAGGGGTCACACACACACAGAGGCGTGGCTGGTTCCTGCAGCACCGCCGTACTGTGTGAACACATACATTGTAATGTAGATGCTCTTTCTGAAATCCGTCCGGTCCTACCGCAGCTTGCTGCAGTAGGACCTGACACTAATGTGTGGACGGCCGCATTGGAGCCTGTGTGCAGGCTCCTTGTGGCCAATCGGGTCCAACTGCGTTGCTGTGTGTGGCCCCAGCCTAAAGTGACACATAACTTATCAGACTTACATGAGGTTTCAGTCACTGAACACAAAAAGCTATATAAGCAGCTGAAACCTGGTATGTGAAATGTCATATACAGGGAAATAACATGTCAGGAAATGAAACTCATGTTTTACTGATGTTGCAATTATTTCTCCAATGGCAAGTTTGGAGCTCTGAGATGCAATAAACAATTGAATATACATCAGAGAATGATACATTTCCCTACCACACATACATATTATATATTTATGTAATGTTCAATTCTCATGAACAAAAACTGATATTATGAATGCAGTCTGCTTATGGACATTTATTGCACCTTAATGGAGGTAGAGTTTACAATCTCTTGTTAAAACGTACAGTATTTGGTCACCTACAAAATTAGAATTTTAAAATGGAGACTATTTATGTAAATACTTTTTCTTGCTCCTCCTGTATAATAAAACCCCAGCACTTGGCATCACATGGGACACTTCTGTTATGCAGATAATGGTCAAGAATCAGTAATGAATGTACTTTATGCTTGCGGACCAATTGTGTATTGCATGCTGCTAGATCACTTTGCTAAAACAGATATACAGTACAGGATAGCAAGGAGTAACAGCTGTCAAAAAGCATTGATTAGTGTTGAAGACAAAAGAAAATCGGTTACTACATTGACACGTATATGACAAAACCAGTGATAAACACAATAACCATTTAAAAAGTCTAAAAAGTATCAACAAGACATATATTAACTTTCATCTGTGATTCTTGCACCACACACATAAATTATAAAATTGCCATTCAAGCATGGTACAGGTTGAGTATCCCTTATCCGAAATGCTCGGGACCACGAGCATTCCGGATAAGGGAATATTCCGGTTTTTGGAAGAATTTTTTTTTAGCCATATTTACCTGCCCCTGGTGGGTCCCTGATGGTCCCTCGGCGTCCATTGAGTCCTCCGGTGTCCACGGCAGGCCACCAGCACCGTCTCCGGCGTCTCCAGCGGTCCCAGGAGTGCTTTGCGCAAGTTCCCAGGGGCGCCGGTGACGTCACCGGCGCGCGCACGCACGCACACAAAGCACTCCTGGGACCGCTGGAGACGCCGGAGAGGATGCTGAAGGCCTGCTATGGACGCCGGAGGACTTGGTAAGTATTAAAAGAGGGTTAGGGGAAGAAAAAAAAAATTTGAATTATTCCAAAAAAACACGGTTTTTGGAATAATTCGGATACGGGATGCCCGGATACGGGATACCCGACCTGTACTTGTAGATTGAATTTTCCCAAAGGGAGAGGGCAGTAGAAACAGTGTAAGTCAGTCATCATGACTAACTTCCACATGTCGTACGAAAAAATTATTTTTGTTAATATTCCCTTACTTACGTGTATAATATTTGTGTTACATTTGTACATACACATAAAACACAGAGGGAGTGGGGAATTGGCTATGTTGCTCCAATTACAATAAAACTTCAGCATCCTTATATATTACTAGTAAGCCTGCTTAAAACAAATGCTTCCAAAGCTAGTAGGTGTAGTTTCACTTGCTGACAACAGATGGCATTGTAAGCTTGCTCAAAGCAAATGCTTCCAAGCTAGTAGATGTAGTTTCACATGCTGCCAACAGATGGCAGTATTTCAGAGCCACGCGGACACCAGACATATATATATATATATATATATATATATATATATATATATATATATATATACACACACACACACACATACACATACATATATATATATATATATATATATATATATATATATATATATATATATATATATATATATATATATATATATATATATATATATATATATATATATATATATATATATATATATTTACTACTAACCCCAAATACTAATCCAATATCACTGCACAAAGTCCATTGGCACTGTGGACTGCATGTATACATTCTATTCAGGCTATAAATACTGTTGAGGAAACTAGTAATTAATGTTCATGATTGTTAGTCTATGTTGATTAGTAAATGTATTCTGAACATGGAGAAAGAATTCGTGCCAACAGTTTATTTCAGTATGTGGCATAACAGATACTACAATAAATCATTATAAATTCTTTTGTATCGACCACTGGGTTATGGAAAACAGCATTAAAATCACAGTTTCAGTATATAGTTTTTGAAACATTTTTATAAATCTAGAACCCCTGAAAATAAGCCTACATTTCTCTACAATAGTATTGTTCTAAAGAAAAAAAGTAAACTGTTAAGGAAAGTATTAAAATACACACACACAAAAAAACATTTGAACACATACAAAAAGCTTAGTTAGCATTAACAGTAAATCGTACACTGTGTCCTACACCCAGCCAGTAGTTTTGCCAAACTGACACCATGTGACTTACAGAAGACAGACAGCTGCTGCAATCTGGGAAGGTGCATACATTTACCTACAAGCTCATTGCATATACTTCAAATCTATTACCAGTTTTCAGGATAGTCGTCATACCTAAATTTCCATTTGGTTTATTATTGCCTAAAAAAAGAATAAAATAAAATAAATGAAATGCAAAATAAAAAGTTTGTGCATGCAAAGCAAAATAGAAGGAAATGAGTTCCATATTGTTTGCAAATGAAAGATAAACATATGTATGCCAGAACAATGTGGATGGAAAATGACCACAATATATAACAATAAGAGTCATATGCTGTGCAGAACGCCAAGATAAAAGGGACTTATCTGGTCATATATGTGCTTCCCCTCAACCCCAAATATTTTGCATTGATTTGGTGTGTAAACATTTCATTAAAATAGAACACTAACAAGTTTACCTCTCCCTTCATCTATCCTGTGTCTCCTGTTCACCCGCTGTCTCTTATCCTCTTGTCGTAACTGAAGGTGTTCATCAATGTTAACCCCTGGCACAGGCACAGCTGAAACAATTACAAAAATACAGATTTTTTTTTTTAAATAGGTCTGTTCCAAATAAAGAACGTACTGTAATAAACCTTGTATGAAACTGCTACAGCACATATAGGGGGGCATTCAATCTGTGCCGATATTTACCGACAGGGTAAATATTGGCAATCGGAACTCACCTATTCAATGTGGTCGTTACCGACAGCATTGAAGGCTGTTAGATCAGAATTTTATTTTTTATTTTATTTAAAATGGGATCTGTTTTGTTGGAAACAGCTGCAGATTGTCGAATTCATGGACATTTTTAGAAAAATTTGCCGACTTTCCGACACTGAAAGCAATTATGTTAAGCTAAAATCTGAATCATTTTTTTATAGTACTGGATTTTTTTTTAATTTACACAAAGGGAAAATAAACAAGTTAAGAACAGGGAAAAAAACAACAAAATAAAAACAGAGCACAAATATTTTTCAAGTATGTAACGCTAATGCTGCTTTCCCACTGCAGACCAGTTTAAAGTACTGGTAATCTTAAATGGTATTTAAAACGGTATTAGCATTCCCACTGCAGCAGATTACCGTTTTAAATACCATTTAAGTACCATTCCCGTGTAAAATGTAGAGTGCCTAACCCCCCCCCCCCCAGTGTAAAGAGTGCCTAATCCCCCCCCCCCCAAGTGTAAAGAGTGCCTAACCCCCGTACCTGCCCTGTGCCCCCACCTCCCCTCCCCTTGTACTTACCTGCACGGGGATGCAGGGCAGTGGGGAGGCAGCGGGGGTCCATGCAGGGTCCATTTAGGGTACAGGCAGTCCCAGTGCCTGATGAGAACTAGTAGTTCTCACTTTGCGCATATGTAATGAGTGCACGTGCATAATAATGAGCCGCTCATTACATATGCGCAAAGTGAGAACTACTAGGTCTCATCAGGCACTGGGACTGCCTGGAGGCTAAAACGTTTAAGAGGCATTCCCACTGCCTCTTAAACATTATTTTAACGTGTAGGACTCTGCTTTAAAAACGTGTTGAAATACCATTTAGCTTTAAACGGTATTTCAACTCTGGCACTTTCCCACTGCAGCCTTAAAACGGTAAATTGCGCTGAAAATCTGCAATTTACCGTTTTTTAGCTGCAGTGGGAAAGGGGCGATAGTCTTACAAATGTAAATATGGGGAAAGCATGCATAAAAATCATAGAATCATTCAAAGAAAAACAAAACAAAAAAATATTTATGTAGGTGAAGGGGGGTGGGGGGACTTCATAATATCGTTCATTCATCAGCGGGACCACATATCTCTGAAGGTTGCATAATTACCTTCTGTGGAAGACAAAATATCTTCCATCTCTATATAGAAATTGATACTATTGACCCAATCTCTAACCATTGGTGGAGAGGAGGAGTGCCATTTTATTGGGATGACTGACTTGGCAGCATTATTCAAGTGGCATAATAGAGATTTTTTATTATTTTGAAATGGGAGCAGGGGACAGATGGCGCAGCCAGAAGAGCGGATCAGTGGGGACTGGCTCTCCCATAATGATCGCGGAGAGTTTAAGAACTTCTGACCAAATAATACCAAGATGGGAGCATTGCCAAATGTGAAGTGGATTAACTAGAACATTAGAGCACCTCCAGCAGACATTGGGTACTAAGATCCCTATCTTGGAGAGAGTGTCTGTGCACCTGACCCAATGGGAAATTAATGTGTAATGGGTCTCCCGAACACGGATACTAGGAGAGCATGCGTGCACCAAATGAAATATCGGTACTCTTTACCTAGAAGGGCGCCCACGATTTTGATCGTGGGCATCGTAAGGAAAAAAAATCGCGTCGGTCTCATCGCATGCGACCAAAAAAATCGCATGCGATGTGACCGACGCAATGACCGCGATTTCCCATAGGGAACAATGTTAAATGGCCCAATTGACCCGATTTTCCATAGGGAAAAGAGGCCAAATAGGCACCCTGAAGTGTGAAATGGCCCCCCCAATTGTTAACGCCACCCCACGATCAACGTCAACCCGGAGCGTGGCGAGCGCAGCGAGCCCGCGAGGGGCGGCGGTACGCGTCCTACGACCTTTTCATACCCCCACTATACACGTCGGCGTGGAGTTGAGAATAGAAAGTGTGGCGAGCGCAGCGAGCCCGAAGCGTGGCGTGGGGACGCGGACAGCTGTGAAGCCCGCGAGGGGACGCGTATACCTGTGAAGGTGTCCGCGTCCCCTCGCCACGCTTCGGGCTCGCCACACTTTCTATTCTCAACTCCACGCCGACGTGGATAGTGGGGGTATGAAAAGGTTGTAGGACGCGTACCGCCGCCACTCGCCACGCTTCGGGTTGACGTTGATCGTGGGGTGGCGTTAACAATTGGGGGGGGGCATTTCACACTTCAGGGTGCCTATTTGGCTTCTGTGGGCCATTTAACATTGTTCCCTATGGAAAATCGGGTCAATTGGGACATTTAACATTGTTCCCTATGGGAAATCGCTGTCATCGTGTCGGTCGCATCGCATGCGATTTTTTAGTACATGCGATGCCCGCGATGGGCGCCCTTCTAGGTAAAGAGTACCGAAATATCTTAATCCAGTTAATCTCCTTCACCACTTCACCCAATTCCAGGTCCCATGTTTGAAGTACACTGCGGAAGACCCAAACTTGCATCTTCTAAAATGAGTATATATATATATATCAGAGATAAAACACAGGGAAAAGAGGTGAGGGAGCAGCGCCTAGGAGTTCAAAAGGCATTGGGGTCTTGTGTATGGTGCCAGAGGGACCTAGAGAATGGAGGTAGTGTCGCAAATATTACCAGAATTCCCCATAAGTTAATTTCCATTTGTCTTGTATGTCCGTAAAGGACACAATTCTGCCCCCAGTCACCAGCTGTTTAACTCTAAGAGAGTAGGATCATAGGTCGACAAGCATTAGGTCAGCCACTGAAGGTAGACATGACTGAGGGTAGACATAGGTTAGATCGACAGGATCATTAGGTAGACATGAGGAAGGTTTACACCCAAAAGGTCGATATGGGGTTTTTCACCCGAATGTTGACACGGACACTGAAAAAAATGCACCGCTGCACATGCAGCGCTCAGCACACACTTTTATTCTCCCACCACACCCTAGTGCAGGCATTCTCAACCACGGTCCTCAAGGCACACCAACAGTGCAGGTTTTCTAGATATCCAGGCTTGAGCACAGGTGACTTAATTAGTATCTGAGGGATTCTGATTAAACCATCTGTGCTGAAGCCTGGCTATCACTAAAACCTGCACTGTTGGTGTGCCTTGAGGACCGTGGTTGGGAATGCCTGCCCTAGTGGATGGTAGGGCATGAAATACTGCCTGACGGCACATTTCGGTAAAAAAGTGCAAACCTCATGTCGACCCAATGCTTGTTTCCATGTTCCTCATGTCGACCTAATGTGTGTGTTGACCCTCTCATGTCGACCTAATGCATGTGTCGACCTTCAGTCTGGTCAACCTAGTGACTGTATCCCCTCTCAAGATACCTCTGTCCAACACCAAAAAGCTATAATATCCAACCCAGGGGGAAAGAAGTGATTTTTTAACACCATCACCAGTATAAGATTCTTTCATTTGGTAATTAATGAAGCCACATCATTCAGTTACTTCTTTTAAGGCAAGTCATTTAAGCCGCTGATTTATTGATAAAAACAAGTCAATGCATAAAAAAATATGAAAATATTCACACCTTTACCTAGGAGCAAGTCCAATGGTATCATCTCCTTCACTGCATCTAAGATTCCTCTTTGTCGTGCTTCATGACCGTCAAGTTCCCTAGCACAAGCCTTGCAGCACCCACACACCGCACAGCCAGACTCTCCAGAGCCGCAGCCACAAATTCTACAACATAGAAAATTAAATGCCATGATTGTCAAAGGAGATATCCTTTTATGTCAACACAATACCAACAGGATTTTTTTTTTGTGACCTGCTAGGATCAGGTACTGGGAACTTTTGGCCCTCCAGATGTTGTGTAACTACACATCCCAGAATGCCCTGCTACAGTTTTGCTTTTTGGCCATGCTAAAACTGTTGCAAAGCATGCTGGGATGTGTAGTTCAACAACAGCTGGAGGGTCGAAGGTTCCCCATCCATGTGCTAGATAAAACCATATGCACATACCCTCCTGGTACACGATCTGGTCGCCCGCTACTAACACAACTCGCTCCATATCCTGTACAGTCGCCACACACTGTGCAAATCATGCAATATTCCAGCTTCCACTTGTGCATTCGAGGGGGACACATGACAGATTTCTCATCCTTCTCATCCAACTCCTCCTCAAGGTCTTCATCCATCGCAGTTGCCATGTTTTCAACTCCAAAGCCTGTCATGACAGGAAACAGACCAAAAAGCAAAAAACAACGATGATAGCTTTAAGATAATGTTTTCTACTTTGAATATCAAATAGTAGTAAGCCCATTAAGTAGCTTCTTATGATCCATTAAGGTCAATACAATACTTCCTATACAGAGCAGCCCTTAATTCTGGGATTTGTTTTTAGAGTTTTCCACATTAAAATATACAAAAAAGTACTGTAGGAATACTAAAATAAAGTTATCTATTTTTTATGAAACATTCTATTATTTGATTCCAAGAGTTGAAAGAAAGACTATTTTTTCTTGCACAGAAAACATAATTCCAAGACTATGATAATGAAGTACATTGAAATACATAGAAGCATTAACAAGTGAGTGACCGGTTTACCTTTCCCTCCTTGGCTCGAAGCTCCTGTGTCTCTTCCACATTGCCCTTTGTTATTAACGCCGAACGTCCACACCTCACCTTTCTTAGTCAAAACACAAGTATGGGCTTTTCCCATCGCTACCTGGACCACCAAATGTCCTTTCAGGTCTGTCACCAAATCTGGGAAACCAATTGGCTCAGTTATGTTTTGCAGCTTTATTTTGGAATATTTAGGACTGTGCTTATTTTTCATAATCTTAGAACTTACATATCCTGACTAATTATTAATGCAAGGTAATTATTACAATGTACTGACATTTCTGACTATTACATTAAACAGATTTATAATAATAATAATAAGGTACTTGTGTACTAGCACGGCGCCCATCGCATCGCAGACCATAAGGCATGCGATGGTATGCGATGTTGCGCGATGGCAGCCGATGTTATACAATTTTAAATTGTATACCATCGAATTGTATGGCATTGTATGCCATTCTATCGCATATACAATGGTATGCGATTTAAAATTGCATAAGCAGCCTAAAGGGTTTTCCCACAGAGCCCGAAGCATGGCAAGCGCAGCGAGCCCCGCGAGGGGACACTGAATACAAGTAAAGTAATACGCTGCGCTCTCCACGCTTCGGGCTCGGTGGCTCGCTGTGCTCGCCACACTATATAAAATCTACTCCATGCCGACGTGGATAGTGGGGGCATGAAAAGGTCGTAGGACGCGTACCGATGTGCTCGCCACGCTTCGGGTTGGCGTTCATAGTGGGGGTGGCGTTGGGGTGCATTTAACATTGTAAGCCCCCATTAGGGTGCTTATACAATTAAACATCGTATAGGGGGCTTATACAATTTAAAATCGCATCGCAGTGCATCGGGTGTATGCGATGCGATTATATGTTGTGCGACCTATTATCGTGGGCGCCGTGCTAGTACACAAGTACCAATGATAATTTTAGAACATACATATCCTAACTCTAATTATCAATGCAAGGGAATTATTAGAATTTAGTGACATTTCTGACTATACAGATTTACACCAAAACCAGGATTCCGTGGTAAACAGCTAATAAGAGGAGCGCATCCTCAGCCTGCTTGTGTTGTTTCAGCCCAATGTGAATATGGGACTCCAGTACCCAGACCTGCTGTAATTAACAAACACAATAGAACACTCAGCACAGACAAGGCTGCCAAAGAGAACCTCACTTCAGAGTGAGGGTACAGAAGTGAGAGAAGACCAAACAGATTGTGGCTTTATATTTCCCTTGGTCTATGTTCCCCAATAAGATAAATAAAGAAAGCGATTCGATTCAACAGTGCTGGAGGAAACCGTGGCTCTCTACCTTCAGCACAACTTCTGCATGTTATCCATTCTCAGTGTACAGAGAAAATATAAAGCCCCTGTCGGGCTGATTACAGCTCCTCTGTAACCTCTTTCGTGGGATGCCCGAAATATCTTGGATCTTGGGCTGAACTGCGCTGCAGAAGCGGGCTCTCCCGAGACATTTCCGAGTATGCCACTGATTGGTAGGTGTATGCGAGTGGTGCCTCCAGCTCCACACACATCCCTCACGTCGCTCCCAAAACCCCCCGGCATTGCATACCACTGCCACATTATAGAGACTAAAATGGTGATGCAGAAGTAAACCAATTACCAATATAATTCAGCAAATCGATTTAGTGTGCGTTGCACAGAAAACAGCCTTCTGTTACTAAACTATAAAGTAGCATGAAATTATTAAAAATACTAATACCAATAAATATCGCCTAGTAAAAACTGAAAAGAAGCAGAATCACTAGAATCGATGGATGACTTTGCTGGTTTGTAAAACTGAACAGCGTGACAGTTCTTGCATTTTGCAAAGTGAAGGAAATTCTAAGACTGGCAGCAAAACAATCACAATGCATTGCCATCACTTACTTGAGTTGTCAGAATAGATAGCATCTTTCCCAAACATGTAGAGCTCACCATCCTTGGTAATGACGGAGCTGCTCCCATTATTGCAAGCAGTGGTTACCACAAACTTGCCTTCCATTTTTATCATTTTTTTTGGTTTGTACGGTTTCGACTGTCTTCGACTTTTTGCTGCAAGATGGAAAAGACAACTCAAACAACAATTAAAAACAATTAGCAATCATTAATGTTTTGTTACAACATTCTCAATTTATCATGCAATACCCTAATCTAGGTCATCTATGTTAATGATCAAGTCCGAATTACACCATTGGATCGAAACCAAACAAATGCCCATTTCCTCAGCACATTTCTCATCGGTTTTGGGAGATTCAGATTCTGCATCTCACAAAGCTGTTGTCTATCATTTATACTGACGTTATAAATTATTTTGGAAAGTGCTTTACATGGAGGCAAGGACATTGAATGCATCGGGTTCAGACAGTGGAGGGATCCCACACAGGAAAGTGCAGCCCATGAAGTCATGATACTGCTAATGCTTCATGACCAATACTCATGAGGTACAGCATATTCTCGTACAGTAAACTTTGGCTCAGCCTCTAGAGGCTGCCTTTACTTTGTAGGATACAACTGTTCTTTGTGCTTTTAAGATCTATTGACACATTGGCATATTTTCTTCATTTAACTTTATAGCTTTTCTCTCTCAATAAAAAAAAAAAGTGGAGGAACTTACTTGACTCTCCATCTTCCCCTTTACTAGCTGTTCCAGTGAAAAACACACTCCCATCATCAGCAGCGAGTAAGGCATGGGAGCCATCATGACCAACAGAAAACTGGACAATCTTTGGAGATTTTGTTATTGTGAGCTCCACCCACTTTCCAGAAGAGGGACCACCTTGCTTGATTCCGAGGCTCTGATATTTACCAGTGTAATAAATCTGAACAAACCAGAAAATAGTTTATAGTAGAATTCTACTTAAGTGATATTTTTGACTGTAAGCCATCAGTTACTGACAAACCGCTTCCATGTACTGAACTGGACGTACTGGCTACAGGACTATATATCACTACCAACCTCCCAATGCCATTTTAGAGATGAAAAAAAGTACACGCTCTGCGAGAAATTGCTTGGTGAACAGGAGTTCTCTCCCAGTCAGGGCAATTCAGTCAGCAAAATCCCATTATTACCATTTTCACAGTAGCTTGAAGTCTTTACAATAGTAGAGACTGCATAAGAAATGGAGCATTACAGTATTTTCCTGGAACACACTGTAACGGAGCATTTCCTATGCAGATACAGCTGCAGTCACACACTGAACACACACACATGGCATATTATTTTAATCAGCAGCAGCTGTTTGAGTGTTTTTTGCTCTGTTTTGCAAATAAGATGTTAATTAACTGAACGCAAAAAAAATAAAAAAAGATGCCCAGCAGTACAGACTCACACGGAACTCATGCATTATGTATAAGTGATTTGTATCGCATGAAGGATAGATGTATTGGGACACATCTATATGTACTTATTTATTAGCATTTACTTATATAGCACCAGCATATTGTGCTTTACAAACAGAACACAAAAAAACCAAGACCGTTATTGCTACATAAATGCTGGAAAGTACAACTCCACCTTCTCACACGCCTGACCTTTCTATTCCATCCAAACTTACAGTAACCTGTATCACTATTTCCCAACATTGCTAAGTACAATTTCATAAATTAAATTTTTACTGAACACATTGCTACATTTATTTGGGGCACTAGTATATTGTAAAAGTTCCAGAGACTTTTAAGAAAAATCGAATACATTTAAATCCTATATTTTCCTATAATGTTGTCAAAATCTCAGCTGCCCTAAAGTGCTGCTGCTGCCACAATGAATCACACCCGCGAGATCATCGCAACTAATTGGATTGACTATTGATATGGTCAAGCACAGCATTTTAGTTAATGTGTATGATTTGCAAAGCACACTAATAAAAGGAGGGTAGGGAACCTAGCCCAGGAACCTTCATCATAATGCATTTGAAAAACTGGAAAATAAACTCAAACTCAAGCTTTAAACATCTTCACATTTTGGTTTTTTTCCTAACGTATAATGTCCTAGACAAGACAAAATTTAGAGTATAATTAGACCTATATCACATGACCTATAGTATAAACAAATTTTTTACTAAACGTAAACTTGCTGTTCTGTGATGAGCTTTAACCAAATGTAGAGAAATGAACACAAACCACTGTATAGTACCTTTCCATTTGAAGTCTTCATTAGTGCAAATTCTCTCCCTGCTCCCAGAACAGCCAATTCCTCATCAAAACCAGTACCTTACATAAGAGGCAAAGGAAGAAAGATTCAAGTATACAGATAAATGATACAAAATTAAACATTTTACCAATTACAGGGGGTCTAACATGCTACATAATACAGGACAGGATAATTTCTGAATTCAAAATAATGTTTTATTTCTAGATGAATACAGCACAAACCACATTACGGTCAAAGCTGTTGTATGACCAGAGCAATAATAAAGACAATAACACATACTTCAGTATTTACAACAGTAGTTTAGATTTTCTTAATATAAATAAACAAAAAAAAAACCTACACAAATTTAGGAATTACCGTCTCCAGGATTATATCCTGCAATCATCAAAAACCATATTGCCGAGCGCAACGACGTATAAATTCATAAAACAAAGGAAACTGAAAAATATGTTTACTTATGGGGAAATGTGTTTTGAGCAATGCTAGAACGCTCAGATCACAGCAAGATCGCTAGCATACACACTTAATTATTGTAATACACAGTCTGCAGTGAATTACTGCCCATTATTTTATACCTAAATACTTCCATTTTATGCCCAATGTTCACTATCAGCCTATTACGATATAAGATGGTAGTTTCTGGTGATAAACTGATATGAACGGTTTTTGTTGAGAAGAAGCTACATGTAACATACGACAATATAAAACAAAGAAAAACACGAAACAACCAGTTATGTTCTTAAACCATGAACCATGTATATAAGCACTATTGGTTCAAAAAAACAGCTACAACTATTATGCTTTTTGAATCCTTACTTATTATATGCAAATCCTTCTCTGAATCAAATAATGAAATGCCACAAGCGTGCAAACATTTCCGAGCCAGTTTAAGTTGTAGTTCTTGCTGTAGTACAGGCTCTGTGCTGGTTGCAAATATCCGTACTACAAATCCATCCTATAAAAGACAAAAATATTTAAATTATTTACATTTGACCAAAGCATTTATTAGCAACAGTTTTAAGCAATCTAAGAGAATCTTCCTGGTCAGTGGTCTAAGGAACACATATAATGTAAACATACCAGTTATTAGAGATGTGGGGCTCCAAAGCCTCACAACTCACTGACAACCACGAACAGGGGAGGGACCGTTCTGATTATTGACTACGACTGGACAGAGCTGCTACTCTATCCAATCAGCACCAACCAGTTCAATTTGCAGTTTGTCAATGTAAAATTGAAGAATCTGTAACTGTGGCACAAGTGAGGTTTACAAATACACATGTATCCCAGCACATGACATGAATATTTCCAAAATAAAAAAGGTGAGAGGTTAGCTTTAAAAAACAAACATGTTTTAACCCTTTTAGTGCCAATGTTGCTGTGAGTGATCCTCAAAAGATCAGTTAAAAATGCCAGCACCTCAGAACACTATCCAACCTGTGGCAAAAGAAGCATGCCAAGCGTACACGTTTTAAAGGACAGAACAAGTTTCAGTCCGTAGTTTAGTTACGCTTACACAGAGGTCCCATGTTCTGAAGTTGAGATCAATTTAGTGCCTATTAACCCAGTTTTTTCTTACAAGCAAGAGGGAGGAGGTCAGAGTAAGCAGGACAGAAAGGTGGCCTCAGGAGGGTATGCGGGGACAGGGTGAGTAAATACATGAATAGAATGTATTGGAAGAACATGGGGTGCTTAGTAATACATTTAGAAACAAGTCAAATAAAAAAAAACAGTTTGTCAACACCCTTCCGTTGTGTTTTGGAGGTTGGCATACCTCCCTCATGGTGGCTGCTGGGACATACATCACACATTAGCGTTCCCCATTTTCAATTTCCATGAATAGACTGTACACTGGATTAATTGACTGATGTATTTTCATCCCTATATTGACATTTTTTACATTGAATTTTCTCCATTTTGGATGTTTTTCACATTCTTCCTGCAGTACAAAAATCCTACCATCTGTCACCTCTGCAAGACATATAACCTTGATCACTAGTCACTGAAAATCCCATTTAGTGCTGGAATGTAACCCCCCATACACTGCATGCACATTAAGGAAACTAAACATACCTTTTATTCTATAGATCTAGAAATGATTGTGTCTACCTTTCTACATTATATTATACACAATTTCATTTTAACTAAAACTTACTTTATTTACTTTTTTCAGGAATAATTTACAGCCCTTATTAATCTGAACACTGGTCAAAAACAGCATTGGGCACCATGGTGTTCTTTATACCTTTATAAATGTCATTTAATTTAGCAAAGTACTCACATCTTTAGAAGCAGCAATCTGGTTTATGAACTCCCCATCAGTAAAGAGGATGTTCTGTCCGTCAGCATTACAATCTGATGCGGCCAAGAGAAATAAGGGAACAAATTAACATTATCTGCATGCATGTGATTATGAAAGTTCAACTGGTAATAAATATACGATTTTCCACTTAGTAAATTAAAATATGTAACCCTCTACTACACAATTTGGTACTGGAAATAAGTGAATGTAAGATCCAGTCTAGTCCATCTGTGTGCCCCAAAAATATAGCTGAAAAGGAGCCCCTACACGGTCCGTTGTGGACCGGCTCCGTTCTGTACTATGCGATGCGCGCTCCTGCGCATCACATAGTACGGTACAAAAAGTATGTGCTGCACATACTTTTTGTACTAGGTACACATCGTATCGGATCGCAGTGCATGCACAATGCATGCACAATGCATGCGATCCGATACGATGTGTACTTTAAAAGTACAAAACGGACTGGCAAAATGGAGCGTGTATGGGCTCCTTAAATCATTTTCTCTTTATTACTATTACTTACTCATAATTACTACATTACAGTAGAGAAGTTGTATACTTAAGGGTGTAGATTTGTTTGCTAAGGGAATGTAAATATACATGCTATGAAGATTATGCAGAGGATAAAATGGCACAGAGTTCAGACTGTATCCTGCTTTGCTTATCAAATGTGGGTAGCTAATGGTCTCTTTATTGAAGATGGTAAACAAATTTGGTTGCTATTTAGTTTTCATGTTAAGTTCATCCTGACCAGACCAGGAGCTAATTGGGTCTTCTTGGAGGGGACCCCCCAATTTAAATATTTCTAATAACACCGAATAATAAACTACATTTGGTATAAGACGTCCATTCCGATAATACCTTAAAGTACGGATGTAAGTATACACACCTTAATGTAGGATAAGTAGTAATGTCGAACTACCACAATTTTAGGTTTGATATTATGCCTATTAATGAATTGGTTGTTGAATTGCTATCTTCCAGACTGATACTGGGAGTTGATTAAACACTGCATAAATATCCCTCTTACACATGACCTCAGATCTCTGCTCCACTTTTCATGCATGTGGTCAAGGTGGTCATACAGGATGGCGTGACAGAACTGTGGGTCCTGGCACCATTATATGCAGGCACAAGGGCTGAAGGAATTGTTGTCAGTTAATGAGAGTCCAGGTTATAAAAATCACATATGGTAGTTTATAGCACCAGAAATGATATATATCATTTTAGAAAAAACCCAATTAGAAGAAAAACAAAAGATATATAGCTCATTTTATGCTATTACATAAAACAAATTCCTGGAAAAGCTTGCATGCAGGGAATGACAACATACAAGAGCTTACAGCCAGATGAAAAGACTGGTCAGACTTCATATAGTTATACTGACAGAGAAATGAAACTGAAAAAAAGCTGTCCTATCTACCTGGCACAGTTACTGTTCCATCCTGTTCCAAAGTCTCGGAGTTAATCCGTATGGCTGTCATACTGTGATTGCTCACATCTCTGTAAAGCAAGTAACCCTGGTGCAGAAAAGAGATGTGGTTAGCCAATGAATTGTTGCACAGACTTTGGAAAACACCATTAACCCTTTTTAGTATTATTAAACTGTTCTTACAACTGCTAAGTTATCATATTTTCTGAACCAACCAGATTTATTAGCTTGCATTTAAAGGGAGAGAGATGACATACTGCAAAGGTCAGGTACACAGAATATGAGGTAGCACAGCATTGCAAACATTTCATATTGTGGAGTAATAGAGAAAACCTAATTCATTTTGTTCACCACACCTGAGCATAACCTAACCAAGACTTCTTCTCTCTTCGGCTCTTGATGCGGGAAGTGGAATTGTAGATGTGACCCTTTAACAAAAAAAAAGTACAATCAGATAAATAACAAGGGCAATATGTGAACTAGGGGTATATTTACTGAAGTGATCACAAGCTGCAATACAGAATTGGTCCTGACAGTTACTGCAGGAAGCTCCCCTCTCCGGCCAGTCTCTGAAAAAGTTCCCTTAGGAATCCTGTCTGCATACCAAAAGGGGAATACACACAGGACATGTAAAAAGAACCATGTGGTGGGATGTGCAAATGTAAAATCACAAACTATATATTATAAAATATACAAGTGGTTAACCTAGAAAGTACTGCAATTAACATGCAATAACCTTAAATGTACACTGAAACTGAAGGATATCTAAATTGTCCTAGTATGACAATGCAATACAGTCAATAGGCAAGTGTGACTGGGGAGCCACTTAACTGCTCCCCTACCTTCAAATTACATCAACTATGGCTGATATCCCCTCTGTGTGCTCTGGGGTCCTGCCGGGGAAGCAGACTGGCAGCAGCATTCTGACCACCGACTAAGGGTTACCAAAAGCAGCAGTCCGAAACTACTTTGGATATTAGACCTTTAACATCAGCACTGACTTCTGATGTACTTTCAAAACTCCTGGGACACACTATCAGTTTAATCCAGGACTTTACCCATTAAGCCATCTGCGGTGGTGCAGCAGACTTATTCATAAGTATAGCCCACCGCAGCACTTTTTGAGGTAGAGGGATTCAATTTATACACTGTCTTGTATGTACATTCAAAAATTCTGGGATGCACTAGCACTTTACTCAGGACTTTTACCCATCAAGCAGAGGCGCAAATAGAACTCTTAGCAAAATTTTCCCCAATGAAAGGAAGAGAAAGGGAGGGGTATGACCAGGAGTGAGAGAATGTTGGAGGGAGAGATTCTGGGAGACAGTGCCAGGTAGAGCGAAAGAATGGGGGAGAGAGGGGGGGAATGGAAGAAAGATGTGGAAAGAGATGGGAAGGAGAAAGAATAGGGGCAGAGCAATGGAGGGGGAGTAAGAGAGGGTTGAGAGAAAGCAGGTGAATGGGGAAAGAGAACAGGAGAGAGAGAGAGAACTTGTTACATCCACATCGGCGCCGGGACCTCAGCAGCAGCAGATCTCCTCAGTGGCTTCTCTTCTGCAGCAGCGGATGTCCTCATTGGCGTCCCCTCATACCTGGCTGCAAGCACCGGATCTCTTAGCCAGTGCAAGCAGCATTCCTTTCTTCTCGCCGGGGCTGGTCACCAGGTAGTGACGTTGAGCCCTGGCAGCGTCAGATAGTCAGGGGAGAGGGCGGTGGCTGGATTAGCCATACCAGCTCCTCCAAGGCATTGGCCAAACCAAAGGTGCTGCTGGCGGAGGGGGGGGGGGGGGGGGGGGGGGGAGAGAAAGCACAGCACACGGTGATGGCAGGGGAAGAAAGGAGGGACAGAAGTCAGGGCGGCGGCACTGCGGCTACCTAATAGGAAAGGTCTAATGGGTGCAGGGGATGCCTGCTTAGCCCTCTGGCCCCCCAAAGGCCCGGGCCCCATAGCAGTTGCAGCCCCTGCACCCTCCATAGTTACACCACTGCCATCAAGCCATCTGCAGTCATCCTGCAGGCTTCCATATAAGTATAGCCGATCGCAGCACCTTTGGCGGTTGAGATATTTTATGTATATACTGCCAGACAGTATTGAAGAGGCAGTTTGACAGAATGAGCCCGACTAACCAATTCAGTGGTATGCCCGAAAAATTTTCCGGGCTCAGCAGCGCTGTCGCAGCGGGCTGTCCCTGAAAATGTCTAGGCATACCATCAATATGAAGATGTGCGCCAGTGGTGCCTGCAGCTGTGCGCCACTGGCGCATCACCTCTCCGAGGCACCACACCCAGTGTTCGCTCCCCCTCCTCCTGTTGCTTCCCTTCGCCCCGCCACCATTAGTTGAAGTGCGCAGGTGGCCCTGGGGATCTTCGTTGCGGCTTGGTGGGACTTGGGAGTTTGGGCGCCTGAGTCCTCCCGAGCCTGCCACCTGATCACTTTCTGCTGTAATTGGTGGCAGTGGCAGGGGAGCTCCGGCATATGATCTCTGGAGCGGAGATGGGGGGCGGAGGGCAGTACATTCTGTGGTCGGTTTTGCTGGGAAAAGGACAAACTTGACCTGGTAGGTTTGTCCTGCCCCTGCAAAACCCACCACTCAGGGGGTTAAAAGCGGTCTGGCCAGTTTTGCCGAGAACGGCCGTGAATTGTCGCAATCACGTCCGGATCTCGACAATCCACTGCTGTTTAAGTGGACGTCACCCCTTTTAGCAGATCGTCAGGCGGGACATTGAATCCCACCTGCAGATATGCAGGCGAGCAAAACGAAAACGGCCAAGGGTCACGGCTGTCGGGACATACAGACAGTCGTGACCAGGGATTGAATACCCTCCTTAATTTTTTAACATAACTATGATGGTATAATTCATATTTCTTTAAACATCGTTCCTAAAACATTACGCCAAAATTTTTTACATATGTTCTAGATTCCCTATATCAGTGTTACATGAAGACAAGGCTCACCGCACACATGTAGCATCACAGATATTAGGTAAATATATTTACCCTAACTGTCCCACTGTATCCAGAACCAATTTTATAAAGGCCATCTTTGCATAACAGGTAGAGGAAGAAGCCATCGCTCTGAAGGAGGCACTGGTCGTCTTCATCGACAGGAATTTCTTTCAGAGACCATTTTTGCATCAAGGCAGCCTTTTTAATCCCATTTGTAAACCAGTCCTGGATCTGAATTTTGCCCACCAGAACTGCTTGAACGCTCCGCTGCAGAGAGTTTAAAATGATTGGCACCTGGCAAAACAAATACAATAGTTAATGCTGGGGACAAATAAGGCCACACAAATTTTTATGAAAAAAAAAAAAGACCTATACTGTCACCACAGATTGTACTGTATTCCAGGATACTGTAAAAGCATTAAAAATGGATTGATTTTTGTAAAATTTCTTAATGTGTAAATATTTTAATATACATCTGTAAGTGTATAAGAACAGACAAGATTTCTAACATTAAAGACCGTAATATTTAGAGAGAAAGCATAAACATTTTGGGCAATATTCAATTGTTACATTGTGCCCGATCACTCGTCTAAAGTGATGGGCGATTGTGGGGCTAGTCAATTGTTTCTTTTTAGCCATGCTGATCATGCAAATTAGTGTTGGGTTTAGCTGAACAGAATAGCACACCCCCCCATAACTGTAAGGCACCAGTAACATTACGAAGTCTTCGGGGCACAGGACGGCTGCCATCTACAGCGGACAGAGAACATCCCCTTTATGGCTGCTCCACCTTCTCACAGCCCTTCTCCCCCTGAATCTAATGCTGGGTACACACCAGGACAACAAGGGTCCGATCCCATCAATCTAGATCCAATTCCGACCGATTGGATGTAGATTGTGTGGTGATTGGGCCCTTTTCTGTCCTGGTGTGGACCGATCCAAAGCGCGGTCCCGCGGGTGGGTCGGTCGGTCGTTATTCAGATCCTACCTGCAGCAGGTACCTGACCACATGGTTAAACACTAGTAGTGAACAATAAAAAGGTGAGCATGTACTATAATTAACCCCTTCATGACAGAGCCCTTTTTTTCAAATCTGACATGTATCACTTAAGTGGGGATAACTTTTTTTTGCTTTTACTTATCCCAGTGATTTTGAGATTGTTTTCTCGTGACACATTGTACTTCAAGTTAGTGGTAAATTTGGGTCGATACAGTCTGTGTTTTTTTGTGAAAAATACCAAAATATCGTGAAAAAATGGAAAATTTAGCAATTTGCAAAATGTTAAATTTTCTGCTTGTGAGACAAATAATCATACCACTCAAAATAGTTAATAACTAACATAGACCATATGTCTACTTTATGTTTCCATCATTATTTCAACTTCCTTTTAATTTTTTTGGACACTAGGAGGCTTACAATATGAATAGCAAATTCTCAAATTTTCAAGAAAATTTCAAACACTGATTTTTTTAGGGATCAGTTCAGTTATGATGTGACTTTGAGGGACTTGTATGTGAGACACCCCCATAAATGATGCCATTTCAAAAAC
Organism: Crinia signifera; assembly: GCF_055691185.1. Lineage (NCBI taxonomy): Eukaryota > Metazoa > Chordata > Amphibia > Anura > Myobatrachidae > Crinia > Crinia signifera. The sequence continues at coordinate 294,355,127 of NC_139218.1, read as the reverse complement.
TGCACCCCTCACAGTATTCAAAACAGCATTTTGGAAGTTTGTTAACCCTTTAGGTGTTTCACAGGAATTAAAACAAAGTGTAGGTGAAATTTCAAAATTTCTTTTTTTTTGCAGAGTTTCAATTTTAATAAATTTTTCTAACGAATACAGTAGATTTTACTAGAGAAATGTGACTAAAAATTGATTCCCCCAATTCTTTTGTTTTCAAAAATATCCTATATGTGGCCCTAGTGTGCACGTTGACCAAACCACAGGCTTCATAATAGAAGGAGCACCTACTTGATTTTGGAGCCTCCTTTTTATGAGATTTTTTTTTAGGCACCATGTAGGTTTCTAGGCACCATAAGTGCTAAAAGTTAGGAACCTCCCCCACAAGTCACCCCATTTTGCAATCTACACCCCTCAGGGAATTCATCTAGGGGTATAGTGTACATTTCAAACCCCCAGGGGTTTCACCAATTTTGGTACAACTGGGATGTGAAAATGGAAAATTACATTTTTTTACACAAACATGCAGTTCTGGCTCAAAATTTTTCATTTTCACAAGGTATGAAGGAGAAAAAGCACCCCAAAATCTGTGCCCCAATTTCTCCCGAGTACGGCAATGCCTCACATGTGACCAAAAAATACCAGTTGGGTGCATGGCAGGACTCAGAAGGGAAGGAGTGTTTTTTGGATTTTGCAGCACAGATTTTGGTGGAATGAATGGTGGGTGCTATGTTGCACCAATACAGTGGAACCCCCCCACAAGTCACCCCATTTAGCAAAGTACACCCCTCAGGGAATTCATCTAGGGGTATAGTGTACATTTCAAACCCCCAGGGGTTTCACCAATTGTGGTACAACTGGGCTGTGAAAATGAAAAATTACATTTTTTTTACACAAAAATGCAGTTCTGGCTCAAATTTTTTCATTTTCACAAGGAATGAAGGAGACAAAGCACCCCAAAGTCTGTGCCCCAATTTCTCCCGAGTACGGCAATGCCTCACATGTGACCAAAAAATACCAGTTGGGCGCATGGCAGGACTCAGAAGGGAAGGAGTGATTTTTGGATTTTGCAGCACAGATTTTGGTGGAATGAATGGTGGGTGCTATGTTGCATTAGCAAGACTCCCAAAGCACCAATACAGTGGAACCCCCCCACAAGTCACCCCATTTAGCAAAGTACACCCCTCAGGGAATTCATCTAGGGGTATAGTGTACATTTCAAACCCCCAGGGGTTTCACCAATTGTGGTACAACTGGGCTGTGAAAATGAAAAATTACATTTTTTTTACACAAAAATGCAGTTCTGGCTCAAATTTTTTCATTTTCACAAGGAATGAAGGAGACAAAGCACCCCAAAGTCTGTGCCCCAATTTCTCCCGAGTACGGCAATGCCTCACATGTGACCAAAAAATACCAGTTGGGCGCATGGCAGGACTCAGAAGGGAAGGAGTGATTTTTGGATTTTGCAGCACAGATTTTGGTGGAATGAATGGTGGGTGCTATGTTGCATTAGCAAGACTCCCAAAGCACCAATACAGTGGAACCCCCCCACAAGTCACCCCATTTTGCAAAGTACACCCCTCAGGGAATTCATCTAGGGGTATAGTGTACATTTCAAACCCCCAGGGGTTTCACCAATTGTGGTACAACTGGGCTGTGAAAATGAAAAATTACATTTTTTTACACAAAAATGCAGTTCTGGCTCAAAATTTTTCATTTTCACAAGGAATGAAGGAGACAAAGCACCCCAAAGTCTGTGCCCCAATTTCTCCCGAGTACGGCAATGCCTCACATGTGACCAAAAAATACCAGTTGGGCGCATGGCAGGACTCAGAAGGGAAGGAGTGATTTTTGGATTTTGCAGCACAGATTTTGGTGGAATGAATGGTGGGTGCTATGTTGCATTAGCAAGACTCCCAAAGCACCAATACAGTGGAACCCCCCCACAAGTCACCCCATTTTGCAAAGTACACCCCTCAGGGAATTCATCTGGGGGTATAGTGTACATTTTAAACCCCCAGGGGTTTCACCAATTGTGGTACAACTGGGCTGTGAAAATGAAAAATTACATTTTTTTACACAAAAATGCAGTTCTGGCTCAAAATTTTTCATTTTCACAAGGAATGAAGGAGACAAAGCACCCCAAAGTCTGTGCCCCAATTTCTCCCGAGTACGGCAATGCCTCACATGTGACCAAAAAATACCAGTTGGGCGCATGGCAGGACTCAGAAGGGAAGGAGTTATTTTTGGATTTTGGAGCACAGATTTTGGTGGAATGAATGGTGGGTGCTATGTTGCATTACCAATACAGTGGAACCCCCCCACAAATCACCCCATTTTGCAAAGTACACCCCTCAGGGAATTCATCTAGGGGTATAGTGTACATTTCAAACCCCCAGGGGTTTCACCAATTGTGGTACAACTGGGCTGTGAAAATGAAAAATTACATTTTTTTTACACAAAAATGCAGTTCTGGCTCAAAATTTTTCATTTTCACAAGGAATGAAGGAGACAAAGCACCCCAAAGTCTGTGCCCCAATTTCTCCCGAGTACGGCAATGCCTCACATGTGACCAAAAAATACCAGTTGGGCGCATGGCAGGACTCAGAAGGGAAGGAGTGATTTTTGGATTTTGGAGCACAGATTTTGGTGGAATGAATGGTGGGTGCTATGTTGCATTACCAATACAGTGGAACCCCCCCACAAGTCACCCCATTTTGCAAAGTACACCCCTCAGGGAATTCATCTAGGGGTATAGTGTACATTTCAAACCCCCAGGGGTTTCACCAATTGTGGTACAACTGGGCTGTGAAAATGAAAAATTACATTTTTTTTACACAAAAATGCAGTTCTGGCTCAAAATTTTTCATTTTCACAAGGAATGAAGGAGACAAAGCACCCCAAAGTCTGTGCCCCAATTTCTCCCGAGTACGGCAATGCCTCACATGTGACCAAAAAATACCAGTTGGGTGCATGGCAGGACTCAGAAGGGAAGGAGTGATTTTTGGATTTTGCAGCTCAGATTCTGGTGGAATGAATGGTGGGTGCTATGTGGCATTAGCAAGACCCCCGAAGCACGGTGAAATGATGAACCTAATAATCCATAGATGTGTGGTATATTTTGAAACACTCCTTTATACATAGGCCGGGTTTGTCGGGGCAAGTTTCACAGTGGAAAATAGTTTCCTTTCTTATTCCCTTTTTATAGCAAACTTTGCACCTTTTTTGTGTCCTGCCCTTTCTTGCAGTGGAGGGGATTTCGTTGGGAAAATGCTGCCCTGGTACAATACGGGGGCCAGTACTAGAAGTACTGGGGCCCTCTGCCTGCTGGTTCCCAAATACTAGGCCCTTTATGACTTCCTCTTGAAAGTGCATAAATGTCCCCCTCTGGCCGGTAGAACGGAATAGCACGTAAGCGTTATACAGTGCCATCTGGATGATATACACGGCCAGCTTCTTGTACCAGATATTTGTTTTCCGCAGGGCACTGTACGGCTTCAGTACCTGATCTGAAAGATCCACTCCGCCCATGTACTTATTGTAATCTAGGATACAATTTGGTTTTGAGGTGTGGGTACTGGTACCTCGTACAGGGATGGAGGTGGTACTGTCTCCATGAATTGTTGTCAGTATAAGGACATCCCTCTTGTCCTTATATTTGACCAACAACATATTTTCGGTGCATATTCCCCTGCTTTCACCCCTTCTTAGTACTTGGGCAATGTGCGTTTTGGGGAGGCCTCTTTGGTTCTTGCGCACAGTACCGCAAGCTGCTGTACCTCTTGAACCAAGGGCCTTAAACAGGGGGATGCTGGTGTAAAAGTTATCCACATAGAGGTGATAACCTTTATCCAGGAAGGGGTGCACTAAATCCCAGACAATTTTTCCACTAACACCTACGAGGGAGGGGGGGCATTCTGGCGGTTCAATTCTTGAATCCTTCCCTTCATATAGCCTAAACTTGTGGGTGTACCCTGTGGTGCTTTCACACAGCTTATACATTTTTATGCCATACCTTGCCCTCTTACTGGGAAGGTACTGGCGGAATTTAACCCTTCCTTTAAAATGTATAAGGGACTCGTCGATACTAATACATTTATCAGGGATGTATAGCTCTGCAAATTTGGCACTGAAATGATCAATGACCGGCCTGACTTTGAATAGCCTGTCAAAGGTGGGATCATCTCTGGGTGGGCACTGTGCATTATCGGTGTAATGTATAAATTTATGGATTGCCTCAAAACGAGTCCGAGTCATGGCCATACGGTAAAATGGGGTGCTGTACAGAACATCTGTTCTCCAATATTGCCTAATTTGTGGCTTTTTTACTATGCCCATATGAAGCACCAGACCCCAAAACGTCATCATCTCTACTGCATCTACAGGGGTCCACCTTGCAAATGATGACGTGGGGTTTTGAGCAATAAACTGCTGGGCATATAAATTAGTTTGGTCCACCATTAAATTTATAAAATCATCAGAGAAAAATAATTTGAAAAAGTCAATTTCTCTGAGACCTGTGGAATCAAATTGGATTCCTGGCATGGCCAAAAACTCAGGAACCTGGGGCTCAAAATTGTCTGGTGGTGGGGTCCATACTAGATCAATTATTGGGGGGGGGGGGGGTCTCAGCTGATCTACGGGGGCGTCTTTGAGGGGGTCCCTCATCACCGGAGGAGGAAGAGGAGCTTAAGACGAATCCTTCAAATTCCCCGCTTGCATCACTGGCTGTGTCAGAGTCAGAGGCAAGCATGGCATATGCCTCCTCCACTGAATACATTCTTCTGGATGACTGGGATGACATTTGGGATGACATTTGGGATGCCATTTTTATTTTTGTGTTACTGGTAGTGAAATGTTTCAACACGTGTATAGTGTAGGGGGGGTACAAACTTTATTTCAACCCGGGGGGTATGTAGTGTGTAGTGTGTATGTAGTGCAGAAAAAAAAAAATACTTTATACAAAAAAAAAAAAATTGAAGGGGTTAAAAAAAAAAAAAATTGAAGGGGTTAAAAAAAAAAAAAATTGAAGGGGTTAAAAAACAAAAAAAAAAGGTCCTGCGCCAAAAATTGAGCACAGATGTTGGTCAGTAACGTCCGTCACTGAACAGCGCTCAAAGGCAACAGGAATTTGATCAAAAAAAAAAAAAATAGATCAACCCTGTGCCGAAAAAGCTGATCAGTGATGTACGTCACTGATCAGCGCACAGTGGCCACAGGACACCCACAAAATCACAGTGTGTGTAAAAAAAAAATTAAAAAAAGACCACACAGCACCCACAAAAAAAAAAAAGGTGATCAGTGATGCGACACTGATTACCAGTGAGGGGCAGCAGGTGCACAAGCTTTGGTGCAACTGACAGTGCAACTGGCAGCAACTGACAGGTATATATATAAAAAAAAAAAACCTCTGCGCCCCCAAAAAGTTGCTGATCACCTCAGATATAGTGATCAGCACAAAAGGCGGGGGTAGCAGACACAAAATATACACTCTCTATCACTCTCTGTCACTATCTCTCTCTATCTCTCTCTATCTCTCTCTATCTCTCACTATCTCTCACTATCTCTCACTATCTCTCACTATCTCTCACTATCTCTCACTATCTCTCACTATCTCTCACTATCTCTCACTATCTATCACTATCTATCACTATCTATCACTATCTATCACTCTATGACACTGCAGCAGCACTGACAGTTATATATATAAAATAAAACCCCTGCACCCCCAAAAAGGGGGGGTAGCAGACACAAATCTCTCTATCTCTCTACCTCTCACTATCTATCACTATCTATCACTATCTATCACTGTATGACACTGCAGCAGCAGCACTGACAGTTATTTAAACCCCTGCACCCCCAAAAAGGGGGGGTAGCAGACACAAAATATACACTCTCTATCACTCTCTGTCACTATCTCTCTCTATCTCTCTCTATCTCTCTCTATCTCTCACTATCTCTCACTATCTCTCACTATCTCTCACTATCTCTCACTATCTATCACTATCTATCACTCTATGACACTGCAGCAGCACTGACAGTTATATATATAAAATAAAACCCCTGCACCCCCAAAAAGGGGGGGGTAGCAGACACAAAATATAGCTCTCTCTGTCACTATCTCTCTATCTCTCTCTATCTCTCTCTCTATCTCTCTATCACACTGCAGCAGCAGCAGGAAGTCTCAGGAAGTCAGATCCAGGAAGCGTCCAGCACGCTACAAGCAGTGATCAGGTGATCAGGTAAGGTATTTGCAAGGATCAGGTAAGTATTAGGCAAGGATCAGGTCGGTATCACGGCAGACAGGCACGGTGACCGTTCTGCACGCTATTCCAGACCGGAATGGCGTCTGCAGCGCAGTCACCGTTAGTTTAAATGTCGCGCCTTGGCTGTGATTGGTCCATGGGTCCCACGGACCAATCACAGCCTTGGGGGCAGGTGGGGTGAGGGTGGGGTGAGGTGTCATCGTCACCGATGACCCCCTCATGCCCCCTGACGCCCGGCGGTGATTGACACCTGTGTTACCGAGCGTCTGATTCGCTGGTAACACAGGAAAACGCTGTGAATGGCTGTTCACACTGAACAGCCAATCACAGCGATCGCCGACGGGGGGGGCGGCATCGCAGCCCCCCCTGGGCATGCAGGGACATGTCTGCTGTCAGGGACAGCAGACATCGTCCCTCTGTCACTGCGTCTCTAGACGCAGTGACAGTTTAAAGTCATGACGTATATATACGTCATGTGTCGGGAAGTACTTCCCGGCCATGACGTATATATACGTCAAATGTCGTGAAGGGGTTAACATATAAGTTCAGAAACCCTGATATACTCATAGATATCCTGTAACTAATGCTCACAAAGTAAGCTGCATTCTAATACAGTCATTTTGTTAGACCAGCCAGCAGTAGGGCATCTGACTGGGTATTACATAAATTAAGGTACTTGTTTCCTATCTGGGCGCCCAGGTTTTGTACGTACGGCACCGTAATGAAATCGGATCGCATCGCATCGTACACATACACGATATTGAACGATGCGATGCGATGCGATCCGATTCGATTTCCCATAGGAAACAATGTGAAATGGCTCAATTTAGCCAAATTCTCATAGGAACAATAGTAAATGGGCCAAAAACACCCCTGAACATTGAAATGTCCCCCCAAAAGTAGTTTACGCCACCCCGCCATCAACGTGAACCCGAAGCGTGGCGAGCGCAGCGAGCCCGCGAGGGGCGGCGGTACGCGTCCTCCGACCTTTTCATGCCCTACTATCCACGTCGGCGTGGAGTGAGAATAGAATAGTGTGGCGAGCGCAGCGAGCCACCGAGCCCGAAGCGTGGCGAGCGCAGCGAGCCCCGCGAGGGGACGCGGATACCTTCACAGTTATACGCGTCCCCTCGCGGGCGACGCGGACACCTGGGAAGCCCGCGAAGGGACGCGTTTACCTGTGAAGGTATCCGCGTCCCCTCGCGGGGCTCGCTGCGCTCGCCACGCTTCGGGCTCGGTGGCTCGCTGCGCTCGCCACACTATTCTATTCTCACTCCACGCCGACGTGGATAGTAGGGCATGAAAAGGTCGGAGGACGCGTACCGCCGCCCCTCGCGGGCTCGCTGCGCTCGCCACGCTTCGGGTTCACGTTGATGGCGGGGTGGCGTCAACTACTTTTGGGGGGACATTTCAATGTTCAGGGGTGTTTTTGGCCCATTTACTATTGTTCCTATGATAATTTGGCTAAATTGAGCCATTTACCATTGTTTCCTATGGGAAATCGGATCGCATCGCATCGCATCGTTCAATATCGTGTATGTGTACGATGCGATGCGATCCGATTTCTCTACGGAGAATAGCATGGTGCGCAATTAACTTAGTGGGCGCCCAGATAGGAAACAAGTACCTAAATTAATAAGAAGAAGAATAAGACCATTATTTATAATCAACACTAAAAGCTATTGTATATTAAACATATAGACTGAGATAAAAAACTTACACACCTTATCCCCTAAGCTGGCATGGTCACAGGGCATATTTGATGTTCCAGATGGACATTCAACGGTGGTGTTGAAACTAATGAAACCATGCTCCCCCTGCCGCGTGCCCTAGCATTTAAAATAATAAATCACAGTTCCTCCTCCTGTGGTCAACATCCCAGCAGTGGTGTACTGATACCTGACCAGGGATATTATTTGCGGATTCTACAGGTTTTTTTCCCAGATGTTCAATCAGCAATTACTGAAGTGAATTCCAACACAAAGAAAGAACCTAAAGTGTATCCATTCCACATGAAGGTAAGGTGTAAGTAAGTGCTCCTGCAAAATTACGGCTTGAAGCTAAAGTTATGTAGGGTACACATCAGAACAATCATGATGATGAGTAGATCGGGAGATGACCATACAATGGTCGCATGATCTGTTGGAGCGCATGATCTGTACCCAGTTGAAAGGATCGTTTTCAAATCCTGACTGCAGCAGGTAGGATCTGCAAAACGACCAGCGGGGACGCGTATCGGATCAGATCTAAAACATGCCCAATTTACATACAATCGCTCAAGATTCTATTGAAATTGGGGGAATTGAGGCCAAATCGTTATGGTGTGTACCCAGCATAAGATATATATATATATACACACTCAACTATAAAAGCCTTAAAGATGCAGACCTATGGCACTTTAAATACATTTATCAAACTGCAACACTACAATAATTTAACTTTTGGAAATACATGAGGATAACATAAAACAAGGAGGCTGCATGAAAAAACACAATTGTATATAATTGGTACTCAACTGCAAATAACACATAACACACTGATTGGAGTTAAAAGCTCAGGATACAGTGATTCCTCAACAACATTGAAAATACGGACCCAAATTCACCTTTTGTGATGCTTACAGATTTACTTTACAGTAGTAACATATCTTTTCTGCATTGCATAACATTCGGAAGACACTAGTAAAAAAAAGAATTATACCTGAATAGTTTGGCAAGCATGGCTGCCATTGTTGGTAAGAATAGCCGAAATGGCTTGTAGGGTTTTTCCCGTTTCTCCCCATGCTACCACAAGACTGAAGAGGCAGGCACAGGAGAGGGCAGTCAGCGACTGACCAGTGCTGTCATTGGCTCCTGTACTACGAACAGTTATTTCCAAAATAAGCTGGAGAAGAGATTCTGTTGACATAAAAAAACTCACATGAAGTAGCAGCATTTCAGCGCATATATATATATATATATATATATATATATATATATATATATATATATATATATATATATATATATATATATATATATATATCAACCACTCACTAATGTAGCAAGCGTCGGTACTTATGTATTATCTGGGCTCCCATGTTAAATGCACCCCATTTTTTCATACCCCTACTATCCAACTACGCATGAAGTTGATTTTATATAGTGTGGCGAGCGCAGCGAGCCACCGTGCCCGAAGCGTGGCGAGCCCCGCGAGGGGACGCGGTCTCATAAGAAAAACGGGAGCCCAGATATTACATAAGTACCCAAGCGTCTAATGTCCTAAAGCAATAGTCCGATACAGTCAGTATAGCGGCACTCCAGTATAAAAAAACATTCAGCTGCAGATATAATTCCAACGTTTCTATATTTTACTTACAATAGTGCTGCTGTACTGAATGTATATAATATGAGCTTGATGACAATACCTGTGTAGTATTCAAAAACTGCAATAAAGAAATTTGTTATACCATTAATGGATTAGTTGGAGTGCCATGTCTCATTTAAATTTTTACTAGCTCCCTGTCAAATTCTCAGTCCTTTCAGGACATGGTCAAGCCTCTAATGAGATCAAATGCTACCTCAGAGTGTGACGTGAGGTGAAGGGACAAGTGGTGCTAGAGTAGTAGTAGGACAGGAGGGTTGAGCAGAGCATATTCAATTTCAAATGAGATTGATCAAAAGGAAACATTGCAAGTTTGTTTTGTTATTTCGGTTTTTTTTTATACCAGTTGGAACATGCAAAAAGTATGTAACAAAGGTTAATTTGCTATACATATTTCTTTAATCCATTAATAAGGAAATCTGTTCAGTTTAAATTTCCCTTTCCTCTATTGCCCAGACATAAGGATTTTAATGAGGAACTAGATCTGCTTCAGTACAAAATCTCCAGTGAAAGTATGAACGATATTAATGCATACGATTCATTAGCATAGTCCAACAAGACCTTCCTTTACAATTATAAAAACAAACAAACAAACAAACAAACAAAGGACATCTTCAGCATTTGGACAGGTACAGAGAAAGTATTTGGTTCCCGAGAATGAAAAGTAGTTTATCGGTCTTACCTAATACTTCTGGAGGTTCTGACTGCAGTCCTTCTGGTTGCTGACCCTGTAGTATATTGAGCAGAGCCTGTAAGCTCCTCAAACACAGTGATTGGTGAGAAAATCGGGTTTCCTTTATTAACTCAAAAACTTCACATAAACCAATTTCAATAATCTATGAAGAAAAAAAAAAAGGGGGGGGGGGGGGGGGAAATCCATCATAAACATGTGTCTTAAAGGTGTTAAGTTACTCTATACCATTCAATATTGGGGCGGTATTACACATCTGCCCATACCGCAACAATAATTTAAATAAATAAATAGTACAATCATTTAACCATAAAAGTATGACTATTGTTTTTCTTCTGTATTTTTCTTTAAAACCTATGTGCGATAACTGTTAGGACGCCCAAAGTTGTCATTTTGCACTTACATATTGTGAGTAAGATTGCCTGTTATCCATGCCGAGTCGAGCGGTCTACAACCAAAGGTGCGATTTCAGCATGCGGTTTGAACTTTTAAAGTTCAAAACGCATCACATCGGCTTAAATCGCACTGTGTACCTGCGGGGATGTGATGCAAAAAGTGTCTGCAGGCATTGCTTTTTGTGCTTCATTGCATTGCATCAGTTTTGGAGTACATGCGATGCGATGTCCATTAGTGACTATTAACTTTGAAAAAAAAAAAATCTGAAATTGCATCGCACCCACACAGTACATCCCCTTCCAGGGCACCTGTACAGTTCAAAACGCACAGCACATGAATATCGCAGCGTGTATGGGCACCTTAACCCAATCAAGGAATACAATCAGGGATTGACAAGTACAGCTTATGATGTCTAGGGCAGGGACCAGAGTAACAGCAAAGAGCAAATAACATTTGATAAAAATGTGACTCAATAAATACACACCAGTCCACAGCATTAGAACAGAAATGTCTAATGTTGAGCCATTGACCAGCACCATACAAACACTACGCCGAGGTATCACAATCAAACCTCACATGCTATATCTCAGCAAATGACTGGCAGCTCCCTGGTGGCTTGATGCGACACATCACATGCTGTCATTTTTTATACAATGTATCGCATGCAATCCCACTCACTGCTGCGGGTACAAAAATTCCTTATTGCAATCTCTGGATCCGATCCCATGCACAGGGGACCGCATATCAGATTGGAATCATTGGCAAAGACATATGATTTGACACACTTCACACGATTTATTGGCCAGATGCGTGAAAATCGTGTAGAAAAGGGCCAAATCGATCTAGTGTATGTGGGCCTAAAGAAACTTTGTAAAGCACATGACAATATTTTGTAACTATGAAAAAACAACAAGAGCAAATTCGCCACATTACATGTGCAAGTAAAAACACAGCGTATGGAAGAAACTGCATTAAGGAAAACCATTTTTCCAGATGGTACAGCAATGCATACCTAAATAACATGCTTTAACAATACTTCTGTGCATTACAGAAAAATAACAGTTGCTTTCGCTGCTATGAAGATGGAAGCAACCAGTGTGGTTCATTGGAAAGCATAATGTGAAAGTCACAAAGCATGCCTGGAAACCAGAGTAGTACAGTATGCTTTCAATGGGTTTCCACTTTCTCATCTTAAAGATGACCAGAATAATTATTATAGCCATCAAGGCTGGATGCAAAAAGTTATCCTGGAAGGAGCAATTCAGAGCTTACTGATCATCATTTGTCACCGCAGCAATGGCAGAGCTGCTAACCATGTCTGTGCTGCGTTCTGTTTAGGAGCTGCCTGGGAAGGCAGCCAGTGAGAACTCCCTTTTGGTGTGGTAAAAACGATGTTCCCTTGGGATGGATCTTTCTACTGGTAACAGTGCAGCATTGCATACTGTAACAATTTACTGCATTCCAACATTTTATGAGCTAAAACTGTATGGGATTTACCAAGCTGGAATTCTTCAGACTTTGTAACAAACTGCAGACAGGCACTAAATCGGAAAATCAGAAAATCTGCACAGCAAAATCCAAATCTATACTTTTATCCCATAACCAAAAATGGAGTATAACACACTGTAGGAGTGGTATAATTAAATGCTATACACTAGGATACAGAAAAAAAACAAAAGAAAGAGGACAATGGCGATACATGCACTCATGGGGGTATATTCAATGCTCTGACGGCGAGAAGTGCCGATAACTCGCCGTCACAGTATTCAACTCACTCCCCTTCACTCACTGTTTCCACCTCACCTGTTCCCTGAGTTCCCTGAGGAGAGGTGAAAACGGCGAGTGTGGCCATTAAAAACGGCGGAGCTCCCCACAAAATGTGGCGAACCTCGCCATTTAAGGGAATCCTCGCCATCCTTGGCCCTTACATTGAATATGGCGAGGGGATCCTCACCCTACAAACCCCCTCACCAGCCGCATTGAATACCACCCATGGTGTTTTTTTGGGAAGGTGCCCAGGTGTAGCCAAGTGCTTGTGTGAAGTGTTATAGCCTATTTAGGTGACCGAATGCTAATACATGCCTTTGGAAGCTTGACTGGTGGATCTTTGGACTCCTCCTCTTCATCGCTGTCAGACTCCCCACTCTGCACAGAGTTCTTTGAGGACAACAATAGGGAGGTTTCCTTTCTCTGCCATTCCAGAACACAGTGACGCACATTGCAATATACACTGAATGCTGAAGGGTTGCTGTGAAGTTTGAGGTCAGGTATGAATAGAGCATTTTCCAGGTTGTCAGCCTAAAAAGAATTAGAAGATTTAAAAAGGGAGTAAGAGGCCAATTAAGAATAATAAAAATTACTGTATACTAATGTTTTTAGAACCCTGTATGTATTTTTTATATATATTAATGATCAACGCGAGAAAAGGTTTGCAAAGTTTTTCACGGTTAGGATTTAATGCAGGACAGTGATGGTGATGTTAAGTCAGCAGTATACACATACAGTAGGTGCATTTTACAGCCTAAGTATGTTCAGCCATTAAAATACTGCACAGTGCTGCCACAAAGTAATAATCATCCATAAGTTACCCCTGAATCCACCCCCCACCGCATCTCTTCTTTCTAGATAAATTCAAGTATAAACATTTAACCCTTATTGCTGTGTACGCACATATATAGTCAAAATCGCATGCAGATCTCACAGGTTTTTTACCTTTCGATCCCGATGCGCGCTCCCGTGGCAGCACAAATCGAAACCCAGATAGACAGGGCAGCAATGACTATATAGTGCAAATCTAATGCTGATTGTATGAATTGTATGTTAAAAGTACAGAGTTAGCAAAGATTGCATAGCACTCGAATCTTAAGTCGAAAAGCAAGGGAATCTCACAGTGTGTGACACACAGGCGTAAAGATTTGTAGGCGTTACTTAGCGCTCATAAATTGGAGGCGTGGTTATGTGATGCACATCCTGACTTCCCAGACAAAAGGATACTATATATAAAAGCAAGTTTATCCATCAGCTTGGCACAGTTTGTCATGTGGCTCAAACGCTGGGTACACATTAGCCAACAATGCAAACACAATATCGCTAACGATTCCTCTTGAACTGCCTAGAACTTCTGGACAAACGATATAGTGCCTACACATCAAATGATATCATTCAGTGGCCCCCATCCAGGAGCATACATTGGTAACTCCTGGGTATCTTACAGCTTACACAGAAGTTTCTATGTTTTCTTATGTGTACATCCAGGAGCATGCCATTGTTGATGATATAGTTGGGATTTTACTGCATGTAGAGGTGAAAGACAGGGCACTAATATCCTGCAGAAGTGTGCATCGTTTACATGAGCCGATATGAAGAAAATGTTAATGATATTGGTATCGTCCATATTGATAACGATGATCGGCTATTGTGTACACAGCTTAACACTTCATAACACCCGAGTACAAGAATACCCTCCAGTATTTTTCAGTTAAGACACAGCATCCTATGATAGCAGGTCTTCAAAGCTCATCACATGACATAATTTTCAGGTTTGTCCAAACGATTACAACGCCTACTGATTCCACCTTCATAGTAAAAGGGACTGCTATTACAGCAAAGCATATGTAGTGAGTATATATATCATACTGCTGCAGTGTAAAAATACTATTGTGCTTTAGCACTGTAGAATATTGCAGTTTCTAGCCATTCTAACAACTAGGCCTGTGGAGTCATTCCATGAAACCTTTCTCTGTATAACTACTTCAAAAATGCCAACTGTATACTAATTAGTAATAACACTTTTGCAGCTACTTTTTCTTGCTGTGACAAAAAAGTGTTGCGGTTTTCAGAACAAAAACATATACTGCTGTGATTGTCCTCCGATATGGAGGAGCATCTGGGAAATAGAGAAACATAAATCAGACACCTGAAAATAAGCTTAAGAAATCACCAATAATTATATCTACACCTCACTCTATCCCTCTCCATGCCAATTTGGGGAGATGCATTCAGCAGCAATGTGCCAATGTTCCTATTGCACATATTGATCTCAGAAAAGGCTTTGGAAATTATATATATTAAAGGCTTTTCACACAATCATCCTGAAGGGTAGAAATCCTGTGATAAGGGGCCACATCATACTAGAGTAGGGGCACCTTAAAGTCGCGGGATGCGGTCATCTATTAGAATGAACTTAGGTCTACAGTCATTAGGTCTACCCCACTAGGTCGACTGGCAGGGAGGTCGACCTGACTTAAGGTCGACATGGGCCAAGGTCGACATGACTTAAGGTCGAATTTGCATAAAGGTCGACATGAGGAAGGTCGACTGGTCATAAGGTCGACATGGGTTTTTCACTGTTTTTTTTGAGCCGACATGTGCCGACAGGCGGTATTCCATGCCCTACCATCCACTAGGGCGTGGTGGGAGAATAAAGTAGTGTGCCGAGCGCAGCGAGGCACCGTGCCCGAAGCATCGCGAGCGTCCGATTCTCATTGCCAACTGTGTCCATGTCGACTGTGTTGACATTCGGATAAAAAACAGTGAAAAACCCATGTCGACCTTATGACCAGTCGACCTTCCTCATGTCGACCTTTATGCAAATTCGACCTTAAGTCATGTCGACCTTGGCCCATGTCGACCTTAAGTCAGGTCGACCTTCCTGCCAGTCGACCTAGTGGGGTAGACCTAATGACTGTAGACCTAAGTTCATTCTGACAGATGTCCCGATTCCAAAGTCGCATATACACTAAGCGCTGTGTTTACCTATTGATATTGGTGGTGACAGGGACGCAGGGCAGTGCTGGTATCGACAACAAAAACACTTGCTCATGCAGACGGGAGGGAACGACTGAGGGGGGAGCAGAGGCCATGCTGCTCTTGTTAATAATGTACTCCCTTATCTGTACAGAGGAAGTACATCCGAGGGACCATGCATGCATACTGATATTTGGCATACAAACTAAGCGATATTTTAAACAATATCGCTCAGAAGGGGGGAAATAAGCGATAGTGTTTAAAATATCACTTGTGTGTGGATGGGGCTTTAGTTTGAGTAAATAATGTATCAAATCCAGGCTCAAACTGAGACTCCTGTTGAAAACATGCCAATCTTTTGCATTCCACGATTTATGCTAGTTTTCTGCGTTTTTCAATTTTACATTAGTAAAGGCATTATTTGAATTCTACTTGTTTAGCTATATAAAAGGTCTATTAAAGCAGTGAGCCTTTAAGGTCAATAAAATACACACAAGTCAAATGGCATCATGCCAGCAATAAATAAATGGTAAAAAAAACCACACGGGATTCTGCTGGTGAGAGCAGGTAAGAGATGTTGGGTGCTTAGGCTGAAAAATGCAAGTGACACCTTAAGAACACATTGTGGAGGGTAGGTGATACAAGGCCTTCTACATTTAATATGTATCTGAAACATACCTTAACAAGAGTATGGTGCTGGAGTCTAAAAATAGTTAAAACCAGACTACAGGTATAGTAGAAGATCACAAAAAGGACTTCACAGTAACTCAAATAAGGCATTTGAGGAAGACATCAGTAAGGGCAAAATAAGGAGTGAGGCTCAGAATAAGCATATAGCAGAACAAGGACACCACTGGTAAATTAGTTGGTGCAAGTAGAGTTTGTGGGAAGAATAATTGCAGTGTACTTGTATGGGACTTCTAGTAGAGTGGATGAGGGACTGATGGTAATGCTACACCAAGGTGCAGTGTCCAGATACCCACAATCTTGGAGAAAAGCGGATACTGGACCTGGTATACGGTCACTAGGTCAACCACAGGCTTTCATTAGGTTGACCATTGAAAGTTTAGAGGCTTTAGGTCAACGCCTTTAAAAGGGTCTAGTTCGACAGGGTCATTAGGTCGACAGTCAAAAGGACGACTTGTTTGGGAGAATAAAATAGTGTGACAAGTGTAGCAAGCCATGAGAGAGGACACGGTGCCCTGATACGTTGTCCATGTCAACATTTAGGACAAAAAATCCATGTTGACCTTTTAACTGTCGACCTTCACCATGTGAATTTGTGAAAAGTTCAGCTTCATACGTTAATAGGGTCTTGGCACCTGTTTGTTTGAAACGTTTTCGACAAAACGCATCCATTTTTGCCAAATCCATGGCAGTTTCGACAGTTGGAACGTTAAGTATTAACTGTCGGAAACCAACAAAAACAGCCATAATTTTGACTGTCAGGAGCGCCCTGACAGTTGGAATCCAAATTGAATACCCCTCATTATTTTAATGTCTCCTAGAGATAATTCACACCACACAAATAACCCGGGTCGATGTGGTGTAAAAGAGCCATGTTGAATATCCCGGGTCCGACCACCCGGCAATCCGACCGGGGATAAAACGTTGCTGGGCAGTGTGAATGGGTAACCCGGGTCGAGCAACCTGGGTCCCATTTACTTCTATGTAGGAGGCAGCAGTTTCCCCTCAGTTTTGCCTTATCCTCCGCCTGATGCGCTGCCGATTCGCCCTGCCCCCCAGATGACGTCAGCAACCCGGCAATAAGCCAGTTCGCTTTGAGCACCAAACAGAGCAAATGCCGGGTCGCTCACAGGACGGACCAGTGTCCAAATCATTGGTGCGAACTGGCATTTGCAATGTGAAAGGGGTATTAAAGACCAAGCTAACTTATGGAGCAGGCACAATCAGTGATACACAAAATGATGCTACTCCAACTAAAATGCCCTACACACCTACCCAAAAAGGTCAGGGGGACACAACATACATAACAAGTGTAAATTAGTCTTCTAATATATTAGTGTAACTGCTAAAAAGTAGTATTACTAAAACTTTTAGAATTAACATTATTGAGATCTAAGGAGCGGTGGAAAAAATATTCAGTTACACTCAATTATGAATGTGTAAGGATATGCAAAAACTCTGTTCACTACCAATTATCCTATATGAACCAATCAGGAACAATTAGTAATAAAGTAGTAGCAGAAAATACAGGCATCTACAGTGTATCTCATACTAGTACCGTATATTTATTGAAATATTAAACCCTTACCTTGTTCCGTAATTTCCCTTTTGATTTGGTCTTTTGCTTCCTTTTTAGTTTTTTCTTGCTAAGAATTTTCTTATTCCTAAAATCAAAAGGACAGATAACAGCGTATTTAAAAAGTTGATAAAAAAATTCTCATTCTTACAATTAGTGTGTGCTTCAGCAGAATACATAAAAAAAAAAAAAAAAAAAAAAAAAAAAAAAGAGCTTCATAGTAAATTAAAGCTGCATACACACCATAAAATTCTGTCCAATCTTTCTGGTTGCAATGAAATCGGGCAATATTGTATGGGAGTAAATGACAATTGAATATTTGCTCACAATCACCAGAGAACAGACAAAAATGGACGTTCAGCTAAACTGATAAAATTGGTTTGATTTAGTCTACCTGCTGCAGGTAGGATATGAGAAATGAAATAACGACCCGCGGGGCCACGCATCGGATCAGGATGCGATCAGAAATGATCTGAAATGGCCCAAAACATGCCATAAGGTACAGTATGAGACAGGTAAAGTGGAACACATTTTTAGGCTTGCAGGTAGGAGCATTTTTTGTTTTAAGTGGATTAAATGACCCAAATATATACTTAAACCCTTTTTTATGTACCCCCAGTTTAATTTGAGGACAGATTCTACTGAAACACACTTGCTTTATAATATATTTTTTGCAACAGAATCAAGTGAATGGCAGGAGTGTGCAAACCTACGATACAATCATTTTTGCAGAATTTATTTGGCAATTCCCATGAAAAGTCCAATTGTGGTAAGTTACCTTTTTATCGTGGCTAATTGAATTACCCAATAAACCGGTGTTTAGCTGTTCCGGTTTACAGCATGTAAAGGAGTATATTATGGCAGTACTATCACATGCATTTAGCTTTTCAGGAGTTCTTTTTATTCCATGTGTCAGCAGTTTTACTTGTATACCAAATTGTGCATACAATATAACTATACAGGCAATATGGTTTGTATGAGTCTTCCACAAGTTTTATTTTATTTTAATATGCAGTACACCCATTTCTAATTCCACTGTACCCATTGCATTAAGCTGAAAAGAGGGAGAGCATGACTGCACGTTGGTTTCAGCCATACGTTTAACTTTAAATTAGTCAAACAGCTTCTGGTACATGTGTCTCAGAGCTATAATATAG
This sequence comes from Crinia signifera, assembly GCF_055691185.1. NCBI lineage: Eukaryota > Metazoa > Chordata > Amphibia > Anura > Myobatrachidae > Crinia > Crinia signifera. The sequence continues at coordinate 294,336,257 of NC_139218.1, read as the reverse complement.
CACATGCTCGCAGTCCAGGACACAACCTCAGCTTTCTAGTGAGCTCTTCCCAGACAGCAGGCATAGCAACAAATCCAGCCCCTAGCAACCACCTACTGCAAAGCACAGCGCATAGGGATAAAGCGATGCATCTCAGCAGCAATGTTTCTCCATGTGCTTAATCATTTGTTTTGTATGTACATAATAGCACAGAGAAGGGCCTTGCAGGAGCACAAAGTGACCAACAAAAAGGAGATCAAAGGCTATAGCTATCATCATCTCAGCAGTATACACAAAACAATTCTCTTACATGCGGTTCTGGGTGGGATCCACAGGAACTTCAATAAGAATAAACAAAAAGGCACATGGTAGCTTTAGAAAGCATAAAGCATGGATGTCAACCCAAGAGCCTTGGTCAACACTAATTGGAATATTTCATGTCTAGAGTACATACTGAATGTTCTGCATTGCAATCAATAAAAATATTTAAATGCCTCGGTCAGGGGAATCACAGAAATCTGCACTGCTGGAAATCGTCAACTTGCCAATTCTAACCAAAAAATGGTCAGGATCGGAGAGTCGTGAATTTTAACTATTAATGCCCCTTTCAGACCGCACAAAAAAACCCGGTATTTTGACGATTTTTAACAGTTTTGAAACGGTAATCTGTGCAGTCTGAAAGGTGCAAAGTGATTTTACCGTTTCCAAAAAAAAAAAACGTTTTTTGGAAACGGTAAAAAAGCAGGGTCCTACACGTTTCAGACCCGTTTTTTTTGGTGTCAAAACGGATTTGAAACGGGATTCCTACCCCCCCATTCCCCCTGGGCAGCGCAGCGAGGGGAATAGTCGCGCTGGAGGCAGGGGGTCCCTACAGTGTATGTTATATCAGTGGCGGGGTCCCTGCAGCTACTAGTTCCCATACGCTGCAGGGACCCCGCCACTGATATAACATACACTGTAGGGACCCCCTGCGCTGGGACCCCCGGGCAGCCCCCCGTCCCCACCCCGTCGTGTGCATACCGCGCTGTTTTGCAGCCTCTCTCCCCCTTCGCGCCCCCCCCCCCCCTGTCATAATTCCAGCGTCTGCTATCACTGGGACGGAGTGCTGCAGATAGCCGGCTGCTCCTGTCCTGCGGTGAGTGTCCAGCCGGTCCAGGCTGTTAAAGCGATTGCGAAAATGGCTCACACTGCTCCCCTGTGCACTGTGGCCGGTCCAGGCTGGGGGGGGGGGGGGGGGGGGGGAGGCTGCCCGTGGGTCCTCCGGCAAAACTGATTAATGATTGGGGGGGGGGGGGGGGCGCACGCGCGGCTGCCCAGGTGTCCTCTGTAAAAATTGATTCATTGTGGGGAGGCTGCCCCCCCCCCCAATAAATTAATCAGTTTTGTGGGTGGACCCACGGGCAGCCTCTCTCCCCCCACCCCCCCCCCACCCCAGCCTGGACCGGCCACAGTGTGAGCCGTTTTCACAATCGCTTTCACACCGCAAACCTGCTTTAGACCAGGTATTTAGATGCGGTGTGAAAGGGGGTAAACTTCCTCTGACACGTTTTAAATACCTGGTCTAAAGCAGGTTTTGCGGTGTGAAAGCAGCATAAGGCTGACCATCTAGTAATGAGCATCTATTGGAGCTATTCAATTGTTGTTCATATCAGTCGCTCTTTACCAGCAACGCATTTTTTCTCACAGCCACTGGGAAAAAAAAGCGCTTCAGTGCTCAAACCAGAACATACGCCCACACAACATAATTATACATTTGGTGCAGCTAAATCCAGTGCTTTCAGCCACGTTACATGCTAATGGGAGTCTGATCACAGCAACAATTGAATTGGTCTGATAGAAGACCATTAGCATAGATGGAAGGTTTCACCATTCCCTAACAGATTGACTATCATCGATGTCGGGATCAGCGGCTTCAGAGTGGGAAACAGATCTGTAGATGTATGGGCCTCATAAGCCTTAACAATAAAAGTGCACAATGTATATTCCTTCATTGTACAGTGACATTTACATTATTCACTGCAAAAGTGTCCCAGTTGCCTTCAAAAGGCAAGGTATCAGTGCTATACATATGTGTGGCGGGATAAAGGCCAGACTCGGACATTTTTATAAGCGAAAATCAATTATAAGGCATCCACATCTCCAGCGAACTGGCACTCTAGTCTGTTATTTGTGTACTTTAGTGTAGCTACTGTGACAAATGATAAAACCAACAGTTTTATACTGAGCCTGAAAACACCAAGGCATTGGGGGTATGATGGGTAAAATAATTAGAAAGCTCAGGTTTTTAAAATTAACAAAATAAAAAATACATCAGAAAATGTAATATCCAAAGCTAATTTTATGCATACAGTACTATTCTTCCCTAAACACTGAAGGTCAGCACCTACACAAAAAACTATCGGGGGAATATAAAAGTTGCACAGAAACGTAGTTCCCAGGCTAGGTGCTCGGTAGCTATTCAATTTATATTTATTACCCTTTATTCTATATGGCGCCAGAAGGAACCCCAGCGCCCAATTACAGAGTATATAAACAAACTAAACAGTGACTTGAGCTCCCCACACACATGCAACGCACCTGCAATGTGTGCGGAGCGATCTGTGCTGAGCAGTGATTTGCCTATGCTTATAGGCAATCTAAGTATATAGACAGTGCATGTACTGTGGGCAATTGCGGGCCCACCATCACCATCGCTGCAGGCTGTACACAAGGAGCGACCCGTTCTTCATCTCTAAGCGATCTAGACAGATCGCTTAGCAATAGGGCTTAAATCATCCCATGTGTATGCCCCTTTACAGTTGAATACTATAGGGAAAGGGCACATAAACATAGCTGCATCAGCAGGGGACACCAAAATAAGTGCGGTGCCATCAGAAATGGTTTAAGTAAGAGGAGAAGTACATGAGGGAAGAGGGCCCTGCTTGTGACAGCTTACATTCTAATTCCCATGAACGTCCAGTACTAGCCACATTAATCCAGCACTACGTGCCTGGCCCTCCCAACCTGCATCAAAGTCCCACATGGATTTCTGCTTGCACTTTTGGAGGGTGCAAGTAGGAACCCACGATAAGTGACCTCAGGGCTGAATTACTTTCTGGTCACTTTAGACAAGAACTACATCAAAACAAACCATTGAATAACCCCCTATGTGATGGTCCCACAAATATTTGTGTTACCTCACTATTTCTACGGTGTGAATAGTTTTTTTTTATTTATTAATTAGTACAACTGAAGGCAGAAATGTGAGGCTTCATGAGGGAAGACAGTCAGCACAGCCCTGGTGATGCATCTGCCGCACAAAGCAATTATTAGATCTGTACAAATGCAGTGAAGCAGACTGTCACATACTGTTCTCATTAAATGTAGAGAATCACTTGGAAATGTAAGTTAGTAACGTACACCTGCAGTACTGAAAATCAGAGGTATCATATAGAAAGCTATGAGGCCATCTCATTCTTTAATTATAACCCCATACCTTCATTTATTTTTGATCACGCATACTGTACCTCCATATGCCACATTCTGAAAAAGTTATAACTCCTATTACCTGAGTACTTCCCCTAATAACCAAATAGTACCCTCAATAAGCTCTACTTACGCAAATCCCATCCTTCCCACACAGCATATCCTAATAGAATCATTGCTCCTACTAGTGCCTGGCATTTACCCACAGACCGGAGAAACATTTGAATAGCTCAGAAAGATGCCCTAGTAGGCGGCACACGCTAGTCTTCATTCTAGCACCCTGCTCCTTGAAAAATCCTTGCAGTTCCTCTTTTCTGCCTGGGGTGTCCCTCTCTGCTGTGGTGTTTCTACAACATTGAGATACAAACCAGACTGTTCTTGAAGTACCACAGCAGACAGTGACACCCCATGCTGAAAGGAGGAACTACAAGGATGTTACAAGGAGCAGGGTGCTAGAATAAACACTACATGCCATAACTAAATCAGCCCCTAAAAAAGGAGAAAATTAACTAATTTCCCCCGCAGCGGCCATTAGATGATACCAAAGAGACCAATTTACTTGTTACTACATTCGAGAATAGTCTCCCGAGGTGGCAAGCTGAAATGTCGACTGTTTGGGCACCCAAACAGCACTTTTAGTATTGTGCCCATTTTTGTGGAAGGGTTAGGCAGCTTTAAGTAACTAAACCTGGTCAGTGCAGGAGTAAGGTGTGCAAAATAAAACAAAGAAGATCACCATGCGGTCTTCCATCATTTTTTACAGGAGCAGAAAACCGATTAAAATCGCTCCCTAAGGGTGCCGGGGACATTGGGTTTCAAATTCATTGGGTTAGCATGTTATGAAGAAGTGCTCCAATAGCATAATACCCCTGTCACATTGCACCTAATTACCAGGTTCATGCTGGTTCAACCTGGAAACCATACCGGTTCGTTGCCGTGTTGCTTTGCAGTGTTAATCGGGTCAAGCAACCCATTTCCCATTCACCCCCAATGACGCCAGCTCGCTGAAGGGATCTGAACAGTGGAAAATGCAGGTCGCACCGGGACCAAACGGTTTCAAAGTCCCGGTGCAACCTTGCATTTTGCGATGTGAAAGCGGTGTAAGAAAACTGTGCTTCTATCAACCCATACTCTTTTCTGTACTCTTACCATAACCATTTGACAAACTGTAAACAGTTTTGTTTATAATTATTGAAAAAAACAATAAGAATCTACTGGAAACAAAAGAAGCTGCTTGTATGTGGTAACCTTAAATCTAGAAGCACTTTTCTTTCACTGTCCGATAAACATTCCATAAGACAGCTCTCAAATGATATCACTGTTCTGTAAAGGAATTCATTTATAAACTTCCCAAAGCTATCCGATTGCTCACACTCATTAATTAAACAAGGTTAATGTGAATTTCTGTTTGCCTACTTTGAGCAGGTGAAAAGTTTGGGAAGTCCCCATTTTTGTGTAAATATGCCAGGGCTAAAGCTGGATATACAGTACACTTACAGATTTGTCTGTCCAATCTGTTTGATGGGAACAGAACTCTGGTAATATGTGGGAGCAAATGATAATCAACCATTCGCTCCCAAATGCTGGGATGGAAAATGGATACAAATTATTGCTCCGGTAAATTTGTTAAATCAAAATGTTTTCAAACAATTTGTCTGACCATTGTGTGTTTTACAGTGTTTCCAAGCAAAATAGTGTTCATTCTAGCACCCGCTATCTTTGAAAACCCATGCAGTTCCTCTTCCCTGCCTGGGATGTCACTGTCTGCTGTGGTGTTTCTAGCACAGGTCTGGTTTGCATATCAGTGCTGATATACAGACCACACTGTGCTAGAAGCACTACAGCAGACAGCGACACCCCAGGCAGGGAAGAGGAACTACATTGGTTTTCAAAGATAGCAGGTGCTAGAATGAACACTACAAAACATATGCTTCCGTGCATTTCCAGATTTTAGTTCCCACCAGATAGATTGGATAGCTAAATCTTTAGTTGTGTACCTAGCATTAGTTCATAACCCCATGACCACACCCCTTAATGACTAAATTAGGCATTTTGAAATTTTTCTTAATTAGCCACTTAACATAACATAAAAGGTGCCCACAGACTGTGGGTTTTTCAGGTGCAATGTGAAGTGCACTTCCATGCACATTACATCGCACAGCACTGAAAGTCTGTGCAACCCGTGCTGTTAGTACTAGATTGCATCGTACTGTATCTAGCACAAAAAGCACGGTGCTGTAGCACATTGTATACAATGCAATCTAGTACTAAAAGCACGGAGTTCATGAAACCATGTACGGGCACCTTTAGTCCTGAGGTGAAAAAGCGCAAAGTGATAGATATGGAGGGTACAAGTTATAGGGCAGTTAGGGCTTAAGGAATAAGACAAACTATTTTAGGCTTGCCAGGTGGGAAGGTCTTTAATTGAGCCAAATTAATACTCTTTTTCATGCACCCCAAATTTTCTAAGCGCGTTTTACACTATTTAACTCATCACAGCTCACCAGTTTCTGGGATTTTCTAATAGGTGTAATAAGTGTAATAACAGTAGCAACCATACCCATGAGAAGTTTTTTGTATGAACAATAGGTGCGAGAACTTTACCAGCAAATCGTGGGTTACATTATCCCAGTTAGTAGGATAACCCTCTTATTTAGTTGCAAACTTCTTTAATGATCTGGCAACTTTTAATTTTTGTACTTTCTTTTGGTACTTATTTCCTAGCACGGCGCCCACTAAGCAAATAGCTTAGTGGGCTATTCTGCGTAGGAAAATCGCATCTCATACCGTGCATAGTGCTGTGCGATGCGATGTCCATATTAAGTGCACAGGAGTGCTTATACAATGAAATATGGCATAGGATCGCATGGCACCAAATGCGATGCTTCATTGTACAAGCACCCATGCCATCAGATGTGACGTTATTACATGTGATGGGTGCTTACAAATTTTAAGCACCTCTGGCATTGTTTTGCGTCACCCCCTGTATCCACGCCACCGGAACGCATCCTCCAACCCTTTTATACCCCCACTATCCACATCGGCGTGGAGTTGATTTGATATAGTGTGGCAAGCCCTGCGTGGGGACGCGGATTACTTTACATGTATTCCGCTGCGCTCGCCACACTATAGAATATCAACTCCACGCCGACGTGGATAGTGCGGGTATGAAAAGGTCGGAGGACGCGTTTCCGCCGCCACTCGCCACACTTCGGGGTGGGGTGACACAAAACAATACCAGAGGTGCTTACAATTGTAAGCACCCATCATAGGGAGCGGGAACGTGAAAAATCGCATTGCATCGCATGCTAGTACTATGCGCTATGCGATGCGATTTGACTACGTTTGCGTACGTAGCAAATCTGGGCGCCATGCTAGGAAACAAATACCTTTTTTATTTAACATTTGTTTTCAAATTCTCACATATAAACTGAGAAATAAAAAAAAGTCAAACTCAAGAAAACACAGCATCAGTAGGGGAAATTCACTTTAGTAAGAAAGACATGATTTGGGGGGGAGGGGGGAATCTATTTATTTTGAGTGCATCTACGTAACTGGCATCCAAGTGATATTTAATTGTTCTGCAATTTCCACAAATACCCTTTACCTATCACACCCAAATATTAACCAAATCTTTTTGCCCATGTACATTGATATGACAATTACTGGCCAATAAATCGTTCAGTGCATACACGCAACTATTTACCCGGCAAAGCAATTTTCACTGGGTGTGAACCATTTTCCACAGTAGGAAATTTTGGAAAGTGGTTCACTTGTCCTGTTAAACTGGGTGACGGACAGTGGGTCAGTGATGATGTGAAAGCGTGCATCAGTGCTCATTGCCCGTCCAATACACACTAGGAGATTTTGAGCTCAAAATAGTTCAAAACAGGAAAATAAGCTACTTTGAGCTCAAAATTATCCAGCGTGTATGGACCTTTAGTCCTCAAGAACCCATATACTGTAGCTCCCGTTATTCCAGGTCGCCAGTAGGGGCACAGGTGTAATCATTACTCACAAACACATTTTATAGATCAGAAAGGGGAGATATTTCACTTGTTATTATGGGCCAAATGTATTAATCCTTAACAAGTGATAAAGTGGAGGGTGATAAAGAGTGATAATGGACCGGCTAATAGGCTCCTAACTTCCATGTTACAGGTTGAGTTTAAAAGGGGATAGTTAGGAGCTGATTGGCTGGCACTTTATTGCCCTCCACTTTATCACTTGTTAAAGCTTAATACATTTGTCCCTCAGGAGAATCGGAAAACAGGAAGATATCACTATTGGATGTGTTCGTAACCTCGAAAGAAACTCAGGCATGTGTTATCTTGACAGGGAGACAAGCAATAAAGAGAAAACCAAATGCTTCACACACTGCGCATGTAGTGTATGGGCTCATCAAGTCCAAAGCTACTATGGGAGGTATCCACTTATATGGGCTTATTTTTCAGGCACGATTTTTGACAGATGGTCATTAACAGGCTATTTAATTATAGACCAATTAAATGCCCTCTTTTAGGGCGATAACATGGGATCCAGGAAATGTATCCAGACATATGGATAAAAGCAGTAAGTACATTTCCGCAGATAATTAGATACCCCCGTTTGTATATACCAATGGTTCCCAAACTGTGTGCCTTGGGTGACTTGGTTATTTATGTCCAATATAATAGTCAAATTGGGGACAGATCATAGTGAATACTGTCCATTACCACATAATTGAGTTATAAACACAATTTACAGCATTTAACTTGATATTTGTGTCTGACTTTCTTAATGATAAACCTTTAGCCTATGGGTGCCCCGAAAACATTTCTGGTGCTTCAGGGTGCCGTGATTCAAAAAGTTTGGGAACCCTCGGTATTTACATCTTTGCAAAATATATTCTTTGGAAACCACTGTTCTATAGCATGTTATTGAGATAACAGAAGCAATTTTTAATGTAGACAATTTTTGAATAAAAAATAAAGGTACTTGTTTCCTATCTGGGCGCCCAGGTTTTCTACGTACGGCACCGTAATGAAATCGGATCGCATCGCATCGGATTCGGTACTCGATGTACGATGGCATACGATGCTATCCGATCCGATTTCATTTTAAATCGAATCGCATCGTATGACGATGCTATCCGATCCGATTTCATTTTTAATCGAATCGCATCGTATGCGGTGACGCCAACCACATTTTTACATTGGAATCAATGTTAAATGGTCCGCGAGACCAGATTTTACATTGATTTCAATGTAATAACCCCGCAAACCCGCGATTTGTATAGGAAACCCCCCTGATGGTTTAAAATGCGCCTCCATTGTTAACGCCACCCCAGTATTGATGTCAACCCGAAGCGTGGCGAGCGCAGCGAGCCCCCGAGGGGCGGCGGTACGCGTCCTCCGACCTTTTCATACCCCCACTATCCACGTCGGCGTGGAGTTGAGAATAGAAAGTGTGGCGAGCGCAGCGAGCCACCGAGCCCGAAGCGTGGCGAGCGGACGCGGATACCTGTGAAGCCCGCGAGGGGACACGGATACCTGTTAAGTATCCGCGTGCGCTCGCCACGCTTCGGGCTCGGTGGCTCGCTGCGCTCGCCACACTTTCTATTCTCAACTCCACGCCGACGTGGATAGTGGGGGTATGAAAAAGTCGGAGGACGCGTACCGCCGCCGCTCGCCACGCTTCGGGTTGACATCAATACTGTGTTTCTGTGCAGATGTCACAAGGGGAGGGCTTTGAAGGGTAAATAAATACAGTAGGGTTACAGATGGGCCATCCTATGGGCCAACCATAAAAGCGGGAACGAAATCGGATCACATCGCATCGTTCAATATCGTGTATGTGCATTTGTGGTATCCGATGCGATGCGATTTTTATACGGAGAATAGCATGGTGCGCAATTAACGTAGCGGGCGCCCAGATAGGAAACAAGTACCAAAATAAATATATACAATTTAAACCAGAATGTTTGAATTGCAAAAAAAAAAAAAAATTGGACTGCAAAGGGTTAAAGAAAAGCAATGTTGCAAACATAAAAAAAAAAAACCCTAATCTTAAAACAAAATTTTAGTATACTGCTTATTTGTATAGCATCACCAAACCGGTGCCCTTTCCAGAAAATTTTGACTGACACGAGTCACTGATACAGTGGGGCATAACGTCTGAACCCCATATAAAAACACAGACCTTTTAGTGTTTGGACTGACAGCAAATGAGGGGAGAGCATACAAACTCCCCACATATGCTTTGTCAGAATATATGGTTCCAGTATTATTAGACATCACTGCTAGCTACTGTGCAAAATGTAAATAGAAGTCTCACACAGATGAAACACTGTTGAGAAATTTACTGCATCAGCTGCAGTCCCCTGTTAATTAAAGGTTGTCCTATCAAAATGTAAAGTAAACACTGTTGAGAAATTTACTGCATCAGCTGCAGTCCCCTGTTAATTAAAGGTTGTCCTATCAAAATGTAAAGTGTAGTACATGCCAGTTTAATTTAGACAAATTTCCAGTCACCTAGACTCATGCCAAAAATATTCAAAGCAGCAGCAGAGACATGTATATATTACTCATGTGATGAGACTGATACTACCATAAACATGCCAGCTCACAAGCAGTCCAACACGTAATTGCAGTTAAGAGTGAGATTGTGCCAAAGCCTTTCATATAGCAACATATAGAGATTATTTGTCCTGTTTTGGGATTTCAAGTAGCTTGATTATACCCCTTCAGACAGAAAAGTCGGAAAATCCTGGCAAATAGGGTGAGTGAAATGCCATGTCATTTTGCCGGGTGCAGCCTGACCCCCCTTCACACAAAATAACAAATTATTGGGTTAAAAATTTCTACTCTGTAATTTGCTGTATAACACGGGTATTTCTTCTGTGTGAAAGGGTCAACACGGGTCATAAATCCCCGTGTCCTCGACCCTGGTCAATTCCAGGGTCGGAGACACAGGATTTACGACACGGGTGTGCCCTTTCACACAGAAAAAGGACCCGTGTATTTAATGAAATTCCCGGGTTCTGTGTGAAAGGGATATTAGTAAAATATTATATTACACATTAGGCAAGTATATGGAAATCCAGAAGCGCTTGCCAAACATTGGTTTGACTATGCCTGGCCACAATGGATGCTACAGGCAAGCTTAGTGCATATATTAATGCTGATGCGCTTATCTTAAGTGACAGACTGCTAGTAAGAACACTATCAGCAGTACCAGAGTACTCCTTCACAAAATCCCACCTTTTTATTATACTGTATATATTCATATTTGATATATACATAAACTTATACATTTCTACAAATATTACTATTGATATTTACCTCCTAAACAAGTATAATTTAATAATATTTATTTGGAGACATCTGTCCTTTATGAAACAACAGGTTTTCAATTATTTTGTACAATGTATTTTAGAACTACATTCCTCAAAATAATTTGGCTCACAGGTCTATGAATGCATTCCCTTATTCAAGATTGAGATCCCATTAGGTGTGGGGTGTTCCATCCAGGGAATAGCTCAGGGCTTCATGCTCCCGAAGCGGATTCAGTGTAAAAATGCAGAATCTAATAGGTGTCCCTGAATGTTTAAAGCAGAAGGGTGCATTGAACACAGATTTTTCACTGTACACCTGGGATGGGAGGAAAAACCCTGCCCCTGAAGAACAGCGTGCAATGCACCCACAGCATTAAGGCAACATAACTTGCTGCAGAGTAGACGCTACTCCAGCGGTGGGCAACAGGCGGCCCGCGGGCTGGATGCGGCCCGCGAGACGCTCAGGTCTGGCCCGCCGCACTGACTTCTGACACTATGACAAGCGGCCCGACTAGCTGAGCCGCTTGTCATTTAACCGGCAGCCGCAGGGCTAAAAGTCCGGTACTGCAAGAATGTGCCCGCTGCGCACAGAATTACTGGGAGTGACACGGCAGCCACATCCCCACCATTGGTTGATGCAGCCGCCGCGTTACCGTCTCCCCTCCCACACTCCCAGTAATGCTGCTGAGGCGGGCGCACTGAAGTCGGGTTTTGCCGGGATGTGCATGACGTGGCCGACGGCTATGCAGGCATCTCCAGCAATGGCAGGAGGCTTCCCCTCTCTCAGCACCTGAAAAATAATAAAAGTAAGGAGCTGACAGCAAAATATATATATATATATATATATATATATATATATATATATATATATATATATATATATATATATATATATATATATATATATATATATATATATATATATATATATATATATATATATATATATATCCCCCCGAAACGTCGGAGCACCATTAAAAGCACAGTTAAAAATCCTTTGGAGTGCCTCTGCTTGTATTGCCGTTGTGATATACATATATATATATATATATATATATGTGTATTTCTGGCGGCCTGGCACTCTCCCTCTCTGGTCTCCAACCCTGGTGCCCATCCAAAATGGCAATGGATAGGCAGTGAATGAAGAAGGCACTCAGATGAAAAAAGTGTCCGTTTTTCTACCCACAATATAAAACCTGTTGAAAAATCCATCATTCACTACACATATATAATATCCTAGCTCCCCTTGCTCCATGGCCCTTAAAAATTAGTGAGCAGCTGCCAGTTGGGCCTATATTAATATATATATATATATATATATATTCATATATATTTTAAGTTGTGTAGGTAGGGGCCCCACTTTGCATGTGTGTGTGTGTGTGTGTGTGTGTGTGTGTGTGTGTTCGGCCCTCGAATATTTACTGGAAGTGTTAAGCGGCCCCCCAGCCAAAATAGTTGCCCACCCCTGCGCTACTCCCTCAGACTGGAGTCGCAGCCTGGAATCAACAGCGTGATAATAGGTAATCTTACTCAGTTGGGCCTTTGCAGAGTGGTTTGGGATGCCAAGAAAACTACATCTTGTGATGCAATCCTTGGCCTCACCACTCCTGGAAAATGGGTGCATCACGAACCAATTTCCAGCAACATTGGCCATCTCCAGCCTTTCTTCCAAATCCCTCTACCTAAGGCATTTGCACTAGGACATGTTCTGCACATGCACAAAAAGGGTCCTGGGCGTGCAGATTATCAGTGATTAGTAGTGAAGGGACTGAAGTTGTGAGCGGAAGAGTCCATTGTGTGACACTTTTCAAAGACTAATCTTGATGCTTGAGGTTTAGGGCGTGAAAGGTGAGATAACTTAAGGGCACTCAGAAAGAATTGAATTCCTCCATTGGGTGCCCAAAACAATTGAATTCCTCACTAGGAAAAGGAGGATCTATCAAATTGTTCTCTTCATTCTTCTTGCATATATATAGGAGAATGCTACTTAGTTCAAGTGTTTATTAAGTCATGTTTCTGTTTAGGTCTAACTGATCTCCTTTTCCTGTGTAACATAAGCTAATCACACTGCTGGGACCTCTACATTATCCTCCAATGGTTTAGCAAAACATCCAAGTTGGGTATGGAATAACGCCAGTCAGGAGACTTAGTCAGCTGGACCTGTTGCTATTTTAGGTATTTTAACTCTCCCCTACCCAATCACAGCCTAACCCTATCTCTCCCCTCTGACAGCTTCACTTAACTGAACCATTCCCCCTCCCCCAACCATCCTCCCTTTAGTGCCTAACCCTACTACTTACCTACACATCCCAAATGACCAGAACTGAATTGGCTACAGATCCAGCATCGACAACAAGCTTACCATTAATGGAATTATAATTACAATCATTCTTCAAACTAACATATAATCAAGTATGCGTATAATTTTGTGGGCAGCACAGTGGCTTATTGGTTAGCATTGCTGGTTCACTGTCAGGAATCGCGGCACCGCATCCCTTACCTGGTGCGTCCTGTGATGAAAGTCCCTGATCTGAGCTGCACCCAGTCACACTCCATGGCATGATGTTCATGGCGGTTTCTCTGGGCCTAGTTGCATGGGCACCGCCATGACACTTGGAGTCACATGACCGTTTTGCTCCAATGTTTTCCCTGTGACCTTAATCATGTGATGATGTGAAAGAGGGTGGAGAGAGAGAGAGAGAGAGAGAGAGAGAGAGAGAGAGAGAGAGAGAGAGAGAGAGAGAGAGAGAGAGAGAGAGAGAGAGAGAGAGAGAGAGAGAGAGAGAGAGAGAGAGAGAGAGAGCGCGCGCGACAGGGACAAAAAAAGTAGAAGGATGGTGAGGATGCAAGGCGACAGGTGGACATGGATGAAAAGTGCCCAAATCGCACTACTGTATGGGTACTTCATCTTTTTTTTTTTTTTTTTTGTGATCTGTTTTTTCGTAAAAATTGAACATTCATTTCCAGGCAATTTACCAAGTCTACTAGATTATTTCATTAAAATAGGTGTGACGCAAGACTAAAGGAAACAAGACATTGTTGCTGATTTGGAGCTCATAAGTGGCCACGGGTACATTCAAAATGCAATTAAGAAACGTGTTTGGCAATAACAATGTTTAAGCGAGAATTACTTAAATATTTTAAATACACATCTAATCTAAAGAATGCTGCAAACATTAGTCAACATGGCACTGAACTGTACATTAGAATTGCACTTCCAAACCACTTTCTGCTAGCTCTCATGTACGATCAATTTAAAGCTGAACTTTGGCTACAGTTGCAGATAACCGCAAACAAGTCACAATACTTGTTAAGGGGAAACCGTATAATGCATATTCCAATCTGCTGGTTACTCTGTAATGCAGCTGTGGATTATCCTGTAAAATACTGTGTTTACAGTCCACATACAACCTAGATTTCTGTCAAGGTCACTAAACAAAAATAAAAACCTGCATTTCAACATGAGGTAATCATGCAAAAATGTACTCTATATTCCTCTAAACTCCACTCACAAAGTGACAACACCTGATTTGCCCTTACCAAAAAGTGTATGCAAAGGATTTTATGAACCAGTTTATTTTCTAATTTATATTGCTATATTACCAAGTGTGGAGCAATGGATCAACAAAAGTTATGGTTGACCGTTATTAGGTAGACACCAATTGGTCGATACCAACAAACCACCACCCCCCCCCCCCCCCCCCCCCCAAAAAAAAAGGTTGACAGGTTCAAAAGGTCGACATGACAACAATTATGATTTATTTTATTTTTTTAGGTTTTGAGGCCAAATTTTTTATATTTAATATTGTGACCACCACCAACACAAACGTGTCAATCATTACCATTACCATGTCGACTTTTAAACCTACCTATTAATAGTGGATCATTACACTGTTAATCACTCAGATAAAGTTTGCCCAAAGGGATTAAGCTAGATCAATGGGTGAATTCAGTTAGCGGTGATAACCCGTTTTTTAGAAGTTAACCTGGTAAAATCCTTATTTATTTTTTTCAATGTTATAAGAACAAATGCAAACATCAGGAAATTGAGAGTTTGCAATACTGTTACACACCAGCACTATGCTA